>NW_028190972.1:0-320000 GCF_048542155.1 Nylanderia fulva | reverse complement strand
GAATATAACTAAACAAATATATACGGAGAACACCATCAAATTCTTTGGTTAATTTGGAGACAATTTTTTCTCAGTGAAAATGTCGAGGCATCAATAGTTTTTAAGTTGTCAATGATTGAACAAAAGAGCTTTTCACAAACTAAACTTTATAGAGTTAAAATATTAACAAAATTATATTCTTAATTTCAGGTAGAGTTTACACTTTAGAATAGAATTTTAATTTAAGGCTTCGTTACAAAGATAAAAGATGGCAAAAATTGAAAAACATGTAAAAAATGGTGACCTCCTTCGACATTTTCGGTGAGAAAAAATTGTTTCCAAATTAACCATAGAATTTAGTGTGCTCCATATATTTTTTTTTCAATTACACGGTGTATATATTATGATAGAAGAGACTCGATATTATAAATGGTCGTGAAAGTCCGTGTATTAAAAAATTATAACTTAAAAAACTCTACCGTATATTCGTATTTTATCTAATATAATATTTGAAAAAAGATGTCCAGAAAATATATATTACAAAAGTTTTACGAACGTATCTCAATTTTTGAAACGTATATAAAATGGATCGCGATTAAAATATTCCATGTAAACATTCAGAGAAGAAAATGTTAAACATTATGTGAAAATATACTATAACCAACATGCAACTAACAGTGCATAGAGGTACTTGCTAGTTCTTGATCACGCTACTTATATTTTTTAAATATTGAAATTTTTATCGTGCTAATCCAACAACACGATCGACTTGAATTACTATGCACAATGTAAAATAAATGTCATTTATGTCACACATACACCCACACACACGCACGCAGGCACACACACATACACACACACATACATATATTACATCGATGGCGTCATAAAATTAATTGATGCGCTATTTATAATGTATGTATACAAGTTGATTTTTGCAATTACTTACGACTGTAATCCCGAAAAAATTATCTTTTACGTTACATCGTAAATATCTTCAAAATTCGATAATTAATTATTAGTTAATTATTAGGTAAGATATAGTTAATTATATAATTTTTTGAATTATACAATAAATTTTTTGCAAGCTAACATTTTCTAAATCTATTCTAAGTTGTGAATAATATTTGCAACATAAATTGCTTAAATACATTATTATCTATTGATGAATGAATAAAATTTAGTCGAAATAATAAATTATAAATAAAATAATAATTTACAACAGAGAGGTGGAGGGAGCGGAAACTACAGGAGCTTGTAAAAGAAGAAGTAAATAATAAGCAATATATCGATGAGCATTTTAAATGTGGATGTTATATGAATCACATTATTACGACATTGACAGTCAATATCCTACAAGTTGTTCTTGTATAGAGTTTGGAGCTTTTTTATATAACACTCCATCCAAATGTGTATATAATCGCTGAATACGAATACCGGCTAAATATCTTTTTTTTTGTCTTCGTTTTTAATCGCACAATGCAAAAATATGCTTTCCTATTACCGGTTATCTACAACCAGACAATACACAGCATTCTATCGATCTACAAAGAGAATTTTCCGAAATCCTTATTATCTAGTTATTAACTGTTATCGTTCGTTATTTCCGGCAGAAGAGGCTCTACACTTATAGCATAAAAAATCGCCGATCGACTGAAACTATTACACACTTTGAAATATTTACGTCACCATTTCTCTGTCAGATTGTGTAATATGTGGCAAAGTAGGCAGAAAGATTCGGTCGATTCAGAGATTTTTTCGAATTTACGCTGGGCATCCGTTTGATCCACGCAATACTGCACAAGATTGACATTTCATTTCAATTTAATATATATTATATATATGTATGTGTATATGTCAAGTTAACAAATTGTTTCTTAAAACATTAGGATCCAAAATGCAAACCCTCCATGATTAAATACAATAGAACTATACTCCGTTCGACGAGAGAACGTACATCGGATTCGTAGTACGCCCGTATTCATAGACCTTCCTTGAGATATAAGGATTCCTTATTAGTTAAACTGGGACATTTGATTGGTTGAACAGGATCTTAAGGACGACCTTAAATATAAGATCGGACTATGAATACGGGTGTTAGATCATATAGCATCTGCGCACCACCCTATATCTTTATATTGTTCGGCAATAATCGAGTTATGAGAAAGAGACAAAGATTGTTCAACCATACGTGTGCCAAGAAAGTTGATCTCGAGGAGCCAACGTAGCCAATCACATGTTCTTAGGCTGCTTTGGCTGCGTTCCAATATTCAGCCAGTACTGAAAATCTATACTATACGCAATGTAAATTATAGTCCAAATACCATTATATGATTTAAGATCGGGTCAGACGAAAATTCATCTATTTCGGGCAGGTTTTCGCCCATAGTCTCCTCTTTCACTGCTTATCTGTTAATTTGGCAATGCCTACAATAGATGAATAACCAGGCTCCCGAAACATTGGACAGCCATCTCTCCCTATTTTGCCACGCATAACCGATGTATGTTCTCTCATTGAACGAAATATATTCCATAAGTGATTTGAGTTTCTTTTCTTTTTAAAATATGAAAAATCTTCGATACTTTAAAAAGAGGAAGGTATATGTTCACATGTATGATTTCATGCATAAAGGGTTTAAGGATACATACATGGAAGATAGCGTGGACCAAACGGATTCGGCACAAACAACATCTCTAGCAAATAAATTTTTACTTTTTTTAACGATGAAAGAGATAGCCGTATTTTTGATATCACGATTTGTGTGACAATTGTGTATTTCATTTCACGAAGTTGGAACGTGCGCGAATATGTCGTGAATCTAACATATATATGTATTAGAGTGTCGCCTTTAGAAATCCATTTAATGTGATTAGAATAAATGAGAAAAAGAGATATATGAAGCAAATACACACACATTGCTAAATTTTCTTATGTTACTGTAATAATTGATAAACATAATGAATAAAATATTTCGTCTCTTTCTTTCGTACACATATTCTTTTTGTTATTTTTTCCGTTATATATATACATATATATGCATATATATGCATGCTTCTCTTCTCTTTTTTTCTTTTTTTTCTTATACATTACATTAAAATATAACACCAATCTCGAGACTTATGTTGTACATATACATGTGTGTAGATTTTACAATTATATGCTCGCGTCCAGACAGTCTCATTGTGAGAAAACGGGTTTATTAGAAGAATTCCGAATTCAAGATTATGTATTCTTGCACTTATTCACTTAATTGACAATATATTTAAGCGCAGTCGCTTGACAAACGCGGTCGATAAGACGCTACGAGAAGCATTAAAGACAAAAATAAAATTACCATTGTAATCTCTTGCGAAATATAAAATATAATACACATTTACGCGCGTAAATAATATAAAACAAAATTAATTAACGTTATTCGAGGAAAATATATTTTGAGAAAAATTTTTTATACAATTTATAGATATATATATATATTATATATAATATTATATATAGTAGTAATTATATAGTTATACGTATAGTAGAAATATACAGGATACCCAGCGAATTGCTGATATATAGTTAGATTCCTGACGTCATTTGGAGACAATTTTTCATGTGTGAAAATATCGAAGCACCAATAATTTTCAAGTTATAAGCGATTGAAAATAAAGAGCTTTTCTGTAAATTAAGTCTTGTAAAAATAAAATATAAACAAAATCACATTCTTCAATTAATTTCAGGTGGAGTTTGCTTTAATAGAATTTTAATTTAAGGCTTAGTTACAAAGATACACGATGGCAAAAATTGGGAATTTGCAAAAAATGATGACTTTCCTCTCGACATTATCGTTAAGGAAAAATCATCTCCAAATAGTCAAAAATTTAACTGTATATCAGTGATTCATTGGATGCGGAACACCTTGTACACTACTATAGTAGTATATAATATATTATAGTAGTGTAGTATAGTACTATATAATATACAGTATATTACTATATTATATAGTACTATATTCAAGGTGACCTTATTCTGACCTTGGTAACGCCACCCAAGGTCAAACTTATAATATCAATAAATAAATTTTTTTAAACCCTACAACTTTTGTCTGAAACGTTTTTCTGTAAACCGTATATCTTTCGAGATTTTTCAGTGTTCCGATCTTTTTGGAACATACTATATAATACTATATATACTATATAAAATACGATATTTATTCTATATGGTGTCAAAGTTGTGTAAAAAAAAATTGAAAATTTTGAAAATCTGGAAAACGTTTTCAAAAAAAAATATTTTATTCAAATTTAACACTCATACAGGTGGTATTAAAAAACTATTTTTCAATACCAATAAAACATTTTTAGATCCACATCTAAAAGGGCCGTATGGATAATCACATTAAGTTTTTTTAATGAAAAACTAGTACACTAATGCTTTTTCCAAATTTAATAGTTCTTTTAAAATCCTAAAATTGAAACGCTAAAAATTGTATTTTTTCTCTTATATTTCTTTTAAACGATGAACCGCTTTCGAGTTAAAGTAAAAAAATTAAAATTAAAAACTTTAAATATAATCTGTACATTAATAAGCTTTATTCTGTTTGGTATTTTAAAGATTCAAAAAGTTCGATGCCTAGTAAACTATGCCCCTTCCACTTCCATATTTTTTATATTTTTTTCACAATTTTTTGACACCCTGTATTTTGAAAACAAAGCAATTTAATACATATGTTTATAGAATTTTATCTTCTTAAAATAAGCTAAGAAAGAGAGATTAAAGAAAAGAAGATAAGAAATTCCCTTAATTTTTTGTACATATTTAAAAAACACCCTATTTATATACTATGTTACACTTTATATATTAAAAATCAATGATCATAAAAATTATCTATTATAAAAACAAAGTCGTTCTCGCTATCGTCTTATCGACTTATGATCCTTAAATTTGTCCGATGTGCATAATGCTTTTATATATTTTGCTGTCTTAGAAAATCTCGACGAAAAATAAATTGTTTCAGCTGAAACCAAATCTTCATTAGAAGCGCGGTTTGGTGACCGCGCACAATTTACATATAACAATTTTATTAATCGGCAGCTGCGTTTAAGAGACGTTTTAGTATTTCGTGTATTACTTTAAAGTTCTCTTTAAAGTAAGTAGAGAATCACGAAAACGTGAGAGCGCACATGTGATATTTTTTAGTACGAGAATAAAAAGAAAAAAAGAACATCGGTAAACAATCAAACATCGGTTAGTTTTTTCACAGCCATAGTTAGGAGACTCGATTTTGATCATTATGGACCCTCCTGTGCGATTCTTTGGAACTTGGACCGTGAACGCGTGTCATTTGCAGCAATATAACGTCAAACTCGGAAGTCTTCCAGAGATAAAATCGCGCGATTGGTCGAAAATATTATATTCTAGAATTCATATTTAGGGTACAAGTATAGCGTAAACAATTGTTTTTTTCTTTAGACAATTATAACGGTAAAAATGGACATTGTCTTATTGCGGGATGGAATAGGCTGTGTAAGCTCTGTCAATGCTCCACTGCAGCTTTTCATTTTATAACATTATATTTTCCTGATAATATAATAATCATTTCACGTTAACTCCTTATAAGGCTAAAAAGAAAATCTTAATTCTTTGACATGTTATGTGCTCTGTTTTTCAATTTCCATTTAATTCATTATATTTTTTCAGATGTCTTCTTTTTTTCTGCGATATGTGTGATCGTGTATGTATGTATGTATGTATGTGTTGTGGGACAAAACAATACTACTTTTGGGTATGCTTATAAAAGATTCGTAAAACATAATTCAACAATAATTTCTGTATAAGATACACAATGAAAATCGTACATGACTTCATTAAAGATTTCGAATTACTTCGCGCTATCCTTCAAATAGGGAAGAAACACTTTTTTTTTTTGCAAGTGACATACGAATTCCAGTGCGTCCAAAGCAATGTAAATGTTGATTTCAATGTGACAATGTAAAAATTGAGAATGTGTGTAGAGGGATATAATAAAAAAAATAATTTATTAATTATTACATGCATGCTGGGCAAGCATTAGCATCATATTCTGACACGTGGAGTCTTATAATTTGCGTTTTCTTCCTCAACAATATCGATTACCAAAAAATGGACAGATGCCTTGCGAGGTTACAAGGTTTTCCTTTTCGTGGAGATAATTATCACTTATATAAAAACCGAATAATATTGATCTATCACGATAGGGAAACGTTGCACCGTGCGCGTGGCGATTATTATTATATTCAATAAATATTACATACAGTAATATATGTATATTTTCATTATTGATATCATAAGTATTGTTCTAATTGGACAGAGGGGTTGTTTTGTTTTTTTTCTTCACAATTTTTGGGCAAAAATTACCAAGTAATCTTAGTCGTTAATTGCTTATTTTTTTATCCTTTTCCTCGTATTCCTTTTTTATGACATAATTAATCTAATTAAGAGGGAATTAAGAGGGAAATCGAAAGTTTTTGGTTTTCATCGATTTTTGAGTCGTGATTATGTATAATAGAGCTTTTTGAAATAAAGCCAAGTTTAAAGTTAATTCTCAAAATAAAAATAATTGTTATTCGATAAAGAATTATTGTTAAAGAGAAATATGAAATATACGTGTAGATTATTTGCCAATAATGTTTATGCTATCGTGTCCATAGACAAAGTGTGACGATAACGTCAGCCGGATTAATCCGGACGTTCGTCAAAAAATTTGAATGAATATACATAGCTATGCAATTAATACAATAAAAGCAAGCTCATTTATATACATAGTTTTCTTTCTACTACCTAAACCTAATATTGCGACTCGACGTTGACAACTTGGACGTTGTATCTTTGGACATTTGCAACTTGTCACTTAAATCGATTAACACATTACAGCATTTAAGGATCAATTTGCAATTTCCAAAAATGCAATTATGCATTTAGAATATATATAAATTAAGGTGCGTCGTATTCGTGTGTAAAGAGTAATAATGATGAGAAAAAGAGATGTATGTTACAATAAAAAGGAACTTAACATACATATACATAATCGCGCTAAAAAAATACAATATATATGAAACAATTGTATACATATAAAATCTTTAAATAATCTACACAACACGGTAAAATATATGTAAAGTGTCTTTTGACATTTTTTATCCCTTTCCATTGGGCACTTTTCCGGTAGCGTATAAATTACCGTATGGTAATTTCGGAAAGTGCATGATCCAATGACGTGATGCGTGAAAAAGCCAATATATATTTGAATCGGTTTTATCATTTTATCGTATTCATTATGTCAACATGGACCGATTTCATAAATGCAAAGTATGTACTGTTACATGGAATATGTACATGAAATTGTAGTCGTATCACATATCTCAGATTGACATATGGGTGAGTAAAAGAAAAAAAACGCGCATGCGCGTTGACTTTTGATTCTTTTAAAATGTACAATTAAATCGCACGCAATTATTGTTTCCTTCCTCGAAAACAAACCCATCTTTTAATCGTGATTAAAAGAAAAATGCTCGTGGAATGCTCGTCAAATCAATCAAAATCATTTTTTGCTGACTTTCGATACATTGCGACGATTATGTATCGGACCCACTATCTTCGAAAGTAGATATAGATACATATTATTTACGCAGCATGAATTCTGAGTAGAACAACGACCCACACGTTTCGTGTGTGTGTGTGTGAGATGATCATATAACACATTAATGATCTAATATTTTCAAGTATATTACTTTGAGAATAATCAATAGAGCTGCCCCCTAAATGTCTAAAGGACTGAAACATTGCTGCTACACATATCATAGGCATGCAGCAATTAGGATACTTATGTAGTGGCTGTTTTTACCAACACGAAGTAATGTTGAAGCTATGTACGATTCGTTTACTTGCCGCGTGAAAAAGGACGTAGTGTACCTGCTGTAGAGAGGCCTTCACCTCGGCTGCGACTTCGGTGCAAGGAATGTAAGCCTTCTCCTATTTAACAATAAACAATATTTTTCCAATAAACATCGCGATGAATATGCATATTAGAGGACTCACCTCCAATAGTCTTGACCTTGACGTATGTTGTCAAGATTATAACTTTGTCAAGATTATGATCTTGTAAAAATCATAACCTCTTGATATAATCCTAATTAATATCTTAGAGATTTTATGTGACAACATATGTCAAGCTCAAGATGTGATCAAGAATATCAATATCATTTTAACAGTAATGTATATTAATGCAATAAAATAATCAAAGCTAAACCTTACCCTTGCTAACGCTTCTACGCATTAACGAGGATGGTGCTGGTGCAGATTCTTGCTTGCTATAACTTCTAAGCGCTCGTCCCCGTCTATCTTGAATTAGTTTATCCACTTTAACAAATATACCGCATTTTGGTCTACAGGTAAAATATTTATGACCATTAACAGCACCATCATTCTTGCCTGGAACATTATAGGAGACATAGTTTGTTATGATCAATAATTATTAAACCAATAAAATTAATTAATAAAATTATTGTAAGAAAATAGTATTTCGTATTCGCACCAGTTGGAGCATCAAGCTCAACTCCTATCCAAGTTCCAGATGCAAACTCTGTAAAGCCAACATATGCTATGACTCCAGAATAACTGTATGGGCGAACCAAAACTGATTCACCAACGACGACCCAATCTGGTAAAAGAGGTTCCATTCGAGTTAAATCGTGTCTTGAACCAAAAGCTGAACTTTTGTCGCTGATATCATCTGCTGTAAAAAGAATCTTTTTAAATATATGAAATTTTTCATATATATATATATATATACATAAATTACAAGGAGAAAAAGAAATAAGAAGAAACCCACGTGCAATAATGCACAATTTAAAAATTAAAACAACGAAGATAAATTGTTTGAATTAGTAGTACCATCGATTCTCTCTGAAGAACTATTGTCGCCATTTTCATATGGCATATTAGGTTGTAGTGTTTGTTCCAAGCGTGCTGCAGCCTTACTCTCGGAAAGTTGTGGACGGACCATAGGAAACGAAGCTCTATGTTGTGAACTTGTAGGCCTTCCTGTACCGCTAGAAGTCTTTTTTCTTCGCACAACCTAGACGAAATTAAGAAATTATTAAACCCCTTTTTAAGTGGCTATTTAGGTTTCTATTAAGTTTGCCTCTATACTTGTTAATCACTCTCTCTTTCTTTCTTAGGATCATTAATATCATAATATAATACAAGATACAGAGTGCTTTCCAACAACGAAATACAGTCGTGCATAGACATGTTACACAGAGTCCACTTTTAGTTAGAACACTACTTAGCTTATTAATTTCGTTGCTAGAGTGGACACTTCATATAGCTTTCTCACAGTTTAAATTTCTTTAAAAGTTTATCTTTTACCATTAGAATTGAACAGCATAATTTATTCACCTTGCCGGGTAGCAGTTTGGTATGTACGACCGAGGTTCCCTCCGTGGAACTATCATCTCCCGAATTAAATGTCTGACTGATTTCCATCGTGCTTTTCCTCCTATCATCGAAAATCTGATCATGTGTACTTTTTTTTCGAGTCTTGTTGCTATTAGTTTCACCTTCGCTCTTTGTAGAAGAAACTGGACTATCGATGTCAGTATCCACATATGCTCCTGTCTCTTCCAGATCTTTTCTAGTATATTCTAAAAGATAAAATAGAAAAGTTAAAATACATTTATAATGTAGAAAACAATTTGGATGTCTGAAATAAACAACTGACCTTCTGTGCGAGAGCTCTGGGAGATATCAAAATTATCCAATGCAGAGTTTATCTCGCCTAAGTATTCCTCGGGCGTTTCTTCAACGAGGGAACTATCCATTTTCTCGGGTTTCTTGCTATCAACAGGATTACGATACTCGAGATCCGGAGTCTCGTCCACGCTGATAGATTTGATGGAAATGGAATCTTCTGACGTTAGGTTTGTCGTGGAGACAGCCTGAGAACCATAACCGCTACTACTCATACTTGGCGTGTTGATCTTGGTCGATTGTAGCTCGACTAGAGAGTCCAGTGTGCGTGAAGAAGTTAACGGCTTTGTCGGTTTTGGTGGAGCCTGAGCATAATTATACAATTTTGATTGGATAGTATTGTTAGTAGTATTGGATCGTATATTATACCGCAAAATAGCTGATAATCTGCTGGTATATCAACGAATAATAAGTATTATATAACATAATATATGTATATATAATATATGCTACTTAAATGCTATATAAGTATATATTATATATAATATAATATATACAGGATGTAACTAAGAAAGGGTACACGAAGCACATCAGGTGCAGAACAACAAACTAAATCAAAAAGTCAGCCATTTGGCAAAAGTCTGAGCCATTTTTTAATCTAAGCTTTATTTTTGACGCTATAAATTGTTCAAGTTTGCCAATTAGCGCATGGTTACAATGGAAAATAGCGTAGACCCCGTCTTAGTAAACCTTAGTACCGCCTACTTGGCAAATTTTAACAATTTTAGTTTAAGATTTACACTTTATTAATTGTTTTATATTTTAATATTTGATTTATTAGGATATGTATACGTTACCTGATATGCCTCATATTCGGAGTAATCGGCATCGCTTTTCTCCTCGTCATCGTCATTGATAGGAGTAAATGCCTGGTTTCCAATATTTGACGTTTCCTCATGCAACGTGGTCATACGGGGACCCAGTTTGCTACTGACTATATTTGGAGATGCTATAAAACAACACAATTAAAATCGATAAGACATGATTGACAGTAAGAAATATATATGTATAAATTTTTTTAGTACAAGCATGTATTGCTAAACATCAGGGCCGATCTGGCCACTGTATATAACTTTTTAATTTTAATTATATTATTTCTACAAAATAATTAATTTCATATTTACAATACATACGTATATGTTGTATTCTTATTTTTACAAATATTGACGGATACTGATGGGTTTATGAATTACGAAAAAAACGTTATACTAAAGAAGGTGCCAGGTCGGTTCTGATATACATATATAAATACAAAAAATCGTCCATGCACTTCCAAAACATAACAGAAAAACAATCTTACATATTCTACGCTTTTTTATGTTCTTTGACATTAATAATTTATTTATATCAATTACCTAGATACTTTTTTTAAGTTTTGCAGATTTGTTAACTTTTGTTTTAAATAATTTATATTAAGCAATTAAAAAAACGTAGAATATGTAATCTAAAATAAAGAAATAAACCACAAAAGGTAATTCTGTAAACAATAAAAGTTCAAAATATAATACTACACTTTTAGTGCAGTAATAAACGATGATTTAATGGTGACTTCACACAAACCATCTAAAATAAAACACCTAAAATAAACGAAAATTCCAATCATTACTCTTTCTAATGTATTATACTAATATTCAATGATTAAACTCAAAAAATCGACTACACTATAAATACCGACTACACTAAAAATGACCGAGTTCATCCTTTCAAACTTCTATTGCTAGAATATTTTTTTGAGAGAATTGATATTATTTTAATTCAACTTTCTCTCTCAATAAGTACGTTTCTACAATAGAGATCAGTTGTGAAGACATGAGTTTGAAAGGATGATCGACAACGAGTGTCACCTACACTTGGCAGAGGTAGACTGTTGAAGACGTGTCAATGAGTTGAGATTCAGGTTCAGATTCAGGAAAGTTGGTCTCGCTGAAAGGAGACAGATATATACTGATTATCCTCGTTTTTCCTTTCTACCTGAAGTTAGTTAATACTACGTTCCTCTTTAATTCATAATGGCGAGCTTTCATAGACTTTCTTACATGATTTTTTATAGAACATTTTTACAAACTTATATATATATATATATATATATATATATATATATATCACAAATCATGCCTGCAAGACATTGGATAGAGAACCAAGTAGACAGATATAACGTATACATTATCTATATACGGAAGTTCCAGGAAATGGATGCTCATCACAATCCTATTAATTTAATAAACATCAATTTTTATAACGCAACATCTTTCATACCCATTTTTCATTTTTTCCATTTGTGATATGTTCTATTTTAGTAAAAATTTCAACAACTCGCCATTGCATTTGCAAATTCAAGATGCACGTGTTCGAAATATGTCTACATGTATGTATACATACGCTATTTTTATAATAGTAGATAAATAATAAATAAATAAAAAAATATATAAACATCTTACATATACACATACACACATAATTCAATGACGTGCATAATGAATTTAAGATCTAGTTTTCAGAGATGATTAGTTTAAAGTCGAAGAAAATGATGTACTTCTGTTTTTAGTGTTACTGTAACAAATTATATTATTATTTAGAATTTTAATATATTATATATATATATGTACTTTATACTATTTTACATTAGATATAAACTAATTATATATATATACAAAATAACTATATGATTCAATAACACAAACATGCTGCACTATATTTGAATTGTGATACCATGCATAACTAAGGTTTAATCTTTCAGCTTTTTCATTTATTTTTAACTATATACAGTTTATTTCACATTTATAAAAATATATTCCTGACTTTAAACTGAATCTCTTTTCATAAATCAGACAAGAAGGAGATATTTGTCATGTTTGTTATTATATAATATAATATTTCGAAAATAATGAAAATAACTTTTAGACAAATTTTCAATCTCCATATCTTGCTTACATATAAAAGATTTATTCTATCACTTTATTCCGTTCGATCTTTTTGTTTCTATTTTCATATTAAATTAAACTATAAAAATAAACAATACAAAGTGTCGCATTTTAATCAATCACCCCAAAAACTATTTTTTATTGTACAACAAAATTAGTTTCAAATAAGTAAAGGTTGTTTAATTTAAAGGGGTATGGAAGACGGCGCTGCTGATTTCTTTCTAAATGGTGCTTTTCAAGGTAATTTGAAGATTATTTGTTTTTTTAAATGAAACCACTACATTTTTGTAAAATAAATCGATTCTGTATAATTTCCAGCATAAAAATTATGCAGGTAAAAGCCAAAAATAAACAGTTTACAAGATATTTTATATGTATACATTTTGATACTAATTTTACGTAAACTGTAATATATCTCAAAATATTTAATGTTTGACGATCTTACTTCAATATTTTTATTAAAAAAACTTTTTTTTTAAACAACAATGTATTTTCTTTGCATTAATTCCTTTCATTATTTTATGCATAAAAGTTTTATTAAGATAAGATAAAAAAATAAATATTGTGCAACCGACGCGCGGAAAGTCGCCCTTTACGCACATGATGGGATTTTAGAAAGGGCTCCCTTTCCACGCACCGGTCACACAAAATATCGTAGCCAACATGTGCGGGTCGTAAATCAGCCGATCGTGCGAATTGTCACACTCGGCTTCGCCTCGTCCGCCAAACTTCCGGCCGATTTACGATCCCCCGCATTTGTTAGCTAATATACTATTTTACTAGATGTTTCATAGTTTATGTAAGATTATGTTAAACTAAAGTATAATATATCTCGTAAATTATTTACTTTTTGGTCTTCTTACAACTTTTTGTAGTAAATATTGCAAAAAATCGATTTATTTTATAAAAAAATGGTAATTTCCGGTAAATTTTTTTTATATATAATCATATATAATATAAAATTATATAAAAATATATAAAATTATGCATAAGCTATTATATAATTATATATAATTTGATTACTTTGTATATAATTTCATATAATGCTGATTGACACTAATATACAAGGTGTCCGGTAACTAACGGACCAATGATTAAGGGCGGATTCTCTGGCCAATTTGGAGACGATTTTTCCTTAGCAAAAATGTTGAAAAGTCAATAATTTTCGAGTTATAAGCGATTGAAAAAAATGGGTTTTTTTAAAACTAAACGTTTTGGAGTTAAAAGTCTAACATAATTACATTCTTCAGTTAATTTCAGGTAGAGTTTACTATAATAAAATTTTAATTTGAGGCTTAGTTATAAAGATACATAATGACAAATATTGGAAAGTTGTAAACAATGATGACCTTTTTCGACATTTTTGCTGAGAAAAAATCGTTTCCAAATTGACCAAAGAATCCACTTGTAATCGTTGGTCCGTTAGTTACCGGACACCCTGTATATGTATATAATTATGCATATAACGAATAGATATTTCTTTATGTAGTGTTTTATATACAATCTAACATGATTATATATAAACTCTCATAATTTATATCTAAATTTATATAAGTATATATAAAAAGCATTTATGCTAGTTTGTTCGCTTACCGCTATATGACGCATATACATGCCCTATCTCGTATTTAAATTTTATTTTGAATATTATATATATATATATATATATATATATATATATATGTATATATAATATATATGTAGTTTACAAAAAGTGACTAATATTAGCTAACAAGTGCGGGGGATCGTAAATCGTGCGGATTGTCACACTCGGCTTCGCCTCGTGCGCCAAACTTCCGCACTCTCAATCGATTTATGACCCGCACATGTTGGCTACGATATTTTGTGTGACCGGTGCGTGGAAAGGAAGCCCTTTCTAAAATTCCATCATGTGCGGGAAGGGCGACTTTTCGCGCGCTGGTTGCACAAAATATATTAAAGATTTAATTATACCTATTAGTTTGATTTTAATATGAGAAATCAAACTGATAGAAGTTCAAACATTAATAAATATATTCAAATAAGTACAAAAAATGCATAATTAAAATGTTACAGTAATATGCATATGGGATATAATTATATCTAATTATATACAATTGTAACTAATTATATATAGACATATTTCATATATAGTTATGTATAGTTATATATTATATCATTTACATATGATCATATATAAAAAATTTTGTACCGGGTTTCATTTAAAAAAACATAAATGACTGAAATCGAAAGCGCCCTTTAGAAAAAAATCAGCAGCGCCATCTTCTATCTCCTTTTTTAAATCAAAACTTTTATTCTATTTATTTTAAGTTAGAAACATTTTGTGCTACAATCAAAAATAAAAAAGTTTTTGAGGGTGATCGATTAAAATGGGACATCCTGTATATTAATTACATTATAAAAATAAAATGCAAATGATATTGAACAGCATCAATTTGCGTTTAGACACAGAATAATCCTCATTTTTAATATGTATACTAATTATAGAAAATATTTACTTATATATTATATTTTACAATAAACTTTCTTTTCTGTCTAGAGCATTTATTGCTCATATAACAGCATATTCACAAGTTTGTATATATTTTAGATGTATGATATAAAGATTGATACATTGCAGATTTCTTCATACATCTAATGCAACATTTCAATCGTGTTGATTATTTTGAACGTTTTATATAATAAATTAATTTGTTAAATGCAACCAAATTTTGTTCTCAACTAGTACATTTAACAAATTATCAGGGATATCATTATAGAAATCATCTTGATTCATCAAAATGTTTGTAAAAGACAAGAGATTTTCCAGAATCATATCGAATTGTAAATTATGATAATAGATATATATGAAAATATGAAAATGATTTCTATGTGATGACTTTTGATCACAAACGGTGTGATGCATGTGCATATATATATGCGTATACACATATACACACACACATACAGAGCTTGCTTGCTAATATAATTTTACATTTTAACAAACAAAAATGAACAATAGCGTATAAAAAGTGTATCAATAATTCAATCAACCATATAAAATGTAAGAAAAGCAAAAAAAAAAATTCAATAAACAAATTATGTTGATATATGCTGGACTGCACACAAGAAATGCCATTCGCATGCAAACTATAAGCAGGGGAGAAAAGAGCTGAAACAATAATATATCGACGCAATAAAATTGCATTTAATTAAAACAAAAACAAACGTCAAAAGACAATCTCCTCGGTTTACGGTAAAACGCTAAACTCCTTCTTGAGTCAACTAAACAATCGAACAAATGACACTTACGGAAACATGTATACTCAACGTCATAAAAAAATGCATTCTTATTCTGAACATTACTAAATATAGTACAAATATAATGTCTCTGATATATATATTACTATAAAGGCGAACTTTGAAATAAAAATAAGACAGACAGACTCAACCACTCACGAGACATATGTACTAATTGTCATTGCCAATAAATGGCAATCAATTAAATATCAAAATCAAGACTCCATTTTACCTGAGTTGAGAATGGAGCCTTGCGTGGGCCGAAATAGTTGTAGAAGTAGTAGACGTAGAGTTAAACAGAGGAACAGATTAGTTGCATACATTATAAATCAGTTAACATTCATTAATTTTGTTTTGTAGAATTCATTAATCGAAGTTTGTTGGTGTTTTATTTATTGTAATAAGTGGTGGAGCACGCTTAAATGTATAGCTGCTAAAACACTAGGCAAATTTTGGGAGAGTAAATTTTACCAAGCTCAACTATATTTTTGTTATCAAGTAAATATTCTTAAAATTATTTTGATTTTGATACTAATATACAAGATATCCTATTTTAATCGATTACTCCTTAAAACTTTTCATTTTTGACTGTACAATAAAATGTTTTAGACAAAAGTTGTTTAATTTAAAGGAAGATAAAAGATGACGCTACTAATATTTTTCTGAAGGGCGCTTTTCAAGGTCGTTTTCTTAAATGGAACCATTATATTGATGTAATATAAATCGATTTCTCGTAATTTTCGGCATAGAAAGTTATAAGGATAAGATGACCAAAAAATAAATAGTTTACGAGATATTTTATACTTAAGTTTGACATAATTTTACATACACTATGAAATATCTCGTAAAATATTTATTGTTCGACGATCGTACCTCAATACTTTTATGCCTAAAATAATGAAAGAAATATATTGATGAAAAGAAAACACATAATTATGTGTAAGAAAATGTATATGTATATAGCTGCTAGTTACAAATTACATACTTTTTCTTATAAATAACTATATAAAAATCTATATAATTATTTATTTTTTGACCATCTTACTCTTTTATAACTTTATGCCGAAAAAAACGAGGAATCGATTTATATTACAAAAATATGGTGGTTCCATGTAAGTAAACATAAATGACCTTCAAATGATCTTGAAAAGCGTCCACCAGAAAAGAGTTCACCAGCATAAGTAACGCCATCTTCTCCCCCTTCAAATCAAATAACTTTCACTTAAAACATTTTGTTATACAAAAAGTTTTTGGAATAATGATTAAAAAAGGGGACACCCTGTTATATAGTATAATATATATATATATATATAATATAATATAATATAACATTATACATATGTATATATATATATGGGACGTTTCTCGTCAAGTGGGACAAGTGTCTGAGCAACATTTATTAAGTCGAAATAAAATGTTCGAGAGTTTAAAATTTTCACTAAGAAAGATATGATTCGCTGTACGAATCTACCGCAGATGTACGTGCGCAAAGACGACGAAAATTTAATTTTTCGCCGTCATATGCTTATTGAGGGACAATCTCGTATTCGAGATCTGAATATCTGAATTCTTCGGTTTCCTTTACTCCCCTAGAGTGATGTAGACGAGAAAAATTTTTTTGAACCGATATATTTTTCTCGTCTACATCACTCTAGGGGGATAAAGGAAATCGAAAAATTCAGATCTCGAATACGAGATTGTTCCTCAATAAGCATATGACGGCGAAAAATTAAATTTTTGTCCATCTCCGGTAGGCTCAGAAATTTTCTCATTGGATCATCGGTTACATTCCTACATCCGACTGCGACATACGACTTATTGTAGACCAGACTTTATCGCCGTTCTACAATGTAGTGTCGTAGACCGTAATCGTAAGAAATTGACAAACCACAATCGATTATTTCAAAATCAATTGTGATAAGTCAATTTCCTACGACTACCACCTACGATACTCCATTTAGAACGGCCTTTAAAGGCGGTAGTCGTAAGAAATTGACCTATTACAATTGATTATTTTTGAAATAATCGACTGTGGTTTGTCAATTTCTTACGACTATGGCCTACGACACTACATTGTGGAACGGCCATTAAAGGGCCTTCTACAATGGAGTGTCGTAGGCTGTAGTCGTAAGAAATTGACAAACCACAGTCGATTATTTCAAAAATAATCGATTGTGATAGGTCAATTTCTTACGACTACGGCCTACGACACTACATTGTAGAATGGCTATATAAGACAATCTTAAATATAAGATCGAATTATTAATACCGGCCTACGAATTTATAAGCGACATGAAAAACCCCCAAGTACCGATTTTCATGAAAATTGAATGAATTTTGGACCACCTGATCAATAAATTTTCGATCAGTTCTTCATTTAAAAAAAAACTTTAGCCGTTATATTATAGCGATTATTTTCAATTTTTCAAAAGGCCACGTGTTTTCGAACATCTTATTTTGACTTAATAAATTTTACCCAGAAACTTGTCCCATTTAACGTGGAACATCACATATACATATACGTATATAGTATTAAAACTACACTATACATATATATATAGTATATTCTATAATAAAATCGTAAATTACCAAGTTGAGCATAGCAATATGACATAACAATACGACAGAAGCTAGAATTATAATAAAAAAATTCAGCATAGTGTGGTTATATTAATAATGAAATTGAAGTTATATACCAAATATTTTCAAGTGAGCTTAATCAATTATCTTAGATGATAGCAGTAAGCCCTTTAAAGTGTGTCATTAATACTTCATACAATATTTATATTTTGTTTTATATTTTTTTATAAATTACGTTAAAAAACAATTGTTTTTTTTAATTTGTACAAATTTTATAGAATAATTGATAAAAAAAAATTATGCCTTTACAAGCAATTCTTCTATTTAACCAATAGAATAGAAATTCGCAGACACACATATAAAGAGTACACTAATGGTGAATGATATGAATTTCAAAAAAGTAGAATGCTCTTTTTATGATCATGAAATTAACATCCCGAGTGGAGCTTGAGACAATCGAAACTAGTAGTAGGGAAAATATAAACCGTCATAGCCAAAGTGAAATATCGAAAACACTGCATAAGCCACATTTCAGAAACAAATTATTGATTTTTGATTGAATATATCTCATAAAAGCAAATTAATGCAATGGAAAGTGATTTCAACATAAAAAGAAATTTAATCTAAAACTAAAGTTCTTATATAAAAAAAAGGACACGATGCTATTGTAAATTTATTTAAGCATTAAATTAAAAATTTTAATAGTAACTTAAGCGAACTAAATATTGCATTCAATATACGATGAATTTGCATAAATACTTGTGATCTATAGTAAAATTATATGTTGAAACTTATCGATTCTTTGTGTCAGAAGTAATCCATCTCTAAGTTCAACAACATTTTTACCTTAATTAAGAGCATTTTTTTATAAAAATTAATTTTTTTTAATGTTATACTTATATGGATACCCTGAAAATATCTATATCTATATCTTAACATGAAATGGATTACTACGGATGATTATGAATGATGATGCATGAATGAATAAACACATGGATGAACAGAGCTTGTATGTTACGATATCTATATATATGATCTTTCTCTTTCTATGATTTCATAAACGATCCTGCTTTACAAGCACAACATATTATAAAAGCTGTATAAAAAAATACTTTTAATATTTTGCACTTAATAATGACAGCATAAATCTAATAATTCAAGATATAATATATATATATATAATATATATATATATATATATATATATATATATATATATATATAGAAAGAGATATGCATACACAAAATTAAGAAATCATAGAATATGTATCTATCTCTCTAGTCGTTTATGTGACTCTGACAGTAATAATATTGAATGAATAAAAAATATATGCTTACCAATTCCAAACGTCTTTGGTGGTGCAGATATGAAATTATTTTCGTCATTTCTCACGTGACCTATGGACGCGCGTCGCGGATGTGGGAGACCATTTATTTCCGAATTAAGATCTGTTACGCTTTCTGAACGAGTAACATTCAACGAGTCCATCGATGTATCGAATCTCATAATCTGGAAAATCCATGAAAATCTCTCTTTATTAAATAAATATGCTCAATCGTAGCGACTTAAAATTTTAAGGGTGTGTTTGTTATGAAAAGACCTGTCAAATGAGCCCCCAATTTTAAATTAGACCCTTAGTCCAATTTAAAATTTTCAACCCCCCTTTTATCCCTGCGTACCAGGGAGATGATCGGTATCCATGTTAGGATAGCTTTTTTGAAAAATCAAAATACATGTTTTACCGCGTTTTTTGATATTTTCATTTTTACAAAAATTATTTAGGGGTTTCCACACTTTTCACAAACCCTGTGTGTGCATATATATATATATATATATCGCGAATCACCTTTCATGGGCACACTGTAAAAAAATATGTAATATATTACACAAAAATATGTAAAATTACATAAATAATAAGTGTAAAATTACACGATAAATAATAGAAATGATTACCTTTTCATTATTTATCATGTAATTTTACATTTATTATTTATGTAATTTTACATATTTTTAATGTAATTTTACAAAATTTTTTACAGTGCAGATAGAGCGTGTTAAACTGAATAGAAAAGTCCTGTATCATTTTGCGATATTCGCAATAATTATTGAGTTATTAACTAAAATATCTAAACAAATGAGCGGGTAGAAAGCGGTAGGCCGGACTCGGTGTGCACTTATTTGTTATATGCCACTTAGTATCAAAAATATCATCTTACTTTTCGGCGCCACTACATTGGTCGCCGCTCGCTGCATGACGCCGCCTCTCGATCAAATAATGCTTTCTACCTGCTTATTCGTTTAGATATTTTAATAAATAACTCAATAATTATTGCAAATATCGCAAAATGATACATGAATTTTCTATTCAGTTTAACACGCTCTATCTGCCCATAAAAGGTGATTCGCGAATTATGGGACACCCTGTATATGTATATATATATACAGGGTTTGTGAAAAGTGTGGAAACCCCTAAATAATTTTTGTAAAAATATGTATATATATATATGTATATACACATATATATATACATATTTTCACAAAAATTATTTAGGGGTTATATATATATATATATATAGGTTATGTAATTATTTCACATTAAAGAACAAAATATCTCGTAAACTACGTAACTTTTTGACTATCCTACCCATAACTTTTTTTGCCAAATATTGTAAGGAATCGGTTTAAAATTAAGATGATTCCATTTTAAAAATGGTTGACCTTCAAATAACCTTGAAAAATAATCTTAGTTAAAACTCAAGATTGTCAACTTTTTTCCCTCTCAAAACCTTTTTATATATGAAATATTTTCTCGTTACAGATATAGTTCAGCAATATTCGAGTATATTAATTAAAATAAAAAATCCTTGAATGATATAATTTCAACATTCAAGATGTCTAAAAGATAGTACCTGCGAGAAGTTTGGAACACTTGCAGTTTTACGCATCAATGGTTGCCCTTGTGCTTGTAACAGTTCCTTTACAGCGACACTTTGTCGTAATCGGTCCAACGTTAATATACTTTCGACAGCTGAGACACCGCGAGTATATTTTTCTATAGAGGTGCAAGTAATAAATAAAGACAATGATTAATATCTTTAGAATCTTCAAAACACTTGGAATAATTTTGCGAATTTTTAATTCTCACCTATGTAAGTTTCTCCGTCGCATAAACTATTATCTTCTCCGCTAGCCGCGATTTGCGCCAAGCTCTCACGATCTTCTAGCTCTTCGCTCGCTTTTGGTATGTTCGAAACTACCTCATAAGTGACGCCGGTTTGCATTAAGAAGTCAGTTCGTACGATTCTCTTGAAAATTCTATCCGTGATGCTCTGCCTCTTGTATATGTTTAAAGCTAACCTTTTGCGCAGCACAAGGTCCATCGGTGCTGGATGCGACAAGCGAACGGTGGTCTTCAGGATTAGAAACACCCTTTCATTAGCTGAAAAAAGCGAGAAATCGTTGCAAATAGATCGCTAGTTTAATCGCTATAGAATGAAGAATGTGGCAAAAAACTAATAAGTACCATCAGTCACTCTGTTAAGATGCACGTTGTCGTGTATACTAGAATCCCAAGCGGCGATGGCACATACGTCTTTCTCTAAATGTCGAATTATCGGTAAATTATAAAATTTATTTCCGTGTTCTTTAGGTAGAATCGAATTCAATCCTGTCACCGACACTTCCTCTCCCGATTGATGCGTTGAGAGATCATCAGCTGTTTTTTTTTTTTTTTTTTTTTTTTTTTCGAAACAAACATTAGTAAATCAAACAAAGAACATTATATGCTAATGTATAATTTGTTTTTGCAATACCGTTGAGATCGAGGAATAATACGGGGATATGAGGTTCCATTCCTGCAGGAGCAATCCAGTCGGCAGGAGCACCGGGAATACCTGAGCCAGCCGCAGGAACTAGAACGGCATTCCGCTCCTCTGTAAGACTAACCCATTGATCGACTAGACTTTGTTCTCGCTCCATGTCTTGTTCCGTTTTGTCTAGAAAATCGAAAAAAGTGTGTATCAGAAAATAAATAAATGATTAAGTGAAATAAAATATTTGTATCTTAGGTACAATACATTTTGCATATTTCCATACCTTGTTTATTGATGAGTTTCTGAATCTGTTGATCAAGATACTGCCGTCTTCTCATTAAAGCGTCGCTCCATTTCTCTCTCAATATACTCAGATCCTCGTCCTGGTAACTATCTAACGGAATTTGCAATCGGTTTCGTACGGATACACTGCCAACGGCTATATTCAATATCGTTTGACAGATAATTGGCAGGGTTCCGGAATTCTGTACCGGTTTGACTCGAACTTGTATCCGACGTTGTTGACCTTGTCGAAGTTGATAAATGCCACCTAGGAAGAAAAAGGAATAAATATTCAATCATAAATAAGTAGAATGATATTCTCTATATATAACATAAAAATGAATTGTGAACATTTCTTCACCTGTACATGTATCTTGCTTTACTGCGACTTCGACGGGGCAATATTCTCCCTGCTCATTCAGTTCCTGTATTTCCACCCATAATTCGATCTTCCTCGTTAATTCTGACCATCGGTCAGCGAGCGATCTGGCTTTCGCCAATTGTTGCTGTTCCACTTCCCATCCAGGCTTACTACGTGAGAAACCTGCACTGCGATGACCCCATACCTCTATACTCAACGCACCCTCTATAAGCATAATAGAGCAAAACAAGTGTCAATAACTATGAAGCAATCGTCTCTATTTCTGTATTAAAAGAATAACAACGCAAAATTTTGTAAATGCAAGACAAAAAAGAATAACGACAAACACAAGAACTGATGATGAATCTCTACCTGCTGCATGTTCCATAAACTCCTCCGTGATTGGTATAGTGAAATCCTTGGTGTGATCAAATTTAAATGCCAACGAGTCTCTCTGTCCAGTGATGCAGTTCGAATTGGGTAGCTCCGCGTTCACCATCGGTGGTACTACTATCGGTTCCGGGTGACCCCAAAACATATATTGGCAAAATACAAAGTGGCTTAACGAGAGTGGTAGACCGGTGGCCTGTTTTATCGTAACGCGACAGGTGATGTGACTGGATCCCCCGGAATAATCCTCAGTTTCGGAAGACGTCGAGTCCGCGGAGGAAGATTCCGAAGCGGCCTCGCAAATCCGATCCTGAGGAAATTGTCCGGATATGCGACTTATCTCGACCTGCAGTCGACCAGCGACTTCCCCTTGCTGACTAATAATCGGAGTGTGATAATCTAATCGTACATCGTGGAACAGCACTTCTAAGAAAATATTCGCGACGCCAATTAGATTGTGATTCTCCTGAGATTCGTAAAACGGATCTTGCGTTTTTCCCGGCAATTCGTCCTGTAGGGAAGAAAAAGAAAGAGGGAGAGAGAAAGAGAAATTTGTACAAGAACAATTTCAAAAATTCAAGGGTCATTCAATAAGTAAAGAGATAAACGTGACTGCAGTTCGAAATAAGAATACCTTGAAAATCACAAGTTGGCATTTCTGTTCATCAATTTAAAACAACTGTTTGACAACTATTTCAGTCATATATTAATTCTAACATTCATTCAACAATAATATGTCACCCTCAAAAAAAATATACTTTTGAAGAATTGTTTGTCTCTTTACTTTTATTGAATGACCATCGTATTTGAAAGAAAATACTTTAAATAATTTCCATTTTAAACGCATGTAATTACCTTAATCGCTGGTAATCGTTGACAATTGTGAGGATCTTTTCGTTCCTCGTACATATCTCGCATATCGACCAGCTTATTTTCCAGTTTTTCCATAGACCATACTTGACTACCTGTATTCGTTCTTTTCACTAAAATTGCAGGCTCACTGACAAACGCGCCCCGCTGAAAGAATACACTCTACATATCGAAGAGTGTGAAAAAGAAAACAAAAAGAAAATAAATTAACAAAAAAAAATAAAAATAGAGAAATAAAAAGGAAAAGAAAAATCGAAATAAAACAAAGGAAAAGTAACCGTATACAATTAAATAAATCGATAAAAATAGAAACTTATAAAAATAAATAAGTAGTTGTAATTATATAGGATAAATTCTAAATAAATGCGCAAATAGAACTTATTCAAAATTTGAGAAAAGAAATGGAAACCTAATTTTCAGTTTCTTCTTTAGTATAACTCCTCTAAGAGGGATATACGTTTATATGAAAAACCTTTCTTAAATTTCGACAAGAAATCTAAAATTTTCACTTATTTAGAATCATCCTGTATACATTAAAGTAAATATGTTTGTAAATCAGAAAAAATAGCACACGAATGATGAAAAGAAAAGAGGCAAAACATAATTTATTGTTCTCATTATTTTATACCTTTCTATTTGGACTTAGATTATTCGGGGGAATCTGCAGGGTAACGCTGAATTTTGTCTGTTTGCCCATCTCTTCCGCGAGAAAGTTCGCCTCCTGCACCAACGCATTGGCCTTCAAAATGTCTGTCTTCAGTTGACCTAAACTTCGCTTGAACATCTCGTCCCGCTCCTGCGCCCACTTCTCGACACGCATTTGCGTGGTTGGAGTGCAAGCCGGGAGCTTTCCGCTTTGACTACCTCTCAGAGGATCGTACGGCACATAAGGCGAGTACGGCGTGGAGGGAGACAGTATGTTGCGCAGCTGTTGAAACTGCCTTTCGTATTCCAACCGCTGCTTTTCAAGTGCGACCTTCAACGCAGATACAAATATGCTTTGTTAGCCCGATGCTTATTAAAAGCGACGCGATATAAAATATGTACCTGCTTATCTTCCTCGTGTTGCTTCTCCAGCCTCGCGATCGCCCGCTGAATCGGATCGTTCGACAGTTCATTAAGCATAAGTTCCTCTCTGGCGAAGTTATAATCGATATTCTGAGCGGGAGTTTGCGGTTCGCTATTGATTGCTGTAGAATAAAAGATACAGAAATGTACGTGTTATTTGTTTTCGTTTCGTGAACTCGATACTTTTTATCATGAAATTAATATATATGTATATATATAAAGTCGAATCGCACCTGTAGCGCTTCTCGGACAGTTTACTCTGAAGAAGTGATGGTTTCCCCAAACAATTCTATCGCCGTGTTGTAACAGAGTCTTATCTACGACTTGCGTGCCGTTAACAAAGCATCGAGCACCATTCAATGGCGTCATGTACAAAGCTGGTTCTTCTATCGTGATAACGCAATGTTCCGGTAGTATACCCAAACCGTGCAATTGAATATCCTGTTCTGTCTTGGCTGAACGACCGCCTACAAGAGTCCTTTCCTGGAAATTCAAACATATGCGACATGAATCTATTGAAACATAACAAACAACTAGAACACTATGCAATTGATAACATGTCCTACATACCTTGAGGTAATAAACCAATAACTCATTTAAACTTGGATCATCGTTTAAATTAACCAAGTAGTATTTATTCTTCTCTACTTGAATACCAGACGCTTGTACGCTTATTCCCATCTTTTCGAGAGCTTGCTGCCTCTCGTGTTGCAATCTTTCGGTCTTCACTAGTTTCTCCTCCCATGTCTGTGACATTTCCTTCATCAATTTTTCCGATTCCGATAGCTTTTCCGTAATATCTGTGCGCTGTTGACCGACGATTGATCCCTGAGCCTAATTAATCAAGTGCGTACATTATAATTATTTTTAAATTTAGGTAAGAGTTTATATGTACATACAGATGTTAACACCCTGTATATATAATCAAATACAAAAGTTCTCTTACTGTGGCGTGCAACAACATTTCCTTCAAGGTTTCAACTTCTTGTCTGAGTTCACGAATAATTCTGGCATTAGGATCCTCGTTAACCACGGCATGATTGACTATCCTCTTCGCTCTATCGGCATATCGAAGAGTTGATAACGTTTCTTCGTAATTGTCCGCAGCCGGCGATATAGTGGCTACCATAACAGTTTTGCTATTACCACCAAGATTATCCTAAAAAAAATAGTGAGATGTATCCAAGAATCGAAAAGAGACGCAGACAGATAAGGAAAGAGAAAGATATACCTTCAAGAGCCAAGTAAGAACCGAATCTCTGTACGGTACAAAATTATCCTTCTTCTTGTTGTTGTTGATGGAGTTCTGATCCGCCAATTTTGAAATGACTAGACCCAACGTCGTTAGGGACCTATTAATAAATTAATCCCAGTTATACTTTTCACACGTTCTCATGCTGAGGGTGAAAAAATGTTCTCTCCACAAGATTCGAAAAAATGTATTTACTTGTTAATATTGCTTCCTTCTTTAAGCCTATCGCCCACTGCTCCAGTTTTCACAGCCCTTTCGCTCCCAGCTAAATCCACCAAGCTCATCCGCGAGACCTTTTCTCCGCTGACCCCGCTTTTCGAATCCGTTAGAGTCTGCGTAAGGATTACCGAGAATACGGCATGCGAACGAGAGCTCTCAGAATTCATATTCGTCGCAGCCACCGTCCGCGACTTGTTGCCCTCCGCCATGAGATTGTCGATATCCTATTCGCGATTGAACACGGAACGAATGAATAATATATATATATATATATATATATATATATACAGAGTGTTCCAAAATTAGACCGATTTCAAGTAGGTTATAAAGGATCAAACAAGCCAATTTAGTCAATAAACCCATTACTGCAAATAAGCCGTTGGCATTAATGATTTTTTAAGTAAGGTATACTTTCTTCTTTTCCATTATATCTAGCTTCCATATAAATCGAATACATATTATCGGCCATCTCTTCATAAGGAAACTTATCCATTTCGAATATAAATTTCGACTAAATAATAATTAATACTAAGTGTAATGTTGAATGAATACTCAATGCTGTAATACTGAGCTTAGTTAGTCAACAATATCTTATTTAAACAATGATAAATAATGTTAAACAATGCTAAACAATGCTAATCAATGCTCTACATGTTATATCAAACAATATTTTAGTCTCTAGTTCTCTAGTGCCAAAATGGCTCATTTGCAGACATTTATTGACTGGTTTATTTTGATATAACTGGTTTATTTTGATATCCTTTATAACTTCAAAGTTTGTCTGTCTAATTTTACAACATTGTATATATTATTTAAATTTGAAAGACATAATCCAAAAGTGATAATGGTTCAGGACGAGACAGTCACCTGAAAAGAAGTGACCGCCAATTGACTGAGTCCATCCACATAGGGTCCTAGAACATTGTGCTCTCTGACTTTGAGCGATTGCTTATTCGGCTTTGGATCCAAGAGATCATGCACCTTCTCATTGTAGATCTCCATATATGAGACCTCGACCTTGTACGTGAGCTCGGAACTTTGCTGTTTTGCTATCATATCAAAGAGATTGTCGCACAAGCGTGGTATTATCCCTTTGTTGTCGCCACTGCCCATCATCGTATAAGACTTTCCGGAGCCTATAAGGATGTGCGAAATACGAATTAAATCCGATTTGTTGGTTGGGAGTGAGCCTCCAAATGTTCATAAAAAATATAATAATGTTTCAAACGTGCAAAATCCTATATTTTTTGTTATCCTTTCGTGTCTCGCTTACTATAGAGTGCTATATAAAGAACTTATATTATTGTTGTTTGTGACACTTTGTTTTGCCTCATCGTAGGTCAATGCCTCGTCCCAGGGAAAATCAACTGTTTATCGATGAGACGACCCGCTCAATCGGCTAATTGCATTATTTGCCGCATTACTCTCTGCTCATATTTTGTTTCGACTGTCGCACCATTTTTAACGCGCCACAGTTTTTTTTTTTTTTTAATATTTTTAATTTAAAACCCCTAAATTACCGCAAAAGTAACAGCTAAAGTATTGTAATATTTCAACTAGAATATACGTACCGGTTTGTCCATAGGCAAATATACAGGCGTTGTAACCCTGAAATGCATTGTCCAAAATATCACGACCCAGGGCATCGAAAACGACATCTTGACTTGCAAAATTTTCCGTTCCAGGTTCCAAGGAGTAAAAACAGTGGTCGAAAGCGAAAGTTTTCGGCTTGTTTCTGCAATATAAAATAATAAAATAAATATCGTTATATAAAATCTCTCTCGACAAGAATAGATTATACGTCGAAACACGCGGTCATGTGTCATGTCAAGAATGTCATGTTTCATAAAAATCAAAATAGTTTTCCTATGTCAAATATCATTTCCCCTCTGTGCTATCAGCAAAAATAATCGCATAGCAATGGCACATTGTTATTGATTTTCAGTCACATCTCAACTTCAATTAGCTCAGAAAAAAAGAGAAGAAAAAATAAAACTCTACTTTCCCTACATATATATATATATATATATATATATATATATATATATATAAATTGATTGAGAAATGAAAGAAATATATCTTAAGCTTTAATAATATAATATAAGTATATTATATTGTAATAAAATGTTACATTTATAAAATATATTTTATATTTAATTTATATATATATATATATATGTATATATATATGTGTATATATATATATATATATATATATATATATAGAGTGTCCTATTTTTTATCTTAGCCACTTCCCTCTAAAACTTTCATTTTTAAGGGGATCCCGGATGATCTTTTTACCGACCGAATGCGAGAATATTTATTTTTTTCATATAACTTTTTATTGACTATACTGATCAATAAATCCTTTTCCACAATTAAAGTACTTATAAAAACGGACCGCGCTAGCTATGTTTGCATATATAAATCATATAAAAATCAAAAATTACAATTTTGTTATCGGCTGCTTTGTGTCAGTTCGTAATAATACTTACTTAATAAAAAAAGTTCTGCAGTTTGTCTGTGCATGAAATATAGTATGCGCAGTAAGAATAATATGAAGAATTATTAGTAAACGATTAAAAGTGAGATTGCAAGTCTAATAAAAAAGTTATATATTAAAAACATTTTTACGCGTATGTGTTGTATACGTGCATATGTTTAGATATGTGTGGTGCTAACCTATCATGTGTATATGTGTATACGTGCATATGTTTAGATATGTGTGGTGCTAACCCGTCGGAGTTCGGCCAACGCTCCGGCATCACCTTAATTGTAAAACAAAATGCTTCAAACAAAAATTGTTTGATTTGCAGCAGGAAAGATAATGGCGCTACTGACGTTCTTCTGAAGAGCGCTTTTCAAGGTCATTTAAAAATCTTTTTTTTTTAGATGTAACTACCATAATTTTTTATATAAATAAATTTTTCGCAATTTTCGGTATAAAAAATTATAACAGTAAGATGACCAAAAAGTGAATAGTCTATAAGATATTTTATATTTAAATTTAACATAAGTTTACATAAACTATAAAATATTTATTTTTCGATAATCTTTAATATTTTTATGCATAATAATGAAAAAAATCAATTGGTGTAAAAAAACAGTTATTTGAAGAAAAAATATATAGTTGCAAATTACATACTTTTTTCTTCTAAGTATCCGTCTTTTGATCTCCTTCAATCAAATAACTTTTGTCTGAAGCATTTTGTTCTACAATCAAAAATAAAATTTTTTTGGGAGAGGGGAAAGCGGGGGTAAATTAAAACAGGACATACTTTTTGGATTATACATACTTTTTATAATTTATTTACACGAAATATTAAAAAAATCATTTAAGAGTCATTTTTATTGAAAAAGTTATAAAAAAACATCGAAGATTTGATTAGTGGCGTCGTAGTATGCATATTTAAGGATAACTTGGATAATAAATGTCATTTAATAAAAATGTGTGTAGTAATTTATGTATGTGAATAAATAAAACTTTGCATGAAAGCGACACGACCGACAAATAGTGATTCGCATATCGATCGAATTCGCAGTATCGTGTCCGAGTATGAGTCACGCACAGTAAATGTGCGAAGGATTCAAAGTAGGTTGGACACCATTGTACCATGTACAGAATAAGATCTTTGACATAATGCACACACACACACACATACACACATCTGATGTATAACTTATTACACAATTTACACATACATATATTATCTATTAACTATATATTTTAATTATTTATTATATTTTATTATATTCTTCCTTGAATATACTTTAGCATTTTATTTTCGCGCGAATATCGCACAAACTGTCGCAGCAATATGATAAATAATAGAAGATTAATAATGAAAGAAATTAATAATAGAAAAAATAATAATGAATAATAATTGATTAGAGAAGCAATTATGAGACATTCTGTGTAATTGAACGATTTCGCGATTACCAAGAACAACTTTGTTCAGCTTCAGATGCAGTGTATATTGCGATGCGGAAACTTGTGCAAAGAAAATAATGTGGTTGTTGTGGCAATGGCCGGTCTTTCTTAAATGAAGGAAGAAGCAACCGACTGGTCATCCCGTAATGCGACGGTATCCCCTCTTCACCTATTCAAATTACTTCTAGTATACATATATATAATAAATACGGGCACCTTATTTTTAAGTGTGACCTTCGACACGCAAGGCTCTGCGGAGCTCGAATATTAAAAACAGCGTCTGCAGCTGATGTTCGTATCTTGCTTAAACACTGCAAGTGCAAATAAAACCTTAATCATCGCGACCGCAATCTCCGATTTTTAAAGTTGTTTCAGTCTACTTGATCAACTGATAATAATAAACCGAGCAATCTGTTGGAATATCATCCTCCAGCTTTGTATACTCCGATATTGATTTGAAATACTCTTTTTAAGATGCATCTTGTAACATTTTCATATTGCGACAACGTTTATAAGGATTAATTTTGCAATATATCACATAAAATGACCGCTATCAGGTATTGTATGTTAGACGTTCAATAATGTTAGAACCATGAGAACGCAGTTTTAGTGAAATGAAAAAACTCGCTTTTTCATATGCGAAGAGATATAATCTCTTGAAACACTTTTCATTTTAGGAAAAATGCTATTTCCGGGATCTCTCAATTTAATAGGTATTTGAAATTTTTTGCCGAGAAAGAGAATGTCGCAAAAAAACTACAATGCTCTATATAATCAATAGTTTTCGAAATATTGACGTTTCAAAATTTTAATTGTTTTTTAAATATATTAAGATTTCAAAATGTTTAATAAAAGGTTATTTTCACAGAGATTTTTCGTCAAATCCTAACCTTTTAATCTAATCAGAAAGGTTAGAATTTTTTCAAGGTGGAGGAACCTTTATTTCTCCCCCGCTCACACTTCTGTTTCATATGCACACCTAACTAAATTCTTATTATTCTTAATACAGTAAAATATACATATATATATTAGAAATAAACGGGCTATAGGAAAATATACATATATTATCATCAATTGTTATGGCGATAGTATTGCCGTTATTACGACTAAAAATTACGGTTTTATTAAAAATCGATAACTCGACAAATATAGGAATGATAGCACATTGTAATTTACGGTATTTTTTGATAAAAGATTCTATAAAAATGACCTATCAAATATTGAAAAGTTCCAAAGACAACATTCTTGCCGTCATTTTCCTTGCATTTTTATATCATAATTTAATATTAAATAGTGTAGCAATCATTGCAATGTAGTAAACTTAAACAAAGAAAATTTTCTGGATAGCAACCTACATGTATTCGTTCTTGGAAATGTGCAGAAGTTAACCCGTGTAATAGCTGGTGACCTCGTGTTTAAATTCAGTTAAATAAATTTCTCGCAAAAGGTACGCTACGTAAGCTTGTTTCGTATCTTATCGCGAACGATTTATCCTTCATAGTACACACAATCGAGACTTTCCATCAATAGTGGTTCAATGGTACAAAAGTGTCTAGTTATACCTTTTAAAGTATCGTAGTAGTTCTCGCTTAAAATACTCGGAACGATTGTATTTTTAATGATAAAGAAATTTAGTCGAGAAGCTATTTTTAGGTCACAGTAAGTTACATGTTTCGGAAAAAAATGTCAAAAATAATAGCGATAAATTCTATTTAATAGCATGCGGGCTGCAATCTGAGACTTTGACTTTCTTCGATCGCATTCGACTCCGTTTTCACTGAACGGCGATCGATAATAGACGACAAAGTCCACGCACCCAAGTCTACCTGATTATTATAAGGAAAGTATAGTAGGGCAACTGTATGCCCGCATAATATCTAGATTATTGCACGTTACTAAACAATGCAGAAGAATGACGGCGAATGCGCTATTGCGCATCTCTCTCGCGAAACAATTCAAAAATAATATTTCCATATATATTTTTATTGCATTTTGCGGTCATGTTCTTTTTTCTACATCCTTTTGTTAATCTTCTAAAATCCATGAATATTATTATTATTATTATTTACGGAATTATCTATATATGTAATTTCTATCATTTTATCTGTAGCTGTTCAGATCGCAAAGTTTTATGTGAAAAATTGTACAAAATTTTACGATTCCGAGTCCTATAATTCCTAAACTTAAAATTATTTTTAGACGTTCTAAGTTTGACTAAAAAATTTTGGAAGTCCTTCTACCGATATATATGATTTTAAGAAATTTAACTTTAGTCTTTAATCAAGATTCTTTTCATAACACAGTTAATAAATTGTTGACAAATTCTACGAGAATAGAAAAAATTGAAATTTCTTATTGCTTGAACCTCACATATAAACTAGGTCTCGATTATAAATTTCAAAAGTCCATTATTAAATGGACCTGCGCGCACAGTGAGAAAGACAAAATTGTGTAAAAATGTATGAATAAATAAAAGTAATACGTAGAAAAATTCTGTTTCTCTCGTGAATTATTCTACACACATATATTAGAAGGTATCTTTTATCTTTCATTTAATTAAAATCTTTGAGATGCGATTCGTGAATCAGAAGGATTAGATTTAGAAGGATTTCTCTTTATTCAAGCTCAAGCCACGCCCTCAATCTCTTGATAATAAAAGATTATCATAGAAGGATTACCGATAAAAAAAGATACTTGCATTATCGTTTCTCTTCTTCTCTTTCTTTCTCATTTAATTTTAAGCAAATTGTAGAGTCACTGAAAATTAAAATATTTGATTTCCCGTTTATATATTCATGGCAAAAGGATAATCTAAAAAAATGCAATTTATGCATATTAAGATTCGTAGATGATTCTATCACTTTTACCTTAGAACGACATTCATTTTATTTGTGTACTGCATATAGACTCGCTATAAATGTTATAAAATTGTTATATGTAAATATTATATATATATATATAACAATTTGGAAATAATGTTCAATATTTTAAAAACTATTGCAAACACTTGAAAAACTATCAAATAACTTGATGCTAAATATGTTAGGTTACTGTCTGAGAAATAATTTTTGGGGATTAATAATTTTAAAAAGTTATTTTTTCAAAATTTTATTAATATGATTAAATGGAGGTCTTTTTACTATAAAACTTTTGTCTAAAATATTTGTTAATATCTTGAATAGTTTTTGAGATATATCGAAAACAAAAAAGCCATTTTTCTTATGAGGAATGGTTTAATCCCCTTAGATCGTAATTCATCACAAACAAAAAATAGTTTTGTGTTACGGATAAATTACTACTTGTACATAAAATTTCAGAATTTTTTAAATTTTCGGGTTACCTAATTTCCCTTGTCAGTCGTGGTCGGCCAAGACAGTAACATATTCAGTATCAAAAGTTATTCGATACTTTACCAAGCGTTTGCAGTAGTCTTTTAAATACTAAAAATTATTTCCAAATTGTCATCAGATCACAATTTTGAGAAATTTACAATTAAAGTAATAAAAAAAATTTATATCATGGAAAAATTGCAACTCACGGGTTCTATTAAATAATTTTTAATTATATTGCTGCGTGAAAGACTTTCTCTTAGCTTGAGAAAATAAAAATTAACCCAATAGACAAAAATTCATTTAAATAGTTAACATTATCGAAACTGCAACGTATTCAATTCAATATCAAAACTGGGATATGTATTATAATTAGAGTAACATAACACAATCCTAGAGACACGTTACGTATTGATCTGCAGCGAACAATGACTTTTATCTAGACGATTCATAAACGTACATAGATTTCCAATATACGAATTGTAATCATTTTGTTTTGTGTGAATACCTATACCTATATATACATACATACATACATCGGAACAAATCGATTTCAATTATGTCAGTCCTTGATACAAAAGCTGTCGAATCGACTAGTATAAAATTAGACAAGGACATGTTCTTTTTTTTTGCTCCGTCTCATTGGTTAATGTATGAAAGTAGATTGAGCGTAATCGGTCCAATGAAAAGCTCGCACGACGATTTCCACTTTGCGCTCGCGATAATTAGCACACACACACATACGCACACACATACACACGTACACGACACAGCTCGCGTGTGATCGGCCAGCCATTGCGCAATAACCAGGTAACGTATACAAGTTTCCTGACCCATATTCCCACCACGCCGTTTCATCATTCAGTGTCGAGTCTTCACGGTCACTAAAAATCAAGCTTTAATTCCATTTGGGGGTAGATTTCTGAAAAATTACATCGGCATTTACGCGCAATAAAAATGTCTTTTAAATTGCTGAATTTCAGAGCAAAAAAAAAGAGAAGCCAACTTTTTTCCTTGTCATATAACCATTTTACATTTTTTTTATGATTTGCAGCAACGCAACGACGATACGATATAATTATTATCAATGTTACGCATACATGTACACGTGTTCATGGATATCATCTGGCAATCGGATTACACAATCAGGGAGGGGGTGCGAAATCGATCGTGAAACGTATAATTATTCACTACACGCATCTGCGAATTTCCATATATCCACGTTTCATTCAAATCCATTTACCAAAATTTACAGCCATATGGCTCTAAAATACAAAAGTGGCCTGCCTCGATTTCAAGTTAATTTTATCAAGAGGAAAAACAATAGAACCATGCGTAATGTGATATGTCATCATCATCATACATGATATATCACTGTTTTCAAATAAATTAATTAAATACACAGTTAAGGGGATCCTAATTAGCTAACTAAGAATTCATAATTCTGCAACCTAGATATGAGACTATACAGATTGAAAAATATTTTTCTTGTACAAATTATAAAGTATTAATATTAACAAATGTGGAAGCGCTTTAATTTCAGACAAAAAACAATCCGTATAGCTAATAAATAGATTTATAGTTTATCTAACCTAATATTTTGTCGATAAAATAGGACTGAAACTCAAGAACGTTTAGGATCCTCTTAAAAAAACAAAGACTAACCGTTTGCAGTAGTCTTTTAAATATTGAATATTATTTCCAAATTGTTAAATCACGTCACAATTTTGAGAAAGGACTATATATGTCCGGTTTGGGCATTTCCCAAATGAAGTTATATATTAATCGATAGGGGGGCACTCACAAAGTACGAAACAGATCTTAATTGCCTAATTGAAGTTTCATATTCCCCCTCAGAGGCATCGCCGTCACGAGAACAAAATCCGAGTTTCTCTGACATGACAGCATAAATCATGTCCAGGGACTTAATCGGAATAATGAACTGTATCAAATACATTATTCTAGACATTATTATTTCTGTCTTGGTACAATCTGACGCAGAAAATTCGGATAAGCCCTCGGACAAGATAATGGTACATGTAGGTATATGGTTATAATAGCGAATGTCAATGTAATAAACAATATTAATCTTACATCTAAAAAAATTATTTGAGATTATTATTAGTAATTTTATAATAGCGAACTTTTTAGATAGCTCTAGCACTCAAGGGACTTATTACAAGGTTCTGCCCATGGAACTTTTTAATCTTCTTTTGATGCCCTAAAATTCTAGCCATGTCTCATTGCTATTCACCAGGGACCCAATTTTCTCCTATAAAACTGGACATAATCCTTTGCAATTAAAATTGTAACGAAATGAATTTGTAGCATGGAAAAATTACAAGATAGAGGATCTAGCAAACAGTTTTCAATTATATTGTTGCGTGAATGAATCAATCTCGATCGATCTGTCATTCACTAATTAGCACTCGCGTCGGAAATAACAACACTGCTTCAAAAAAGGAATTCATATCAATAACTTTAATAACTTAGGAATACAGAACAGGAAAATATAGCAATAAATAATTGTAATCATCGTAAAATTTTACAAGATGGCGACTTTCCATAAGAGTTCACCCTTGTTGATCAACAACGCAAAAAACGTTCAAGTATAAAGAGGATATCAAATACAAACAAATACAAATACAATGTCAAAACACTTAATCGTTTGCGTATATAGCTATAATGATTTCGCTAACGACATTGATTTTTTTCATGGATCGCTTAACTCTGTCAGACAGCTGTTGTTAATTGATTGTTTAAATCGAGCTCCGTAATATAAAATGTTGTATTTTTTGTTTGTATTATCTGTTTGATTTATTTTTTACTGTATACGTAATTTTATTATTATTTGTTTTGTAAGTACTAAAGGGTTTTTTTACTCGTTAAATAAATAAAAACAAAGGCCTCAGAATTTAAAGAAAAGTAATTCAAACTTGATGAAGTCGTCAGTAGATCAAATCAAAACACAAAGGTTATTTTAAAATCCGACCACACTATGGCAATGCTTTATTCAAATAATCTTTAACACGACGTTTCGACCATGGGTTTTGGTCCTTATCAAGTATACTACATAAACACAATATCGACAATAATTAGTACAATCAATTAAAAATTTTTATAGAAATTAATAAATTAATACAATATAAACAATAGTTAACGCAATCAATTAATATAAAAAAACTGTTAATCTCGGCTCAAATTATTGTGTTAGAATAAAAATAAAATCTCGACGGCAATCGGAGCCTGTGCGGATGACATGCACAAAATTAATAAATTAAAATGAGATCTCAAGTCAAACTCATTTATTAAATTCTAAACGTTTCGACCCACTTCGGGTCTTCTTCAGTAGCTGCAAAATACAAAGAAACAAAAAAAAAATAAAAGATAATCGGTACAATCAGAAAATTATAAAACTCGTATACATACAATCCGCAAATAAATTAAATATCATTCTCCTCCCTATTCGAACCGTCCGGCCGTCGGAGTGTCTCCCTAACGGTGACCATCGTCAGGAAGGAAGCAGAGCAGTGACTCCCTTACCAACACTAATCAACATAGTATAAATTAAACATGTAAGATCCCCAAGAATTATAAATTAAAAACAGGGAAGAACACTCACCCCGACAGCAAAAACAGAGAGAAGACGATGCTACACGTGACACATCACTCTAACGACTGTGCGGTATTCTACCTCGACACAGTCGATACATATATACGCAAAAAAAAAAAAACAAATATAAAAATAAAATATGAAAATAAAAATAAAAACAACTAATACTTATCGGCACTCATGTCAAAGGTCTAACGAAAAAATCCGGTTATGTATAATCACAAAGCTAGATTTTGGTAAATTTTTCAATTAACAGATCAAAATTCTCGTTTAATTTGTCGGTGTCGCTATGTAAATTTAAACTATTCTTCTGACGCTTTATGTGGATCATTTCGGATATCAAACGTTTACCTAAAAAAGGCTCCTCGTCCAAGACTTTTACATCCTCCCAATTAAATTCATGGTTCAATAATCTATGTTCCGATATGACTGATAATTGTGACGCGTTTCTTTTTATGTTGCTGCGATGTTCTTTCATCCTAGTTTTCAACAATCTACCCGTCTGCCCTACATACGACGCATCACAATCCATACAATCAATTTTATAAACTACATTATTATGGAGTTCCCTTGGTAACTTCTCCTTGTGTACTTTGATGAATTTACGGAGACTGTTAATTGCTGTATAGGATGGAATGACATCCAAATCACGTGTAATGTCCTCGATTCTCTTTGATACATTATTAATATACGGAATATTAAAGTACGAAACTTTTTTCTGCGTTGGAATCTTGTCATTGCATATATTTGTTCTATTGTTATGCAACTTATTATTGTACCGGAAGAACAACTTTTTTAACCGCGCTTGTAATGTTTGAAATATCAATTTGAGAGGATAATTATTAGACAAAAGAACTCCAATCATAGACTCAAAATTATCTTTATGGAATTTCGGATGAGATAGCCAAAAAACTCTATCTATGAGGCTGATAATGGTGCCCTTTTTATGGCAGAGAGGATGCTGCGACTCAAAATTTAAATATCTACCTGAATACGTCGGCTTATGAAATAAATCAAACTCAATGCTCCCATTATTTATAATAATAGTGACGTCTAAAAAATTCAATCGGTTGTCAACCCCCTCCTCCATGGTGAACTGCAATCTAGGATGGAAAGAATTGAAAGTGTTTAAAACAATTTTGAGCATGGAGGGAGGGGCCGCCAACGCGATATCGTCAACATATCTAAAATAAAATGGAAATGACATTGGAATCGCAGCAATCGCTCTATTCTCCAAATCTTGCAACGTGATATCCGCAATGATCGGTGAGAGGGGGGAACCCATAGGCGTGCCAAAGGTCTGTTGATAACATACATTATTAAACATAAAATAAGTCGAATTCATAATAAAACGAATTGCCAATAAAAATTCATCCCGTGGAATAATACACTCTTTTTCAATATACCCCCATCTGTTAATTAAACTATCGATAGCCATATCCAATGGTACGTTGGTGAACAATGATGCAACATCTAGTGAAACTAACTTTACATCACTATCCACACATAAACCATTTAATTTGTTCATCATTGTTGTCATCGTGTCATCTAGGAATACACCCCTTTATTACTTGGCAAAATTTTTACATAAGATAATATATAAGGCAATTCCGAAACCTGATTCGGCTATTTCTGATAGTTTCCAATTAGTGAACAAATTAAATGGTTTATGTGTGGATAGTGATGTAAAGTTAGTTTCACTAGATGTTGCATCATTGTTCACCAACGTACCATTGGATATGGCTATCGATAGTTTAATTAACAGATGGGGGTATATTGAAAAAGAGTGTATTATTCCACGGGATGAATTTTTATTGGCAATTCGTTTTATTATGAATTCGACTTATTTTATGTTTAATAATGTATGTTATCAACAGACCTTTGGCACGCCTATGGGTTTCCCCCTCTCACCGATCATTGCGGATATCACGTTGCAAGATTTGGAGAATAGAGCGATTGCTGCGATTCCAATGTCATTTCCATTTTATTTTAGATATGTTGACGATATCGCGTTGGCGGCCCCACCCTCCATGCTTAAAATTGTTTTAAACACTTTCAATTCTTTCCATCCTAGATTGCAGTTCACCATGGAGGAGGGGGTTGACAACCGATTGAATTTTTTAGACGTCACTATTATTATAAATAATGGGAGCATTGAGTTTGATTTATTTCATAAGCCGACGTATTCAGGTAGATATTTAAATTTTGAGTCGCAGCATCCTCTCTGCCATAAAAAGGGCACCATTATCAGCCTCATAGATAGAGTTTTTTGGCTATCTCATCCGAAATTCCATAAAGATAATTTTGAGTCTATGATTGGAGTTCTTTTGTCTAATAATTATCCTCTCAAATTGATATTTCAAACATTACAAGCGCGGTTAAAAAAGTTGTTCTTCCGGTACAATAATAAGTTGCATAACAATAGAACAAATATATGCAATGACAAGATTCCAACGCAGAAAAAAGTTTCGTACTTTAATATTCCGTATATTAATAATGTATCAAAGAGAATCGAGGACATTACACGTGATTTGGATGTCATTCCATCCTATACAGCAATTAACAGTCTCCGTAAATTCATCAAAGTACACAAGGATAAGTTACCAAGGGAACTCCATAATAATGTAGTTTATAAAATTGATTGTATGGATTGTGATGCGTCGTATGTAGGGCAGACGGGTAGATTGTTGAAATCTAGGATGAAAGAACATCGCAGCAACATAAAAAGAAACGCGTCACAATTATCAGTCATATCGGAACATAGATTATTGAACCATGAATTTAATTGGGAGGATGTAAAAGTCTTGGACGAGGAGCCTTTTTTAGGTAAACGTTTGATATCCGAAATGATCCACATAAAGCGTCAGAAGAATAGTTTAAATTTACATAGCGACACCGACAAATTAAACGAGAATTTTGATCTGTTAATTGAAAAATTTACCAAAATCTAGCTTTGTGATTATACATAACCGGATTTTTTCGTTAGACCTTTGACATGAGTGCCGATAAGTATTAGTTGTTTTTATTTTTATTTTCATATTTTATTTTTATATTTGTTTTTTTTTTTTGCGTATATATGTATCGACTGTGTCGAGGTAGAATACCGCACAGTCGTTAGAGTGATGTGTCACGTGTAGCATCGTCTTCTCTCTGTTTTTGCTGTCGGGGTAAGTGTTCTTCCCGGTTTTTAATTTATAATTCTTGGGGATCTTACATGTTTAATTTATACTATGTTGATTAGTGTTGGTAAGGGAGTCACTGCTCTGCTTCCTTCCTGACGATGGTCACCGTTAGGGAGACACTCCGACGGCCGGACGGTTCGAATAGGGAGGAGAATGATATTTAATTTATTTGCGGATTGTATGTATACGAGTTTTATAATTTTCTGATTGTACCGATTATCTTTTATTTTTTTTTTTTGTTTCTTTGTATTTTGCAGCTACTGAAGAAGACCCGAAGTGGGTCGAAACGTTTAGAATTTAATAAATGAGTTTGACTTGAGATCTCATTTTAATTTATTAATTTTGTGCATGTCATCCGCACAGGCTCCGATTGCCGTCGAGATTTTATTTTTATTGTAGCAATCAATTAAGTTTTTCAGAAACAATAATTTATCACTTCTAAAATAAATTACAAAAATTATTAACATTTTACTAAATTTACGGTAATCAATAATTTATCGACTCTACATATACAAAATTATTAACTATTTACCTAAATTCCGTTAGTTGTCAAAAAACGGCTAATACTTTGTAAAACAAGATAAACCAAAAAAACTTTTCTGTTAAACACATCATCATTATACATATAAGAGACTGAGAACAGACTAAGCGACCTTTATTATTTTGTCATAATTATTATTCAAATTTGCAGTGTCCTTATGTAAATTCAGCGTGTTGTCAAACTTTTTAATAAAGAACATTTCAGCAATTTCTCTTTTCCTAACGTTCTTTTCTTTATGTAATACTTGAGGAGCAGACCATTTAAAATCATGTCCGCAATCAAGTTTACATTTGCTAATTATTGAAAGATTGCTGGTATGCATTTTTATATTGTTAAAATGTTCTTTCACGCGGATGCCTAAATGTTTTTTGTCTGACCTATACATATATGAAGCATTACGATTACTGCAATCAATTTTGTACACCACTTCTATTTTGTCATTTATAGGAATTCTATCCTTATTACGCTTAACATAATTAATAAATCCATTTTTTTCGGAATACTATGTACCACATTCAAGCCGATTCTATTAAATTCACGTTGAATATCGTCACTTAGATCAACAACATAAGGCAATGTGATAACATTAGATAAGTCGAAACAATTATTTATAACATTATCTTTATTCACATCAAATTTATTAATCTTTCGTTGTTTTAAAATATTTAATCTTTTTTTAACGTAACGTCTAATGTGTGGTGGAAAACAATTCTTATGAACAATTTCAATGTTAATCTGATGGAACCGGTATCAGATAACAAAATAGCATGATCAACAAGGTTGTAAATAGTATTCATTTTATAATTCATAGGTTGATTAAAGTGATAATTAATATATCTATCAAAACTTGTGGTTTTACGAAATCAATTTGTTACAAGTTTGCCGTCACATCTAATGACTGTGGTGTTCAAAAAATTGAGTACACTTGATAAGGACCAAAACCCACGGTCGAAACGTCGTGTTATGAATTATTTGAATAAAGCATTGCCAGTGTGGTCGGATTTCAAAATAACCTTTGTGTTTAAAAAAAAGCTTTTCCCCTAAAAAAAAAATAAATTCTAGTAGGCTATCTCGCAAAAAATTTAACGGTAGCCTCAAATCTCGAGCAAAATATAGCTCTGAATAAGGTCGCATCAAGGTTGAAGATATGGCAATAAGTATAATAAGCCAATAAGTTGAAATCCATCAAACCTAATCGTAATTTTCCGTAACAAATTTGCTAAATAGTTAATTATTGTCTGATGCTGTCTTTCAATCTATCCTTGGATTGAAACTGTCATTGGATTGAAAATGAAGAGCAGTCGTCCTTGATTTCCTAATTCCGAAAAAACTTCTTAATTCATAAAAAAAATTTATTTCGAAATTTTTTTTATCCGTATATACAATTCGAAAGAAACTTCGTATCTAAAAATCATCTAAAAACACTTCCACTATTTGTTTTCCCTGATATTCTTCAATGAAATAGCCTCTACCCCGTTGTAAAACAACATGTGACGATTAACAAATATTTATTCCCAGATATTGTCTTTGATAAAAACATATATCCTCGATCCTTTCAAAAACAGCTCCAACGTTAAAAATTTGAAAATTTTTTTCTTTTCCTGAAGGATCTTTCTTCATAACACAAATCTTACATATCCTACGTCAATCTTCAATGTTGAATACTAGTGATCCAATAAAATTGTTTGTGAATTTTGCTTAACTTTTTATTAATTCCGAAATGTCTTTTTGAACGAGAATCGTGAGCCTTTTCTATTATTCGTTTTTGAGAAACAATGATCTGAAAGATGGACGACTTTAAATTGAGAACTTCCCATTTCTTGTAACATTATCTTTCAACACGAAGGCATCCCAATACGACCAATACACTTTGGTGTTTTCTTCTTGGCAGCTACTTCTTGCCAAAGAGGTCATCTCCCCTTTTCTTTTCCTTTTAAGAAAATTGTAATATTTGAATCCTGCTCCATTTGATCTTTCTGCTACTTTTTTCAAATTTAACTTTTAAACCTCTTCCAATGTAATTCGTGCGGTTCTTCTTTCTTTTTCTGTCACATCAATCTCACTTTAGTGCAATATTTGCAACCAATTTCTACACAAAGACATTTAAACAATCTATCAGCATTTTTGTAAAATTTGTTTTTTTTTATAGTGAGTCGTAGTTGAGTTCAAAATCATATTGTTAAAACCTTTTTAATCAACATACTAGTTCTAAATTCTTAAAAAAATAAGGTTTTATGTAAAATATGATCGGTTTGAATAAAAAAACTTTCTCCATATAAATGATGAAAAAAATCTCGTTAAAGAAAAAAAACCATTACTACAAGCAATTTCCAATGAATAACAATATAATTATTTCGATATTATTATAATAAATGTGCGACTAATACAATGACTTTTTAAATTTTGTTCGTGAGATAACACTGTATCAATTCCCAAATTAGCATTCATATCGAGAATAAACATTCCATGTTCTTTTGAGAAAGAAACTATACAGATGAATATCAAAGCTTGTTTTAAAATATTAAATGCTTCTTTACATGTACCTTCCATTCAAATTTGAATAAATTTTTAATTAAACTGTGGACAAAGATTTTGCAATTAAAGAAAATCCTTTAACAAATTTCTGAATAGAAACAAAAACCAAGAAACCTGCGAATTTGCTTCTTATTATTGGAAAAAGAAATTGGCTAATTTCATATTGTATCCGTTTTTCACATTCACAATGTTATCTCTTTTTTCGTCACAATATGTTCCAAATATTTTATTTTCCTCCTGAATAAAATACATTTGTATGCTGCCTTCTAAGCCGGGCAATATAGCCAAGGAAACGAAATTAATTTATATGTGGAACTTTGAGATCTCAAATTGAGATACAGTTCCGTTTAATTAATTTTTCGTTTCGTTTCCTTGGCTCTATTGCCCGGCTTAGAAGGCAGCATACTTATATTCTTTATATTGAGAGCCGATAAAAATATTTATTTCTGAAAATACATTTGTATTACACGTGCAGGCAATGTGGCACTTTCGGTGCATGTTTTCTGTGCCGAAAGCGGCCGATTTCCCCCGCCGCCATCTAGCGGCGACACAGTGAGTGAATAAGTCGGTTTCAAAGCCATTATCTACGGCTGAGCCGCGTTAAAAGTCATTGTATACGGCTCAAGCCGTAGGAAATGTATTGAAACCGGCTATTCCCCCACCGTGCCGCGGCAAGATGGCGGCGTGCGATCGGCCGCCTCGCGCACAGAAAACGCGCCGAAACAGCCACTTTGCCTGCACTTGCAATACAAAATAGTATGTGTATCAAGTGCGGATTGACAATTGTTCACTCGTGTGGGGTGGTCGCACTCGCCTTCGGCTCGTGCGTCCATCCCCCGCACTCGTGACCAATTGTCAACTTTCCACACTTGATACACAATATGCTATTCTTTAAATTTATCTTTAAATCAATAGGACATAAACGAAGAGAAACACCTCTCTTTCAATCATGACTTTGAAACTTTTACTGAAGATAATTACATCATCCAAATAGAAGAGGCAAATTCTAGATAATAATTTTTGTAAAATTCGTTCCGTTAATCTTTCAAAAGTGGCAAGAGTTATATTACATAAACCAAATGAAATAACAGTAAATTATAATCCGACTGATAACTAATGAAGAATGTCTAATCTAGATAACGAAAAAGAATCTTTAATAACTGCGTTTAATTTTCGATAATTGACATAAAATTTAATCATTTTCCTCTTTTTTTTTTTACTACCGGAAAATCCAAGAACTTTATTATTCCTCTATGATGCCTTGTAAATTTTATTTCTTCAATAATTTTATTAACTTTCTCTCGAGTGGAAATAGCAACATGTCTGGGCTTATTTAATAGGAGGAAAATCACTCAAATTAATATTAATCCATTCCACTAATCCACAATTTTTTGCAACATATCTTCAGAGAAAACATCTTGAAATTCAGACAGAAAATTGATAAAAATTTCTTTCTGCGAAGTATTCAAATTTATAATTTTCTTTAATAAGTTCGAGTTATATAAGTTTAATAAGTTTAAGAATATGAAGAACTTTATCTTCAAAGTTCGTGATAAGAAACAAAAAATTGCAAAATATAAAATGCTTTAAAATTCCTAGAATATATTTAAAAATATTTTCCGAATTTGTAATTGAGAGAAAGATATATATATATTTTAAAGAAATATCTGTCTTTAATATATATATATATATATATATATATATATATATATATATATATAAATTTCATCATTAATATCCGCGCCATTTTTGAAAAATCTAACAAATATTTATCTAAAATATTTATCAATTATCTTAATTTCATATTCTTCCCCTATAGGATAGTTTAAGTAACAATTTTTAATTGAAATTTGTTGGTTAGATAAAAAAATTAACCTTTTTAATTTAAATTAAAATATGATTAAATTTCAAATAGACATATCAAAAACCCGCATCCAGTTTGAAAATATACTTATTATTAATTGTACATCAAAAAAATTCGTATTTGTTCTATTAATTCTACACTCTTGAATATTTTTAACAACTTTCGAAACTTTTATTTTGCAAATCGAGTTTGCCCCAGTAAATTCGACCTCGCATCTTTTCACTTCGGATGTTTCTAAAAGATATTCCGACCGGAAATGCCTCAAAATCTCGCATTTCCTTCTCCTCCCATATTCTTCTTTGGCTGTTTTAAATCCATTCTTATCATTTTTTTCGAATTCTTTTCAAAGGTCTTTTCTCGTTACACTTATTTTCTATTTTTTCAATATCTTTTAATTCGTCATTATTCTGAATTTTTTTCTTATTAAATTTTAAATTATCTCGTTTTTTCTCATCCTTGAAAAATTATTTTAATACTCATAACTCTTTCGATATAGCAGACTTTAAAAAGAAATATTTTCCGATTTCGTGTTATAAAACTATTCGACAGAGCAGCAATGAATTGAACGAAGTAATCTTATCTAGCACTTCATGAGAACATTCCAGATAATCTAAACGAGACAACCGTTCAATATCAGAATCACTTTTGTCTACGATTCGTAAATTTAGTATAATAGTTTGCGTCTGATGCGTCTTTTTTAAATCGCAATTTCGACTTTAAGGAAACCTAAACGAACTCCTACGAATGCTTTGAGAAGTCTTTTATTTTTTCCTTTTTTGTCGACAAAATATGAAGATAAACTATAAATCTATTTATTGGATCTATATATACGGATTGTTTTGTACCTGAAATTAGAACGCTTCGCCCTTTGTTAATATTATTACTTTAATTTGTACAGGAAAAAGATTTATCAATCTGTATAGTCTCATATTTCTTGATTATAAATTCTTATTCTGTAATCAAGAAATATGAGACTACACAGATTGATAAATTTTTTTCCTGTACAAATTAAAGTATTAATTAATATTAACAAAGGGCGAAGCGTTCTAATCTTAGGTAAAAAAACAATCCGTATAGTCAATAAATAGATTTATAGTTTATCTAACCTCTATTTTATCGATAAAAAAGAAAAAAACAAAAGACTTTTCAAAGCATCCGTCGAAGTTCGGCCAACCGTTTAGGATCCCCTTAACCTTACATCTTTAAAACTAAAATTTTCAGTTTCGATTATTCTGTCTAATACGGAGCGCGCTTTTCCTCTACACAGTAATTTTTAACCGGTGTTCCGCAAAATTATGAAAGCGCGGCGTACCTATGTAGAAAAAAACAACTATAATTTTTTTTAATTTTATGAATATTATTTTTTTTTTATTTAAATTTAAATAAAAATTTTTTTACTGATATATGTATAATCAGTAAAATTTTTCAATTTTTAATAATAAATACGTTCATGCATCTTTTTGTTATTAGTTTTATAAACTTATAAAGATTTTAGTGTTTCGCAAATTTTTCTTATAATCAAAAGTGTTTCATAACTTTAAAAAGAAAAAACCGCTGCTCTAACACAAGACTAACCGCTAAAGGTGCCTTTCACGAGCCGCTGAAACCGATTGTTTGAGCGACAAAATGATCACGTAACAACTTTTGTCGCTGAATTAAACAGCGATCATTTTTGTACATGAAAAGGATAGGCAGCGCGACAGAATTGAAAGTTAAGCGTTTAAGCAGTAAATGCTTTGTAGTTGAACTGATTCAAACTACAAAATTGTTGATGCTGGATTACGAGCGACAAATCTGTCTTCAATCACTTGTTTTAGCGGCACGTGAAATTGCACCTTAATGCTAGTCTTTGACGAATCGCCCCGTCCATTAGCACGCGCTGTTAAATTAAATTACGTTCTAAACTCGCGCAGAGGAACATCATCGAATCATTATCGAACTTATATCCAACTTATATAATTCACTTCTAATAAAATTTTCAACATTTTGATCCCTGTTATTAGGATTTAGCTGTCTAGACGGATCCTCTTCCAGCTAATTCACCTTTTGACGTACTTTCGTCTTGAATTCGGTGTAGCTGCTCCTCACGTAACACCTTGATTTCACACAAGGCCGCTTGACATGACATCGCTTTCGAGAAAATTTCTGCTTCGAAAATAATCCTTCTTGTAGAAGTCATTTCATTATTCGTTGCCGTGAAATCCCCAAAATGTCGCATCCACGAGTCGATCTCAATCGATCTCGTACCGTTCTCACTCACACATAACATTCACGCCGGGAATAATAACAAAATACTATTTTAGAAAAAGAATTCAATAACTTTAATAAGAACTAAGAACACGCAGAACACAAAGTATAGAACAGAGAAATATATATAGCAATAATAATAGTCGTTGGAAAAATGCGTCCGCACAGTATCCAAGCCGTCGCGAGACTCCATAAAATGGTGACTTTCTACAAGATGTCTGCTCTTGTTGATTAACAACCCTCTTAGCAACGTGCTCGAAGATGATTTCTAAAGAAGCAAGTACATCAAATATCAAATGCAATCGCTAAAGACACTTTCATGCAGGGACGAAATATAAGGGGCGCAACAATATTTATCCAAATTTAAGTGTTTTTGGATTGCGGAATTTTATGTCAAAATTGACAAAAAATTGATACAATTGATATAGATATATCTATTACTAAAAAATTAATATAATACCAAAATTGAAAATGTTTGTAAAAATTTACACATATACATATATATGTATACAGTACAAAATGTTACCTACTTTGGCGACTTTGACTAAATCTTAAATATTTTGTATGAATATTTATTCTAACAAAAGTTGCACGTATAGTATCAAGAGGAACATATATATTTTGCAATTTTGCTCTTTTATCGAGATATGAAGATCACTTCGCATTTTTCAAATAAAATCCTGTTTTAAATATATAAATTGATTCCTGACAATATTCGATATATTATTCTTCAATTTGAAAATTTCATAAACTATGAAATATCTGGTGAAATATTCATTTTTTGACGATATTACCATTTATGCTGCACAAATAAATAATGGAAAGAATCATTTAGTGTAAAGAAAATATATAGTTATTTTAAAAAATATATGTAGCTGCAAATTACATATTTTTTAAGAACAATATGTATTTTATATCACTTGATTTCTTTTATTATTTTGTGTATAAAAGTATTAAGGGAGATCATTGAAAAATAAATATTTTATAGTTTATATCTCATAAAGATATTCATAGTTTATGTAAAATTGTAAAAGTATAAAATAAATATGTCGTAAATTATTTAGCCATCCTATCCTTATAACTTTTTATACCGAAAATATTGCAAGAAATCGATTTATAAAAATAGTGTTCCAATTAAAAAATTCAAGGTGACCTAACATATCTCGATAAAAAAGGTAAGTAACAAAAATGACTATTATACTATATGTGCTCCTTTATATTATACTTTTGTTTAAACAATTTTTTCATATAAATTTATAATCAAGTTATTTAAAAATACCACATTCAATAACACTTTACATGTATATATAGAAAATGTATATATTTGATTAATTTCTCATTTTTTACATTAGATTCGTATTCAACAACCTGAAATTTAAATAAATTTAATTGAAAACTATTTGATCCTCAATAATCTAATTTGCAACCTTTCGACATAGAACTTATTGTTAGCATCATATAAATATATTATCACCATAGTCGACACGAAAAAAATTATTTTCAAAGGTTGAAAGTTTTAACAACATATTTAAATTTTTGATTGCAATAAAACTTCTCTAATACGTCGGAACTATAATATCCTAAAATACTATAATATCTTAAAATAATTTTTTTGCAACTTTATTCGCAAATTTCTAGAAATTGACATAATAAAGCAATTCGAAAATAAGATCATATTATAAAACAAATTATGGAAAATAATCTTTTTGTTGCGTTCAAGAAAATATTTTTTTATTAAATTGTAATTAACTGTAAGAATAAAAATTATAGTTGCACAATATTATACTAATTACAGTTGCACGATATTAAACAGCTATAATTTATTTCGAAAAGAATTATTGACAAAAAAGAAAAAAAATCCCGTTAAATATATATAAAAAATTTGAATATTAGATTGCGATATTAAGGACATTTTATACATAATTAACGTCAATGTTGCGATCTAGAAAGCCTATCTTAATTTATTTATGATTAATATATATCAAGTGTTTAATAAATTATGGATATTATACATAAGAATGAAGAAGACAAAACAAAGGCTTTGGCACAATAACGATTCACTGTTCATACATACTAATATGTACTAATAGCTCATATACATGCTGTTACTATAATGCTCATATACATGCTGTTACTATAATGTTCATATAAAGAAGCTTTTAACATTGTTAAACGACTTATTTCTGGAAATGAGATATATTACGAATGTGTATATGATGATCTCGTCGCCTCATCATTAATGATTAATCAATAATTTAATTTAATTTAAAAAAAATTTTTTTTTAAATACGTCATCCATGATATTTAACAAAAGTTGAATATACTTCAATTAGCAAAAAAGAAAATTGTTAAAGATCGTATTTTACATAACTAAATATTCCTAGTCTCTCGAATTATATGTAGAGAGATCCGTTATAAAAAAGGCGATGGTCATTTATTATTCTTCCTATTAAAGTAAAAAAATGTATAGAATAAAGATAAGATCAAGAAGACAATAGTAAAGTATATAAGGACAGGAAAAAAAGAGAAGAGTGACAATGAAGCTGCACGTCGAGATATAGTAGGTATTCCTTTTCTAACTACTATCAAACAGCTTGTTCTACTTTTCAAGTTTCTCTCTCTCTCTCTCTCTCACTCACTCTTCCCCTCCTCCTTTTTCTCTTTCTTGTTACACTTGACACGTGTGCTAAGCGTGCGGCAAACCTGCTGTGGTCTTCTCATGGGCACGAGTCTGTCTTCGGCCCTCGGGATAGAGACTGATCGATCGTGTCTCTCACCTCGTGTCTCTCTCATCACATAAATGAGTCATCGCGCGTCTTATCGACACGACGATCGGAATGGCGGAGATTCAAGTAACAACTAGTAACAAGTATAAAACATGTGATAGACATCGGCGGACATTTCACAGCTGGCGAAAACTTCCCGAAAGAGTGTAGCAATAACAGAACATTATTAGAGATCTTAATAAGAATTTAGCCATAAGACAATCTGAATAATTATCCTTGATTTGTTTTAAATAAATTTACTTATATTAATCTGGATGTGTTCGTTTTATATTTATATTTATTTTTATTTATTTTATCTTTACTTTATAAAATTTAATATATTTACTGTTTTAACCTTCCATAAAAATGTTTATAAGGCCGTTTTGTTTATATACTGTTTCTGTATTATAATTTATGAGATGACTTTCAAATTTCTATATTTTATAATTTTGACTTATTTACGAAAGACTGTCGATGTTATTGTTCAGTGTAAAATTACATGTCTAAATGAACTGTGTGGTTCCTATTTTTACCTTTCAAGATTGTCATTTTTGCTAAGTTACAAATGACAGTTACTTGATTACTTCATTATTTCAACATGTAATTTAATTCAACAGGTATTTATGTATATCTTATATTTTTGAGTTCTTTAGTGTATCGATTATTCACTGATATTTTTATTGTTTTTATTTTATTACCGAAATGTATAACGTAAATTTTGTAGCCTGAAGAGGACCAAATTGATGGTCGAAACGTCGTTTCTTTTTTGAATAAAACAATTCTAACTTTGCCGGTGTTGGTCAATTAATTCTTGCCTAATTTGGTTTTTAAAAATTCAACTGGCGATCAGATCACGTTTTCCGTTAATCTGAATAAAATTCTGCGAGAGAGAAAGATATATATTCAATATTCACTTATCCAGTTATTCTTCTCTTTAATTCCTACCTACCTAATCTCTTCTAACATGCTATTGACACATTCATCGTCCATAATTACGGCAACAAATAATTTTCGTCTTTGTGAGGTAAGATGTTTAACATAAAAAAATTGTAATATTTAAGCTGTTTGCACACACTTTCCGTAAGACGTAACAGTAAGGTTCCGACCAATCGAAATTTCAACATGTTGGAATTCTAATGCTACTGTTACGTTTTACGGAACGTGATTGGTCGAAACCTTACTGTTATGTCTTACGGAAAGTGTGTGCTACTAGCTTTAGTTCTCCTAAACACACTCATTTTTTATTTATGTTATTAAAATGTTATGTATTTATGCTAATAGTAAAAGGTTAATGTGATTCAAATATGAGCGAGAATTGTCCAGATCTAGAGGACGAATCAAAACTGGATAGCATATGGCTTGACTCTTATTATAGGGTCTCTAGACATTATTGGCATATGGTACAATATGTTACGATTATTGCGTTATCTTCAGATCCAGTCACATATGTATATGACGCATGTACATACATGACTTTTTGATGTACATAACCTAAAGAAAGTTATTGGCTTACAGCCAATTAAAAACTCGAGCTCCGCGAATATTATTTGATGTAAATCAGTATTTGTTCAATATTTTGTCTTAAGACCATTACATTTTTTGATCAGCAAGTTAAAAAGCTACAATATATAAAAAAATCAGTTGATTTTACTAGGATTCAATTTCATATAGAATTAGTACGGGATTGTTTGAGAATGGAAAAAACCTTTTTCTCTTAAGAAATTTATCTTTATATGAGAAATAGTTCCCCATTTCCCAATTTCAATGTTTTATAACACGGCTAAAAAGTAAGATATGTTTTTAATGCATTTTATAGAGAATCAAATATATTCATGATATTTGATCCGATTTTTCATAACATTAATCTTTTTTACAAAAAAAATTATTAAATATTGCAAAAAAGCTATTTTTTACATATTAAACATCAATTATGTTAGAAATCTGACGTGTTAGTGAAATTTGATTTATGACATCATTTTTAATACTCAAAAATCTATGAAACACTTTGTCTAGTTTAATATAATTTTTGGTTGTAAACTAGTGTAATTTTTCAACGCAAATAAAAATATTATTTTTTTTAATATCCTAAATAATTCAGTTTCGCAAATAATTCTCTGAATAATTTAATTTTTAACTTCTTAACGTCATTTACTTAGTCAGGGTGTGTTGAAAATAAAAAAAAAAAAAGAAAAATAAATAAATAATTATCTGCATCAAAAATTACTGACGTTATTTAACAATCCAACAAATATCGACATTATTGGACGCTGAATTTTTCGAGGATGATGTGCTCGTACATTGATGTGAGAGAGACAAAGCAGTCTCGTCGCGCAAAAACAAGCGACGTTCGTGCTTTCGGTATCAAGGGATGCACGGTGCAATGACTCACAAAGAGAGTATATATTCGAGAAGTTATCCGTAAAAAGACACTCTCCCCCTCCTCCTCTCTCTCACCCCTCCTCCTCTTCCCCCCTTCTCTCTCTCTCTCTCAAATACGTTGTATAGAAGGCTCTGTGCACTTTAAAATTTAGTTCAATAGTATGCGAGATGCGCAACTTATAAAAGAAAATTATTTTTAAAACGCGGGCTTATTCTAATGCAATTACACACATTAGCAATTAGTATTAGCGATGTAAATTTCAAGATAAATGTCTTATGAAATACAGTTCTGTGAAAACGATGACAACATTTTTGTTAATTTTCCCGCATTTTAAAATGTGATCTTATAATAAAAAAAAACTTAACATACATTACATAACTAACATATACATAGTTTTTCATGTATTTATGTCAACAAAACAATTACGAAAATGATATGCACGTCCATATTTTTATATATTGATATACAATATACATTACCATTCAAAAATATTTGCCCACCTAGGATAACTTGTGTTTAAATAACTATAAATAAATAAAAAAAAAACATTTAAGATAATTAAAAATTTTAACATAAAAATATATGAAAAAATTAAATTTTAATTTATCTATGTGTTCATTTTTGTATTTTATGACGATTTTACAGAAATTCGACAGTCTTATTAATTTTTCTAAAATTTCTATTAATATTTTCTGCCACTATTGTTGTAATATATAGAACAAAACATTTTCGAACCTCTTATCTAATTCATTCTATAACTCTAGAGGATCGATATTTCAGATCGGACGATTGAGAGAGAGTTATAACTATAACTTTCAATAAATGTGTTGATTTTCCATTGTTTCAAAAATATTAAACACAGCTTTGATGTATATTTGGAATTTGGGATCATTGTCATGTTGGAAAATACACTTTTTTCCCCAATTAACCAGGTGTTAGAAAAAACTACATGATTTTCTCGTTAATCTTTTTAAAGAATCCCCTCTATTCTTATCACACATAGTATTTGCTGTTATCTAAATAAAATTATTAATAATTATATGTATTATCTATATCTGCATCTTAGATGAGTCATCGTTATCTTTATTAAATTATCTAGAATATGAAAATAATTTGGTTTAAAGTCATAGCACATAAAAATATTTAAATATTTTAGCAGTAAGCAATAAAAATTTACAAATAAAAATATAAATGTGTTTATATCCTTTATATAATTTACATTTTTTTATAACTGTGTTTACATAACCGGTCTTAAAAATAATATTATCTGAAGTTCATCTAAGCACAACACTGTAATAAAAAAATACTTTGAGAGCTAGGTTTAATCTCATTTTAAAGCTTAAAAGTTAGGATTTCAACCATATACAACATTTTTCATAAAATTTAATATAGTGAATTGCAAACTCTCCAAAATTAGTTTTGATATTACCAACTTATTAGTATGATAATTTCTTTGGGAAAAAATATCAACCTGTTTTACCAGTTCTATATGGTAAAAAACATGGAAAAATTAAAATTTTACCAACTTTAAAATTAAAAATTTTAATTGGAATTGAATTTAAAAATCTGAAAAAATATACATCTTTATTAAGTTGCTTTTTAAATTCTTTTGCAGGAGAAATTTTCAAAATTTATGAAAAAGAGTTCTAAGCATTATGTTTATGAATGGATAAAACTGAAATAATACTTTTTAATGCTCCATATTCTTAATCATAGATATAAATGGAAATAATGGACGTTGTAGATTTAGTAGAAATATTTTCATTAAATCTCTTAAAATCAAAACAAAAGTAAAATTATTAAACAAAAATATTCACATGTATGATTATTGTACTGATAAGTATTGTCTATTAAATTACAAAACCCTTTTAATTTGTTAATTTAATTTATGTATATTTGAGTTAAGTGTTTTTGAATGAGCAGCTTACTTCCCTGTAGAGTGAAACATGAAGAGAGCGGCAGAGACATGTGTCAATATGTTTCAACTGATGAAGGTAAAGACTGACTACCCCTACTACCCATACAATTAAGCTCATGCTTAGGGTCTGAGCAGAATGATTGACTTATAAGATTTGAGACAAAAGACAGTTATTGTGCGTTACTACAAAACAAAGATTTAAAACATAAAACATTGTCTTAAAGTTATAAGTGAGGTATTCGGCTCAAGCCCTTAATCTTCACAAAACAATTAATAAATACAGTGTTTTTAAAAAAAGAGCTCTTATATTTAATATTTACAATTTTATATTATATACAAAATTATTAAAGTAATATCCAAAAAGAACTTGATTTTTATTAGTTTACGAAAATACTGTACTACAAATTTTTCCAATTTTTAAAATTTTTAATTTCAAAATCGGAAGATTTTTAACTTTTTTAAAGTTTGGACAATTTTTTCATTATAAAAAAACTTAAAAAAATAGATTAATATTTTTTCCCTAAAAATACTCATACTAATTGTAAGATATAAAAAAATCAAGTTTATTATTCTTATTTTTCCTAATAAAAAAAATCCCTAATTATGAAAAAAATATACAATTGCCAATTTTTGATAGTTATGCAATTCATTATACATTTTATTTTTAAAAATCATACTCAAAATTTCAATTTTTAAGCTTTAAAATGAGATTAATCATTAGTTCTCCATCTTATTATATAAGTTACAGACATTTAAAAAATAAAAAAAAATTGATACTTTATTACCGCAATACATAAAATTGGCTATAACTAAAAAAACAATTTTTTTTTAATAAAAAATAATCTTTATGTCCTAGAAAGTATATGTTACAAGTACGTAAAAAATTATCAAAATTAAAAATCATGCAATAACTTCCTCTTGTTGATTTGTAAGAAATGACTAATCGGTGTAATTATACAGATATAATTATATGAAAATAATTATATACATGACAAATTGTTTGAATAAAATCTAATAAAACTAGACAATATTCCTTATTGCGTACGTTCTTTTAGTGTATGTACACGATAGGACGATAATTTGTATATCGAAAGAGTTCGTAATGGTCGTATCATTGTAAAAGTTTGCATATAAAAAATGTTTAAAATAATGTGCATATATGCATATTACAAATAATAAGTCCAAAACCACAAATAAATTCTTATTCATTCATCACATCTTACAAGTTCCACTTACACTTCCACATTTAATCTGCGCGCGCGAAATTGACTTGTAGTTGATACATATGTAACATATGTAGAAAAAAATGGAAAAAGAGGAAGTTTTTTATCGATACACGCATTCATGATTACGACTGTGTGTCATAAATATATCGCGGCCTTTCATCGATTTGGTACGCGCATAATTCGCATATATAACATCGTTACATCATCTGCGGTGAATGAATAAAAATCTACGTAGAGAGAATAAAAAAAGTCGCGAGTTTTTCCCTGTATAAGACGATATACATATACAGTCGGCTATCGGCATCGCGAGTCATCGTATCGTAAAAATAGCGTGACATTTCATTGATCGTGTAACGTATTCGTAAAAATATTCGCGGCTGTGTCGCGAGATTACACGTGCAATACATAACGCGAAAAAAACAAATTCACAAAGTCCGAGATATAAATTTCGGATTTTTTATTTTTTTTTTATTTTTATTTTTTTTTTTTATATTTTTTTATATTTTTTATTTATTTTTTTTTTTTAGTCTAATCTCCAGATCAACTGAGCACTGAGGTGGTAACCCTGTCCCTGGATTAATTTCTATTGAACGACGTTTTATTATGTCGCTTATACTCATACTCATTAGTAGTCTCAGTGTTTGTGAGTCCACGTGTTACGTGTTTAAATAATTCTGCGAAAATATTTAACGATAAATGAAAGAATTTTTATGGCGTTTAAAAACGTTATTCGAATTCACACTTTACACCACACCTATCAAGTCGCTGTAGAAGTGACAATATTATCTGAAATATGATAAGAGTAAGGTACTCTAATTATCTGATAAATGGCACAAATATATTTCTGACATCATCAATTGGTATGTGGATATTTAGCATCTCTCAGCGTAATATGATGATACTGTGGAGAATTCAAAACTTATATCCTTCAAAATATTAGTAGTATACTATGGGAAAAAAATTTTAGGTTACTTTGGTTTTTTAGCTATCATTAACATAACATTTAGGCATAACTAACTAAATTTCAAGTATATAATATAACTAAAAGGCTACATAGTAGCTAATACTTTTTTCAGTGATATATATATACAGAATAAGATTTTGATGACTCATCCTAGAAATATTTCTTTTTCTATGTCTTTTACAAAAAATGTATGTCTTTTACACAAAAATTGTTTGACTTTATAGGAAACACAAAAGAGCAATATAAATTTATTTACAGATAGCGTCACTTTCGAAAAATTCATTAATCATTATTTTTCTCAAATAGTTAGACTAAAACTAGAAACCTAAAGAGAAACTCGCCAAAATTCGTCACGTGACCATTAGTAAACTCTGATTGGGGTATGGATCGCACATCTGTGCTCTGTGAAGCATAATATCCGATGGATAAGTGGTTAGTATAAATAATAAAATAATATTTTGAACATCTGTTTGGCCTATTCTGTAACTTTTTAACGCAAGCGTTATAATTATAACGCATGATTACATAGATGTGTGATCCATACTTCAGTCAATCAGAGTTCAACGATCACGTGACGAATTGGCGAGTCTCTCTTTATAGAGCCTCTAACGGGAACAACATAAGCGCGCGCTACGCCAATGTTCAATTTTATATTTACAAAAATATAATTTTAAAAAATAATATAAAATTTGTCAATTTTTGTTAAAGATGTCAAACTGTTAACCCTGCTCGCATTGGCAGTCACCGATGGTAAGGCTCCTTGATTCTTGCCGCGACCATGTTGGATTGTGACGTCAGAAGCGAGAAAATACACGCTGAAAATTTTTGCGTGCCATTTTAGATAAAAAGATATTTCAATGAAACGAAAACATTACAAAATCCTTTGGCACACTTGTAAAATTGTCCGAAAACTTTCCTTTTCCCTTGACAGTTAATCAACAGCCGTAAAATAATTGAAACATCAGACTTTGTCATGCGGAATGATTGCGCATGGGCAAAGACCAAACGGACTAGACCTCATATTACAGTTATTTTACAACTGTTGATTGATTATAAAGAAAAAAGGTTAGTTTTCGGACAATTTTACAAGTGTGCCAAAAAATTTTGTAATATTGTTTCATTGAAATATCTTTTCATCTAAAAATGGCACGCAAAAATTTTCAGCGTGTATTTTCTCACTTCTGACGTTACGATTTTGACATGTCTTGTGTTTCCCTTAAAGTAAAAAAAAAACTTTTATATGAAATATTGTTTATAAAAAGCGTAGGAAAAAAGAGAGGTATAGGATGTTAAAATGCCCACCCTGTATATGCTTCGTTACTTGTTCAAACTACATTCTGTTACCGCATGACAGTTGTTAGCGCATCCGTCGTCTGACAAAGATAAAATGACACACAGAGATCAAAATCTGTAATATACAGACTAATAGATTATTCTATCGTCATATCGCGATAAAAAAAAGTGAGCGAGACAAATAACTAACAATAAGAAGAAAGATTGAAAATTACTCACCGATCGATTTTGTCCATCGTGATAGGATGCTGCAAGATGGTTTGCTGCCCTGTCATTTCGACGACGCATTGTGTACCGAGTTCCAGCTCTGTAACGAAAAGACAATCAGTCAAGATAGTTCAAATCATATTTAGTCTGAGAGTGAATTTTTTCAATCATATTCAAACTGTATATATCGTGAATTGAATTTAAAAACATATAATTCAGATATTAAAATAATTAAAAACAATAAATTGCGCCACACAAGTCAATACATGAGTCAATACAATTTGATTATCGTACGTCATAATCAAGTGTGATAATTAAAGGTGATCGTAAAATGCATGTGTGTGCAAGGTGTTTTATTTTTATTTCCTTAAATTAATATCTAGAAAAATATGGAAGAGAAAAAAATTTTATACAAAAATTGTAAGATTTCGAGAGGAGCGTCTTATTGTACGCATAGTTTTATTTCAAGTGGAGGCATTTTTGAGATTTCAAAATTATCATTACTTTATCAAACGGAACTACCATAATTTTCTTACATAAATTAATTTCTAGTATTTGGTATAAAAATTTGTTAAAATGGAACAATAAAAAAACGAATAATTAAAAAATTTGTTATGCTTTATTCTGACATATTTTGACAAAAAATATAAAATACCTCGTATACTCATTTTACGATTATATATGCACCAATTAACAATAGTTTATACATATAATAAATGACTTATCTTATTTGCAAATATTGCAATTAAAATTTATTTATATTTTTATTCAAAAAGTTACCGTTCTAATTAATTAAAAAAAAATAAATAAAAAAGTACATGCATATATAAAATATATGAATCTAAAAAATTTTTTTTTCACAAAGATGAACATTAATCTGAGAATCCGTCAAATCATTTTGATTAAAAATTGTACATGCAACCGATAATATAAATCTAATGTAGCTAAAAATTGAGATTGAATTTGTAGAGTTCGAAAATTGAGCAATAAAAGCGAAAATTTTCATATAATTATTTTAATGAGACAGGCGAGATTTTCACATAAACTAAGACGTAGAAAAATTTTACTAAAATAATTTTTATATTCATTTCAAACCCATTTTAAACTCTGGATGCTTTATTCAATAAATTTTGCTAATTATGCTTTTGGTTATTGTTACAATGAGATTAATGATACATCATACTTAATCTTCATTATACACAAGAAATAATATCATTTCACAGAAATATCCTGGTATGTAATATTTATTTAAAAAAACTTATTACAATTAAATAAATAATTTTAAACTAAAAAAAGTTTTAAACCAGAAAAGATATATGCGAGAATAGAAATGAATTACACGCTTTGTAATTTCTCTCTTGAAATAATTTAACGGGGTCAGCTTATATTCTAGAAACTGTTTCTATTTCTGCACTTTCTCCAACAAATTTTTTTATGATTGTCATTTTCTGTTCATATGTCATTATCTCGTGTAAAATAAATTATATCGACGATACAGAGAATGGCTTGAATTCTGTTGATCTAAAAAATTTAAAGAATTTTTTTAATTAAAAGAATTAAAAGTGAGAGCAATGTCTTTATGTAACACGCTAATATAAAACTGTTGAAACCACAATAGAAAGGCAAGAATGTAGAGTAACTTTACTCGCATAATAATTCTATGACTCTTGAGAAAGAGATGATTTCTTTCTTTTATCATACATATACATATACATATATATAGATATATATGTACATAAAAAATTATGAAAAGTTATGAACTCAACTACTATATCACTTTGTGACTATATCATCTATTATCAGAGAAAGGAAAGTATAATTGAAAGTGCAATGTATATGTCCTACTTTCTAGAAATAGTGTTATTATATTTTTCACGTATCATATAAACAGAGTTTCTTCAACATTACTATTACTGTCAACATATCAATGTTGTACATTGAAAATTGCAAGTTTTTTAAAATTCGAGAGTTTGTTTTTGTTACACCGATTGATTTATCTCATTAATCTATGTAGAAAATTATTAAGATAAAATATTCGGAAAATGAGTATATTGCGAAATATTTTATATTTTTTGTGAAAATGTGTTAGAATGAAGCCTAAAAATATCGCGTAAACCATTTATTTTTAAACTATTTTACTTTAAGAATTTTTTACGCCAAATATTACGAGGAATCGATTTATGTAATTAAAGTAGTTCCGTTTAATAAAATAATAACAACCTTGAAATTTCAAAAATGTCTACTTGAATTATAACTATGCGGTTATAATCCCTTGAATATGTAAGAGCCCTTCGAAATCCTACTATTTTTGTATAAAACATTTTTTGATAGAAGCTTTAGTTTTCTAAAAATGGCAATTAAAAAAATGCATTATTTCAAATAGAACTCTAATATATAGTACTACAGTACAAGTATATCATATACAATATATATATATATATATATATATATATATATATATATAAAATATACTATATACTGTAAAATAATTATATATATTTATATATCTATAATGATACATCATCATACAATATCATATGCTACAAAGCAAAGACTTTGTGAAAAGTTGAGACATGGCAAATTAAATATAGTAATTTCTACTTAATTTGTTAGATGACGAAAAAGAAAGTATTGGGTAACGAGCTGTTAAATAACGAATACTATGCTAGACAATGTCGCATCGTGTAAATTAAATCTTACAAGTATGAAAGTTTGATGATTAATACGCTAGAAGGAAAGAGAGGGAAAATTACACAATTTTATCATAAGTAGAATCCATTATCCGGTCCCTTCTTTCTCTTCCTTCCTTCTCCTCATGCTGCTGCACCTTGCGGTACGCGTTCATATGCGTTCTAAGTTAAAATCAACGCTAAAAAACTTAACGCGCACGTACACGCAACTGTAATACATATACATACACATAAATATATTCCGAACAGTGTTAATTTAATACAGTTTTATTTTTGTTTTTAGATGTTGGCAGCTATTTAACTAAAGTGAGAAGTGTTCTGAATCCGTCATAACCTATAAAACTACAATGTATAATATAAAACTTAAACAGAAATAAAGCAATATGATATTAAATACATGGTTTTTCTTAATTTGAACATTTTCCAATATTTTTTATTACTAACACATTAATATAATAGTTATATGTATTTACAGGACTTTTTGAATTTTTCGCTAAAAATTTTTATTATATAAATTTATTCTTCTAGAACAATTAGAACGAGTGTAGAACAACCTGGAACGACTATTAGAATTTTTAAATTCCAAAAATGGGGTGCTAACTTTATGCAAGTAAGAATTTATAGATTTGATGATGGTCTCTAATAATAAGTTCAGAACATTTCTCAATTTAGTTAAGTAGTTAACATCTAGAAAAAAATATAAGCCAAAAACTAACACTGTTCGGAATAACCTAATGTATGTCCAATACTAGATATGCTTATTAGCGTATGAGGTTGCGCGATATCTGTGATATATTTTATTATTATTCTGAATTATAAATTCCCAAATGCGGAAAAACGAGCACACACATTTTAATGCATGATGTAAGTAATTTATATTTATTAATAGCATTTATATTTATAATTAAATAGCATATTCTATTCAATATGCTGAAAAGAGAGATATTAGGATATATAGAGAATAGCGAAGGAGGGGATAGTTTGACGACAAAATTCGCATTATCTTTCCACCGATATGTATATATATCGTCAAAGCAGACAATGCACATATCTCAATTTTTTAGCCTTGCGATCGAAGAAAGAAACCTCGATCGAAGATACTCTGCCGATTCATTCGTTTTCCTCGATTGGATCGATATTCCAAGGTCATCGGACTAATGTCATCGAAGCGTGGCGTTTTATGCGTTTACACTCTCTCTCTCCCCCGCGCTACATCACTTTAATCAAATCAAATTTTGCGATGTTATTATTACGTTTTTATTCTATTAAGATAATAGTTTCGCGAATCAAAATTAACAAGAAAAATTTAAAGATTTAGCTATATGTCAATAAATGTGGTGACTACGTATTTATATAATTGATCGTCCCGAACGCGAGATAATCTCTGTCAAAAATTGCGACACTTTTTCTATATATTGCATACACGAAGCGTAAAAAATTCTCGTATTTTGAAGTTTAATTAGAATGAACAAGAAAGTAATGAAAAACAGTTATTGTATAATAAAAAAACACTTTAAGAATATTAAAGAAAAAGAAAACAAAATTATATTGAAAGAACGATGACAGAACTCTCTCTCTCTCTCCCTCTTCCTTTCTCTTTCTCTCTCTTTCTCTCTCTCTCTCTCTCTCTCTCTCTATCCCAAAGCTTTCAGCCTTTAATAATTTCAGGTAGTCAGTGTTTTAACGTTGATTTGGAAAATTTCGTAAACGCGAAACAAGAAAAAAAGACAGAAAATTATAAAATTTTTGATTGTATTGTCGCGAGACAACTACTTTAAATTCGATCACACGGAAAATTGCATTGTATATATATCATGCTGATAAGATTTATATGTACATTGACAATTTTGCACTTGAGAAAGCTTTGAGATAGGAATTGGACTCGGCTAAAATTCCACGAAAGTCATCCCATTCAGTTCGATTTCATGCGAACGTATTGCGCATTCCAAGTCTGTCATTTCAAAATAAAAAGAAAACGTTATTAAACGCGCAAACAGAATCAGATGGTTTGGATTCGCCAAGAAATATCATTCCGTGTATTCAGATATAAAAGTAGTATTTTTTTTACATGTATACATTAGCGCGATAAATAGCGAATTGATTCCAAGTCTTGTCTTTTCATTGTCTAGCTACTGTGAAACAGTAGGGCGGTGTAAAACAGCTATGTTTAGAGACGAAAGTGCAGCTGGGACGCAGACCAAGTGTGAGAGCAACTAGCCTCGATCTAAATTTCATAAATCTTCACTAAGATCATTCGACGACTCGTCAAAAAATGATCATCGATCTCGCCTGACATGACACTGTTAGAACGTATGTCATCGTAATCACGACTGTTTGACACTTAGCGAAACTTGATAAGTGAGGCAACGAGGCGTCTACAGACCAATAAGATCGCGTTACTGTCGCCAGTCATAGCCTATAGTATTCGCGATACAAAAACAATCGAAGGTCAATCCTATATTTTCTCGTGAAGTACTTTTGGGTCTCTTTGATTCCCGAGATGCCACACGTGGCGCAAGGAGGCGAAGAGACAAGAAGACGAGCAAAAGCAAAGAAACGAAGTGGCGATACGAGGGAATGAAGTGAGGCGAGGCTGTGGTGAAGAGAAATGAGGTGAGATAAGATGAGGTGAGGTATGAGATAGATAAGGCGAGGTAAAGAGAAGCGAGATAGACGAGGAGGTGAGGTGAGGTGTATGAAATGAAGTGACGTGAGATGAAGCAAGGCGCGTTGTATGACTGTGTATGACGTAGCCCGCGGCATCATCAGATGATTCAAACGGAAGGATATGCGTACCTCTGCGATTGAATGGCCGAACCCGTACGGCAACCTTTATTTTATCCGTAGCCATGACTTTTGCACACCGGTAACGCGCGCACTTTTGTATCACACAATCACACGAGGAGAAACCGTTAGGCGCAGTTTTACGTGCACGTGATTACGTCGACCCTCGCACGATTCGCACGTATCGCTACATTATTATTATTATCAACCCATATCGTGAACTTGTCATTTTTCGAACGACACACTGCGTTTATACCGAACCCTCCGTGACACACTTCGCCATATTGCTTCAAGCCCGTCGTGCTCCAAACAACATCGGTCGTCTTATCGAAGCTATCGAATGAACATGTTTTCGGGAAACGCCGTTAGGAACGCTCGCGGTTCGATAAATACGTGACGTCATGAATGACATTTGATATATGTATATAGAGGGCGTAACACAAAAATCCATGTACGCCATTCGTCTCAACGAATTGTCCAGTTGAAACCAGGATATATATAATAGCGAATTTGGTTGGATGCACTAGTGCACACTGAATGCATATAAAGGTTTATCACATACAAGTTCACAATTACACAAGTAATTAAAAAAGGGAAATAATAGTAAAAGCTATTATTATCATTATTCATATTGAGCAACAATAATAATAGCTCTTACTATTATTAATTATTTTTCTTTTTTAATTACTTGTGTCATTGACCTAGTTTACACCCGGTCATCCCGAAGTGAACTGGATTTAGGGATCGTTTACACTTGGATTGGTATTCATAGTCCGACCTTAGGCCAAATTCACACCTTAACAAAAAAGCAGAAGCCAATCAAAACTTGCGATGGTTAGTAAATTTGGGTGCTTTCCAGCAACGACAAAATACGACGCAGTGTATCATTCTATCTTCTTTCAATACCTGTGAATGACAAAGAATGATATACTGTGTCGTATTGTGTCGTTGTTGAAAATCACCCTTTATTACTATCAAGTTTACTATCTAGTAAGCTTACTATCAACCCGATTCTAATTGGTTTCTGCTTTTCTGCTTTCTACTTTTCTGTCAAAATGTGAATTCGGCCTTATATTTAAGATTCTCTTAAGCAGGATCTACAATAGGTGTAGTAAACTCTAAGCCTTAAGAAATTCACCAATCACAGTCAAGAATGGGGGGAATAATCGACTGTTATTAATGAATTTTTTGTTAGAGCTTACTACATCTATTGTAGACCCAGCCTTAAGTTTGAGCATAAACAGCCACGTAACCATTTGATTGGTTGACCCGGATCTTAAGTAAATCTCCGACCAGACTGAAGACGATCTTAAATATAAGATCGGCTATGAATATCAGTCTTGGATTCAATTAAGATTATCTTACTAAAGATAATTAGGATTATTTTAATATATTCACTTAAAAAAGTGCGGTTAGGTCTTCTTGCAGTTAATACATATTATATGTTGGTAACACTCGCTATATTTAGATCCAAAGCGTTTATACTACACTTATTTCAATCTTAGTTCGTGCTACTTCGCTGAGAAAAAAGGATTGAAGTAAATCGAAAATCGAAATTAATCCGTTTACACCCTAGAAATTTCACTTCGCTCCAGAGTGAATCAGGATTGGACGGCTGGATGTAAACTAGGTCATAGACTGCGTTCTCTTTGACGCTTTCAGCGCTATAAGGGCGAGTTTCCATTGAGCGTGTATGCGTCGCGTCAACGAATTAACCAATCAATACATCCCATTGTCAGCCATTTTATTATAATGGCTGACGAGACGTGTGACGCGCTCAGTGGAAACTCGCCCTAAGGCGCGTTCTACAATACGTCGTATGTCGCAGTCGGATGTTAGAACGTAAACGATTGTCCAATGCAGAAATTTTGTTTTCGAAAAAGAAATTTCCTCATTGGACATTTGCTTACATTTCGACTGCGACATACGACGTATTGTAGAATCGGCCTAAGCATTTTCTGTCTTCGTTGCACATCAAATATCAAACGAAGGCCTGGTCTACAATAAGTCGTATGTCGCAGTCAAGCACGTACTTTATCATACTTTACAACTTGTAAATTAATATCATTTTATAAATAAATAATACCTATCTAATATATCCTTGTGGTATTCTTGTTATTATATAATTCCTTAAATAATTCTTGTTTGTTAATTTCTTTTATCTTCACTCCTACAATTCACTTTTACAATACACTTCACAACTACAATTAAAAAAACTTGTTAATTAAATTTTGTCAGTTGACGTCATGATGAATAATATATTAAATATATATATTATACTTATTACAAATAAATTAACCGGTCATAAATGTAGAAAATATATTCACATCGCAAACAATTTACAAGAAATATAATTTTTCAATAATAATATGACAGCTGCTTCAACAAATTAATAGAATTTTTGCGATTTTTGCCCATAGAACATAAAACATAGAACACAGAATGCTTCCCGCTAGTGTTCATCAGAAAAGCGAAAGATGATTGGCTGCCGTGTCGACTTCCGTCGCGCGTAATGCGTCGACGCACTTTGATTAAAGCCCTAATACTTTGCGCATGCGCACTAATTATAAAATTATTTATTGCAAATAATAAAGAAATTATTAACTCACAAACAATTATATTGATATATTTGTAAATCACAAACGATTTCCTATCATTTATAATTGTTAATTATTACAAAATCTGTTTATTATATATGATAATAAACAATAATAATAATAAATATAATTATATATATATAATTATAATTATATATATATAAATATATATAATATATTATATTATATACATAACTATAATTATATATTTCTATGCAAAACTGTGTGCTTCCCGCTTTAGTATAGAAAATGCATATGCGTAAAACGGAACGCACCTTAGCTTTACTAGAGAAAACTATGAAAACGAACGTAGCCATATTTTAACTTGTGATACGGGTTATGTTAGATGTGTACGCTATGTAAATTTGGCGGTATCTTAAAACTTCAAGAGTTACAAAACTTATAAATTTATTTATTACTTTTCGATTAGTCGATTAGTATAATGTGTAAGTAGAAAAATGAGTACTATAAAATATAAAGGAATACTATATAGACTGGTTTTGAAAAAAAGAAATATTAACTTCATGTGTATTTATGTGGTTTTATTTATGAAATTAAACAGTGAAATTGGAAATGGTCATGATTTATTTATTTTTCTTTGATATTACAGGAATTTAATAAAAAATGATTGTCAAATTTGAAAAGATAATAAGCTGTTCCTCGGAACATGCTATGTATCCTGCTGCCAATCTTCTACAATGTAATTCAGAAAATTGGAAGGCCACATGGCGGTGCGCCAAACCAGGAGAAATGTTGGCCCATGTGATATTTCAACTTGTTGAACCCTCTTACATCACAGGAGTTGATATTGGCAATTTTCAGAGTTGCGTGGTAATTGTCACTGGATCTACATCATCTGAACCTGACAATTGGATACTTATAGTGAATCACAAGTTTATGACAAATGATGAAGCTGCAAACAATAAGTTTAAGGATCAAGTACAATTATTTACGAAAAGAGAATTGAATCCAGATACTTTGAAAATTAAATTTGATCGAATCAAAGTCACTTGTATGCAATCGGCAAATTTAAAAGTTTTATTTGGACTATCATATATCATTTTAAGATCAGATCCAACAGTTGATTTAGGTTTAGATGTATTTGGCAAATTCAAATTGAAACAACCACATGTCATTAAGACACCGATGGAAATGATGAAAGAGAGAATTCTCAACAAAATGGAAAATAAAAAGACAGATTATAAGGAAGAGATACAAGAACAAATAAAAAAGAACTCGATGGACAATTTTGCTAAATGTCAAGAAAAGCAAAAACCTATGAAGAGACCATTATTAGAAAAGTTAGAGACTGGAAAAGCTGATGAAGTTTTTGGAAAAAATGATAAGACTCAGTTACAAGATTTTAAAACGAATAAAACGCCTATTAAAAATATCAAAAATGTATCAAATGATAAAACAGTTGTTACAACTCCTTTTGGAGACGTTGTACCTATGACGACCATTAATACTGACAAAAATGATACAAAAGATGCTTCTCAGGATTCTCATAAGAAACGTCCTTTAAATAAATTAGAGGACTTATTAAACACACAATATTGCGAAAAGAAAAAACAGAAATGCTCCAATTGTTGCAAGAATTCTCAAGATCAGCTGTGTAAAACTTGTCAACGATTACCTCAGTGTACAACTATTGAAAATACTAATTTGAAACCAACTGTTTTTATAAAACCAAAAAAACGATTTAAAGAATTGTTCAGTGGTACAACATTCTCCCTCAGTGGATATGTTAATCCACAGAGAGATGAAATTAGAAGAAAAGCTCTTAGTATGGGTGCCAGATACATACCTGATCCAAATACAACTAATAAAAAATGTACTTATTTGATCTGTGCTTTTAAAAATACACCAAAATATCAGCAATTCAAAGATCATACAAAAATTGTCTCTCATGTCTTTATCGAGGAGTGTTTTGATAAAAAGATAAGGTATAATATCATCATATTCGTGCATTTTTATTATGATTTTTGTAAAAGTATAAAAAAATTTGATGTATTTTATGCTTTATAGGTTTCCTTGGAGGCGATATGCTTTAGATCAAAAGAATAAATTGCAAGCTGAAAGTGAAGAAGAAATCGATGGTAATCAATCGGAATCTATATATGATATGGATACTGATGCTGATTCCGATTATTAATTTTTTAATTCTACTATATTTGACTTCTTTTTCAACATAGTTATATTTCGATAATTGTTACTAAAGTATTTAATTAAATATATTTTATGTATACATATCTGTATTTTTTATTATTCTCTGTCTTCTTTTCGATATATATAAGTAAAATTTTGTAAATACACTAATCAAATACAAAAATAATTTTATAATTTTATAAAAATTTGATATAACATCAAAACTAATTTAGAATTATATCCAATACTGGTGAGAAACAATTGCCATAAATTTTAATCAACAGTTCAGTTTATTGTGAGATTTTTATCATTGAATTTTTTGTTTTTTTCAACATTGAAAATGTGTTTTTATACTTCAGAAAGTTATGTTAAAAATATGTTCAAAGATGCATGAAATCGAAGAAAAAAATAAGAAATTTTTTTGTCATTAACATTTATGAAAAAAATATATTTGAGATATAGCCTATAATCCATGATGTTAACTATATCTGTTCAAATCAAGTTGTAGTTAACTTTACAATTTAACAATTAAAGACTATATAATCTTCGTAACTTGAAATGCATGTTATAAAAATTGATATAAATATAAAAAAACTTGTTTTATTAGATTTTTACGCAATATTCTTGGTGAGAAGAAATTATCATAAATTATCTTTTAATTCTTATTATTGGACCTTTCGGATGGCGTCAAAATTTGAAAATTTGAACAATGCGATCACATGGCTACATTTTCTTCTATATATAAATATTTAATAAGGAAAAAAAATTTACTTTTTTCTTCGATTTTATATGAACCTTCAGATATATCTTTAACATAATTTCTGAAGTATAAGAAGACATTTCGGGTTGCGTCCGCCATCTTATTGACAGTTTAGCGATATTTGACACCTATATACAGAGTGTCACTTAATTGGCGCTCAATATTTATATAGCGATATTCCTCGTGGAAAACTGAGTCGAAAAGTCGTGTACCATTTTTTTTCTGTAAGGCATAATAAAGTAGTAATTATTCAGTAACGTTAATACGTTACTAATAATAAAGTAGTAATTATTATGCCTTGCAGAAAAAAATGATACAGGACTTTTCGACTCAGTTTTCCACGAGGAATATATCGCTATAAATATTGAGCGCCAATTAACTGACACCCTGTATAGCTATATCTATTGCAGTTAACTTCATGCGTAAAAGTTAAAAAAAAAATTAAAACTATATATAACTGACGGAAAAGTTTTTAATGGCAGATTCCTGATATTATTTGGAGATGATTTTTCCTTATTAGTGAAAAAATGTTGAGGGAGGCCATCATATCTCTGGGACACCAGTAACTATACATATTATAAAATTTAGTATATAAAAAAACTAATTGTTTTAAAATGATATGCGCAATATTCTTAGTAAGAAGAATAAAATTTATATTGTGACAATTTCTTCTTACCAAGAATATTATTGCATATAATTCTAAAATAAATTTTTTTATATTCAATTTTTGTTAACTTTTAATCGCGCGAAGTTAGCTGCAACTTGATTATATATATTGAATCAGTAATTTTCTTCTTACCAAGAATATTATATGTATATAATTCTAAAATAAGTTTTTTATATTATATCAAATTTTATAATATGTACTTAAATAAAGTTACAAAAAATATATATATAATCTTCAATTTTTGTTAACTTTCAATCGCGCGAAGTTATAGCTGCAACTTGAATAGGTGGTTAATAACATCAGTAATGGCGTGTGCTCGTCAAAAATTTGCAAGCTAATGCAATCAATTCGCTGAATTGTCAGGATGGCGGACGCAGCCAACACATTTGGCTTCGAACTTTTGCAAAAAGTGCATCACGATGAAATTCTTAAAAAGGAAGACGTAATAATCTTATTTATACATTGGTATTTAGCAAAGTGTGGATTTCGGTGCATTGGCATCGGAGATGAAGTAAGCCCCATTTAAATAATTTGCAACGTATTGCGTCACGTTTTGCAATAATATAGCGAAACTTTACATACATTTTATGTTTTTTCGTCATCCTTTGTAATATTTCATATTGCGATGTTGTTACAAATTCTAACCTGTAATGAACTCGTATAATATATTTTTTCAATTTGTTTTATATATTTTAATCAAATAAAAAGGAAAAATATATATATGTATACACTATATATCGGAATGTTTCTGTGTATTTATATTTATTAATATTTATTACTTTACAATTAATATTCATTTTTATTAAAATTATTTTAAATATAACATTCACAGATTTATATTTTTTTAGAAAACTTTTAATGCATCAGAGAAAGGATCTGAATTACTCCCAAAAGATTGGAACTCCAGTTTTAATTATACATTACGTTATATTAAGCATGAAAAATTATATATACTACTTGGAATCAAATCGGATATGGATTTACTATTAAATTTGCTGGTAATTTATGCTATTTAAGTTAAATTTCAAAGATAATTAATTATTACAAAAAATGCAACAATTGTAAGAAATTTACCATATTATATTTGATATTATATTTTCATAGAGATATCATGATGATGCTATTTCCAACATTCAGTTTCCTATTGAGGAAACTGTGTCTGCATTACATGGACCTTTAGAAACTGTGATACCATCATATCGCACCATTTTATATAGCGTACAAAAGGATTTTGTAGGCACGCTATATGGAAATACTAAAGAAGAAACAACTCAAACAACTGAAACAAATGAAGCTTCAACACGTAGAGATCCTGATCCACTGCGAGTAGAATCTAATCGACCAGTGCATCGGTAATTAGACATCAATTCAATTGTGTGTGCATATTTGTGCAATTTTTTTTATATCAATATAAAATTCTTAAATTTAAAAAAAAATTGATTATGTTATGCTTAAAGTAGATTTAATATGATTACATTCAGTAATATATTGTACAATATACATATTATCCTTTCTTATGTTTTGCATAGATTTTATTTGATATTAAAGTGTAACTGAAAATAGTTTAAGTATTGAATTTTACATAAGATAATTGTAGCCTCTTTATTTTTTCTATTTATGTATTCTATTTTAATGAGTCTATAATTTTTTTTCTATATGTTTATTGATTATTATATGTAACATTTAACGTGATTTATTTGTCTGTAAATATACAGTTTGCCTGAGCATGATCCTGCAAGAGTAGGAATCCGAGACCTTGATCCGTTTGGACAAGGTGGTGGAATGATATTCGATCCGTTTAGTAGTCGTCCCCCAATTGGACGCTTACCAAGTGGTCTAGGAGTACCTGGAAGATTGCCACCGTATGTCGCATATATTGTATAATACTACGCATTTTCCAGTCGTAAGAATCAATTGTTAATTTAGATATTATATTGCAGAGGTGCGATACCACCCGGCGCAAGATTCGATCCCTTTGGTCCACCTGATTTGGATCCACTGAGACCTCTTCGTCGTAGACCCGATGACGATCACTTTCCCCCTCCAGGATTCGACATGTTTAATTAATTTTACATTTAAACGTGTATATGTATTGTTAAGGAAAACTTTGAACTTGGAAAAAAAAATTAAAAGAGAAACAAGAGAGTACTTCTGTATAATAGAACTAATATAACGTTTGCAATATAATGTTTTTTTTATATTTTTATTTAAGGGGCCTGTGCATCATAGAGAAAATATTAGAAATAGGGATTATTTTAAAATAAAATCGAAGACTTTAATATAAAAAAAATTTAGGTATAGGGACTAGTAAGGACTAATAAATTAGTAGTAAGAGCTCTTTACATTTGTATTTGTATATCAGTTTTTTCGATTTTATTATTTTAAAGTAATTCCTATTCCTAATATTTAATATTTATTCCTCTATTGTGCGCAGGGCTTAAGGCACTTCGCCGCGGCTATCTCAGATTCTGACGTCAGAGGCGAGAAAGCACACGTTGAAAATTCTTAAATGCCATTTTTAAATGAAGATATTTCGAAATTGCATCTAAGAATTTTTAGCGTATTTTTTCTCGCCCCTGACGTCACAATTCCAATATGGTCGGGGTCAGAAGCCTTAAAAACAACACTAAACTTAGGAAACAAAAATTAAAAGATAAATAAGAGAGTTAAACACTTCTCTATGATAGAACTAATACATCGTATTATATTATAATATTACGTCTTTTTTACGATAAATAATATTCTTTTGTATATTGAAAAAGATAGAATCATTTGCCTAGAATAAAGTTAGATCAGAGTTTAAGAGAAATGTGTTCTCTTTCTTTTCACAAAACAATTTTCTTTTTTTTTATTTTATTATTATTGATATTGTTTACAACTTGTAACTTAAACAAAATAATTTTGCTTTGTTTAATTTCATTGAAGGCAACTGTATATAATATGATGGGTAGAGGAAATTGCAATTAGAAATTAAATAGTAATCTTTATTTAAATTGCGCTAACTCGTTATTTTTTATTTTGTTGCTTAATCAATTTGTAGAGGGAGTGATTGTTCTTATTTTATTATGCCGGTTCAAAATAGAGGATTTCTTTCCTATCTAAATTGTTCTTGCTTCAAATATATTCACATTAGACAAATTGTTAAACGCAAGAGGTCTTTATCGATACATAAAATTATTGTATCAATTAGATATTCACATAAAGCTATTTAAAAAAAGTTATTTTAACTATGTAATTGCATTTGTTTCTTCGAATAATATTAATTTTCGCAGCAGGTCGATTCATTTCTTCGAGAAATTTTAAAACATTCCATATTTTATATGTAAGTACGCAGTTATTGCACAGTGGAACGATTTTACATGTAATTGACATGTTACATGTAATTGAACATTTAATTTTAAGCAAAACAACAATATAAGTGACCTTTTACATAGAACTGTAAACTTGTAAAGAGAAAAATCATATCACAGTATACATAAAAAAAACATTTTGTACTATAATAGCAATTTATTTATACATCTGAAGAAGTGAATCGATGTGCAAAAATAAGTAACTAAACAATGAAAATCATATATATTGGTAACTTTTTTCAAGATCATATCTATTTTGTCACAAAGGTTGACGTGTCTTTAGAAAAAAATTTTTTTAAATATATATATATATATGTATGTGTATATATATATATATATATATATATATATATATATATATATATATATATATATATATGTATGTATGTATATGTATATATATATGTGTGTATATATATATGTCCAATTATCTTAATTATTATAATTGAACTAGGATTAAATTATATATAAAAGTAATATACTTTTGCATCTAGGGTTGGATCATTTACTTTTATGAATAAACCCTCGTCCCATCCTCTGATAAAAAATATTGCAGTTTTCAATATTACAAAAAAAGATGCACCAGGTTCAAATTTCAATCCGAGTCTGCGTGAAGTCGTAGTGAATGTATCCTATTGTCGCTCGTTAAATAATTGCGTTTGAGAAATGAAATTATTCTCTCTAGCTAGTTAAATAATAGATTCATCATTAATCGATTGTTGTGTCAACCGTACCTTGTCTTTGGAATAAGAGATACAGCATATATATATGTGGGATCGTCCAAGTATAGCAATTAAGCTTGGATGGATGAAGGTATTTGATACACATTAATCGGACTCGATTCATTGTTCAAAGCAAGTCGGTTTAGAAACAAAGACGGCATAACAAGAAGACAATGAATAAAGACAAGAAAAAAGAAACAGCGTATATACATTGAAAAAACGTACATTCACATGAAATCAGCAGACGCGCGTGAAATGTGTTCTAAGTATATTGTATTTGTTATTATTTTACGAACGAATTTTTTTTCTTCTATCCTTTGAACACAGTTTAGTGTGGCGACGTAGCATCACCGACAATTTTACCAAAATATATATAGAAGACGACAATGACACACTTACATAAAATGCTCGTATCAGATTGAAAAATCTATTTTTCTAACTAAAAAGTTAGATATGCAAGGATGCTTTTGGTGAAATTGCCGTTTGAGCTACGATAAATGTGATATACAGCTCTGAAAAGTGTGATTTACTTCACATTAGTTTTTTTCATTATTCATCTTTCAAGTTAACGCAGATTCCAAGTCCAATAAGAGTTAAGAACATCCATCAGCAAATACGGCATGCCATTGGAAATGCAACGCAATATGTTTTTTCTTTTTATGTTAAAAATGTTCAAATGTTATGTAATTCATGTTTCATATTAAACATTTGTGCGGCAAGTGTATATCAAAATATTCTAATAGTAATTGCAGGCATTAACCGCTTTTATTAATTAGAATTAATATTAGTTATAATTAATATAATTTCGCAATGAGAAAAAAAATGTATATATATCTAAATTCAATACATCGTAATATTATATTTTATAACTGCAATGTTAAAATAGTTTACTCTTTTATCATCGTTATCTTTTACTTTAGTGTTTCCTTCCGATTCATCGCAGAAATTATTCTTATATTTAATATTTCATAATCTTATATATTGCAGAGTTGTGACTAATATATTGTATAAAAAACATCTTTTTATTCTATTTTTGCATTTTGCAGAAAATGTATATAAAATCTTGTTAAAGAACAGTACATTTGCACATAAGGCAGATAGCTTTTTTTAAATATATATTTAGTTTAAAAAGAAATGAAAATTCTAATTTATACACATCTTTAGACTTTATAAAGAAAAGTTTTTACTTTTTTTATAGCACTCTTATTATTTTTATTCTGCAGCTTACAATCACTCAGTGTAGAAATTTTCTAAGTTACATCTGATAAAAATCCAATAAATTGTAAAAGTATTCTATATATTCTCTCGCTCTATATATTTCAGAAACGTAATATAATTTGTCATCTCGATGAAATGCTAACAAATTGATAATGTATTACTATAAATGTTATATTTTTTATCTTTTGTTATATCAAGAAAGTAAGTAAAGACGTATCACACAATAAAATTTCCACACATATATGACTAATAGCTTATAATTTAGAAATCACTAAGGCTGAATGACAATAATGTAGTCGATTTTCAAACGTTTTAAAAAAGTTATTACGATTCGAAGGCTTAATTTTTGTCCCCATTATGTATTTAATATCGATCAAGTATCAAAAATAAGTATACGATTTTTATAAAAGGAACCAGCAACAATTTGAAGCTATATTCACATGTTAATTACTTGCCTCAGGAATTTAAAATTAGAGATTAGTGCGAAAAAAGTGCCTCAAAGTTTATTGACATTTATCACGTTTGCATTTCCATTGATAGGCCATTCAGAACAGATTTGCTACAATATGCCACTTGTCTTCAGGCGCAAAAGCCTATACATTTATATCAATCGGTATGTGAATTAGTGACTTTTTTCTTCCCATCTTTTCTTGTTTTTGTTTTTCTTGAAAAATTCTTTGATCTATTGGATGCAACAGGAATTTTTTTGTCCATTCTTGAGCTTCAATCGAGACTTGGGACGATACTTTTCAAGAAAAGTCAACTGCTTTGCGTTTATGGCGCCTCGTCTTTTCCTAAAACAGAGAAAAGAGAATTACAAATCACAGTTCAATTATTAGGTGGTAAACTTAATTCTTGCCGCTTTTTTTTCGTCTCAAAAATTGATTTGTTTCGAAGGGAATATGAATAAACCTTCAAAGTAATTTCTTCCATTTTCTACTACTTTTTCCCATCTCTCCAGCAACAAGGCAATCCCACGACGGTAGAATGCGATGTTTTTCGAGGCGATCCATTCCTCCACCCATTCTTGGACTTCTTCGTAACTGGAGAAGTGTGTCCGTAAGTGCGTGTTGCATCGATTGGAAGAGATGGTTATCCAACGGTGCCAAGTCTGGAGAGTACGCTGGATGCGGGAGGATTTTCCATTCAAACTCTAGAAGTATCTGGCTCTCGCTTTTCGCAACACGCGGTCGAGCGTTACACGCAAAAGAATGACTTTGCGTCGATTGCTGGCCATGGATAGTCTTTTTTGCATTATCTCGTCATTCAATCGACATAATTGCTGTTGGTTAGCGATCAGTTGTAACGATTTCATTTGGACGCAAGAGCTCGTAATACAGTACACCCTCCTGGTCCTAGCAGATGCAGAGCAAGGTCTTATTGCTTTTCGGCGTTAAAGTGGATGGTTGATCGGGGTCCACCGATGATTTTCTCCGCTTGGGATTATCAAAATAAATCCATTTCTCATCGCCAGTTACGATACGCCGCAAAAATACGCTTTTTCTTTCTTCTTTGTTTGGTGAGCAAAGAAATCGCGATAGACAAACAATTCAAAATGGCATTTTTTGACAACTCACGATGGTAGTCATCCCTTCCTTATGAATTTTTTCCATGGCATGAGACGGCCATCGGAATAACATTTAACGCTTTCGATAACTATAAAAGCGTTTGTGCTGGATTCTTATCGAGCAATTCTTGCATCACATCTTCAAATTTTTCGGCTGTCCGGGACGTTCTTTGTCTCTCACGTTAAAATCATTTTTTCGAAAGCGTTCAAATCAAACTCTATGTTCTTTCTGATGAAGTTTCATCACCATACACTTCGGATAATAAGCGATGCGTTTGAGTTACAATTTTCTTAAGGTCAAAATAGTGAAGAAGCACATGTCGGAAAAACAACTTATCGCGGTTCATTTTCGATCAACTGAAAAATTTCTTTGGCGTTGAGAAATTTAACTTGCAAGGACCGAATCACTTTTAGCAATATTTAAACTACAAAAGACATGCGACTTCACCGTCAAAACTCGCTAGCGTTGAAACCGGCACCCTCTAATAGCGAGCGGCAAGAATTAAGTTTACTACCAATATATATATATATATATATCCTGAAGCCGTCTTATTTTACCGACAAAATGATCATTTTTGTGCACGGTTTTTAACATAAAATCGATAGGTTTCCGCTTGTGTTTATATGTACTTTAATCGTGGAAAAGCATTTATTATTCTATTTAACTAATAAAAAGAAAAGCGTGTACAAAAATGATCGTTTTGTCGGTAAAATAAGACAACTTCGTCTTAAACAAACGAAGACTTATGAAGATCAGACTTACTCTCTAATAAGGGCAACAGCATCTTCAAACTTGAGCCCGAGTTCAATGAGAGCTATTGCAACCAAAACCGGTGCTCTACCGAGACCTGCGACGCAATGTACCGCCACACATGCGTCAGGCGACTCTCGGAATCGGTATTTTAGCAGTTCGAACCATTCATCCACTACCTAGAAATTGTTATAGAGAGAATAGATTTACATTTTTTGTCTCTTCGTTTATAACGTCTAAAGGATGTGAGAGATTCCTTACCTCATTTGGTGGAAATGTACCGTCATCGAATACCAAATCTATCACATTGATCCCTTCCGATTTGAGTTCCTCGACTTTGTACGTTGGTTCGCAAACTCTGACCACCTCCTTTACATTATGCTTTTTCAGTTCCTATTGAAGACATGCACAACAGTTCGCATTAAATAACTAATTGTAAGAGAATAAAATATAAATAAATTGAAAAAATGAAGTATACATACAAATTCAGGTATAAAAAAAATTAAAAAAAAGCGAAACATCTTTTTTTACACTTGAATAAGAGAATGAAGTTAAGAATTCTAAGAGGATCTATTTTTAGGGGAGAGTTTTGCATATATACTAACTTGAATAAAGGTATGGATGGTTTGATCATTGGGCCGATCAGTAATGAGGAACTTCATATTTTTGTATTCAATCTCGGCGGGCGCCGGTCTGATATCCTTCACCCTCATGTTGCTCATTTCCTCCTTAAGATGGAGAGATGGTTGTATTATCTTCTTTCTTTTATTGTTTTTAACTCTCTTAAAAGATCTTATATAACTTGTCTTGTAAAGTCTCTCACATACGTGTGCCACACTATACGAAGCGACAAAGGCTGGATTTGACAACTTAGCCCATTAAATGTCAGTCTTATAAAGTTGTTTCTCATTTAACTAATAGAATATCTTATTTTTTTACAGAGGACAGAACCACGGGTTTACATGTAGATCTTAGGAAGGGTTGTCGGGGTGCGAACTTCGCCGAAAGAGTAAGGGCTACGTTACATTAGGCGGTGTTGATATGCGCTTGATCCTTCCTACTCTTGAGACTTTTCAACTAGAATTCGCGGAAGATTACCTGAAATTTTAGTATGTAAGTTCAAATTTATTTCCGTCATAATGCAAGCGTTGCAGTTCATATTAAAAATTAAGGTTACCTATTTGGCACTGGGTACTCCAGTTGCGCTCAGTATCTACGATGCATCTACTAATGTAAATTAATAATTTCTATTAAATTCTTCTATGTCTTGCGTGATGACTAGTCGATGATTTTTTTTCTGGCTTCCCCGGTGCGTAATTAATTCTTCTACTTTTAATATCCACTCTTTTCCACCCTCCTCAAGATGTTTCTACCCTTCTTTCTTCTCTTTGCTCTAAGAATATCTAATAATTGTCAGGGAGTATGGGGCGTGTCTCTCTATTTGTGTTGAGCCTGGCAATACTCTGCGCTATCCAACTGAAACTCCATGTATGTGAGGATGCACTCACCAGGAAACTGCAACAAAAGAGAGAAAAAGAGATGATCAATTATTTGATTAAATAATATAAAATTACTATCCTTAATGTAACTCATACTCTTGTCGTTCTTGCGCAAATTGACAATTGCACAAACTGTCACGATAATAGCCAAACTACGCCTGGTATATCAACTTTCGAGTATGTTACTTTGACTTAAGAATATTTACTTTGTGCAATGTAGTGTAAAGCGTATGTAGAATGTCCCGTTCCATTTTGACTTTTGCAATTGATATTTCTCGAAAACTAAGGCTTCCATCGAAAAATTTCATACAAAAGTTATAGGATTTCGAAAAGGACGTAAGCATAGTTTTGTTCCAAGTGGAGGCATTTTTTAGATCAGTATTGTTATTTTTGTAAACAAAACCATTATTTCTTACATATATCCTAGATTTCTAGTAATATTTGGCGTAAAAAAATGTTAAAGTGGAATAGTTGAAAAATGAATGGTTTACGAGATTTATCTCAATATTTTATTTATTTATCTCATAATGTGTCCCATTATTTAATGCAGAAAATTATTAAGGTAAGACTATCGAGAAATAATATTATAAGATATTTTTTATCAAAATAGTCAAAATAAAGCATATCTCATAATTCTGTTTAAAAAAGTAAATCTCGTAAAAATCTCAAAAATACCTCCATCTAAAATAAAACTATGCTTACAAGATGTCTCCCTCAAAATTCTACAACTTTTGTATAAAACATTTTTCGACAGAAACCTTATTTTTCGAGAAATCTCAATGCAAAAGTTAAAATGGAACACCCTGTATACAATTTATTAATTTCTCTTTTTATTTCGATAATTATTCGTAAAAAAAAAAATAATTTAGTTTTGTTTCTTGATAAATCGAAGGTTATCGCAATTGAAGAAATCATAGTTGAAGAAATCGAAATTAAAGCGATAAATAATATAATCGACGCACGCACATGTATTATGACAAAAAAGATACCAAAATAGTTTTTAATGGAAAATGCATCGCCACACATACACACACACAACATGCGCACGTGCACATGACATAGATCGCAATTCCTAGTCGTTCTATGCCAAGCTTGCGTGTAAATTGACCTCTCGGTCTTTCGCCGCGATTGATTTGCGAAAGCTCCCCTTTTGCGTAACAAACGGTTGCCATTATGACGTGAGCAACAACTGATTGACGGGAAGAAGAAGCATGATGACCGATCGACATTCAGACATATGCACGAGAATAACCGAAATAATTGGCAGGTGAAAAGAAGGGCGAGGAAAAGGAAGAGAGGGCAGCGAGCTTCGTGAAACGTCGCCAAGGCCAAATCTCTATATCTCTATAATGATGTCGTTACAGACCTGATTTTATTTCTTTAGCATGATATGCCATTTGATTATACCTTATATGTATACTGTGAGAATAGCTGCTTTAATTTCTAAATAATAGGTTGCTTAGAAACGTGTAATTCCATATCAGGTCAGTCAAGTTGAAAGATGCTACAAATGTAGGTTAAAAAAATTAGGATCTCATTAAAAAGCTTCTTTATTTCACCTTGATATCTCCATTCGAAGATCTAACCAATAGCAAATCAATAGCACCATTATTAAGTTTTCAAAATTTTATTAATAAGGTTAATTGGAGATTTCTTATTTTCATTTTGTACTCAATTGATTAGATCATTACGAAATATGACTCAATATGCGATTATTTGCAAATAAAAGTACAAGCAATAGAGAATAAAAGATATTCATTAATAGAAACAATATTTATTGTTATCCATATCTATCTGCTTCTGTTGATGCATGCATATTTTTATTCTCTGTTCTTATTATCTATACTTTTGTATTGTGCATTTTGTATAGGCCTAATATTTAATATTTGTTCCTATTCCCAATATTTTTTCTATTGTGCGCAGAGCCTTAAAAATCCTTAACCAGAGATTAGACAAAGCGTTTTGACTCTCTTCGCCTGGGATATAACCGAAAATGTGAAAAAGGTACATAGCTAACAAAAAGACGTCCTAATCTAAACAGTCTGTCAAAATGACCTTAGTCAAACCAGAGATTAGACAAAGCGTTTTGGCTCTCTTCGCCTGGGATATAACTGGAAATGTGAAAAAGGTACATAGCTAACAAAAAGACGTCCTAATCTAAACAGTCTGTCAAAATGACCTCAGTCAACAATTAAAATAAATCGTTACCAAAAAACATCCGGTTTTATCCTATGAAGGCATATTATCCGATATTTGATTAAGGATCTCTAAAGAATTTGACTGACCTGACAGAGGAATAGGAATATAAAAGGACTATATCGTTAATAATAGTATAGTATTTCCATGTTGTTTTATGTGCTCTCGAATATGCGCTTACGATACGATTGTCATCACAGAAATCTGCTCTTTCTCCTTTCAGCAAATGAAATACAATAGAGACTTTACTTTTTGAAAATTATCGCATAAATCTTTCACCTGACTTGGCAAAAAGTGAGACAACAATAACTGAGAGAGAAAAGAAAACAATCAGCAAAAGTGTTGCCAGATGTTGACCAGATGATCAGGTGAGGCTTTCGAGGCTTTATTCGATCAAGAAATGAAGATGACTCACTGTCATAAAATAAAGCAAAGAAATATTTCAATATTTACGAACGAGATCTCAAAACTCATTCGGCAAACCTACTTAAGCTGTATTATCGTACAGACTTGTTAGGATAGCATTAAAATGTCTAGAAACCCAATTTGTGTGTCTAGAAACGCAATATATGTTTCTACTTTATTAATTATAGACAACATTAATGATCTTTTGAGAATCCATTTTTCGATATGTTTTAATATAATCTAGATGTAAAAATTAGTGTTTCATTAAAAATATGAAATTTATTTTTATTTCAGCTTGACATCCCCACTTGAAGGTCAAATACCAATAGTAAGTATCACTGTACACATCTCCGTTGAAACTTATAACTTTTGTCAGAAATGTTTATTTTGTTTTATTTTTATATATTAATTTTAAATATATTTATTTATTTTTACATTATTTAAACATTTCAATTTAAATGCTGCATCATTTCATATACTTTTTTCCTCCTCTCCTAAGAAAAAAATATAGAGTATTAACACGCAATAAGAGGCGAATGTTCAGATTCTCCACGAATATCATTAAAAGCACATACATTTTAACATTTATATTATTATAATTATAAACGTTAACATTGATATAATTATATCACCAAATGTTTTCGCAATAGATTCACAGCAACACAGGGGATTGCAGAACTATATTTCACTGTAAGATGGCAAGTGTCTTGCGTAATGTTACTGCAATTATTATTATTGCATGATTGCACTACGCGATGTTGTCAAATGTCTCTTCTGAAGGATCGTAATGAAACATCAATTAACTATTGAATGCAAAGTACTTGTACTAATTGTAGAATTGTTGTATAAATATGTAATATAGGAGAAGGGCATATTTCTAATTCTAAGATTTGATGATAAAAAAAAATAAATAAAACAAGATCTATATAACAGTCTAGTTTTTTATGTATGTTTCTTGTATAGCAATGACTAAAGATTTATTGGGATTAATAAAAAAGTAGATACGCGCAATTGGGATTAAATACAATCAATTACTTTTCCATTCTTGTCAATGACCATTATTTTCTTATATATGTATACTATATAAATTATATAAGCACACATGTGTATAAAGATTTTACATATAAAAAGTCAGACCAATATCTTAATATTGAAACATTGTCGCAATCCTATTGGAATTTTGCACTTCCATGTTTATACGTACAATGTTTCTTGTATAGTATAATTTGCAAGATTGTAAGCAAATAACCAATCAATAATATTCTAATGAAGGTGAAAGATTTCTGCACTATATTCAAGAAAATTCACGTGATCGGAACTAATAACTTGAAATACTTGGAACATCCATCATTGCAGAATCATCAGAGTGTCACAAGACTGACGACGCGTGTGGGTTAATGCAGTAAACAAAATTCTATTTACGTTGTAGTTACGTCGCGGACATTTGAGGAACGATCTTCGCGAAGACACGAGGCGACAAAAATCGCTCGCGCCGATCATTCATCTATTAATAGAACGCAATGGAAATTTTCGCGGAGAAGAAAATGAATATACGTTATCTATACATGCTAAGCATGTATTTTTCTTTAATATCTGATTCAATAATTGAATGCGATGTAAAATGTTTGCGGATGATCTATTCTTTAACGTGTGTGTGTGTGTCTCCAGTTACACTATAAAAATATATATATATATATGTGTGTATATGCGGGACAAAGCGAAAAAAATCACGAGTTAGAAATCAGAGCAGATATACAATATGCGAATGATGAGTGTACGACATAAGAATTTGCGCATCCGCTAAAAACAGTTATTTTTGCGCAGAAAAAAGTTTCAAACAATCGACGCTTTTTATCAGTAGTAAAAATTAAATTACGAGTGTCAAATTTTGTATAGACAAGCGAAAACATACAGTGCGTGTTGTGTGATCAGTTTTTTTTTTTTTTAGAATTTTAAATATCATTTTTTATTTATTAAAGAACGGCTATATAAGTGCGCGCATTCGATATTTCTTCGCATTGCTTGATTCACTTTACCTTACATTCATTTGACGAGAAAAGAAATCTGCAAGGTCACGGAAGCGTTCTTCGAGATAATTATAATCTTAAATGTGAAACAATGTCGTCACGCGATCAGAAATTGGTAGCAACGTGACGATATCACCGCACCACATCACCAAGAAAAAGTCACATTTTAATGTTGCGCGTACACTTTTGCGAAAGTTACCACCTCAAAGTTCGCGGTTCAGAATGCAACAAGATGGTTGCGTACACATTCTTCTCTCCGCACCGATGTTCGTCAAAATGCCGCGTGTTTTAAGCTTTCAATAAGTGCGGTTTATAAAGCGCTACAATTGGTCCTTTCGTATCCGGTAAAATTACAAAGCGCATCGATTAATGTCAATATTTCGATATTTCACATAATTGATTAACGCGGACCGTTTCCTCGCTACAGAAATAAAGTCTATCTTTAACTTGCGAAGATTTTCTCGTCCGTTTGTCTCGTAGTAAAGCTATTCGAAATGTGCGCGGGTGTGGGGCCCTGGAGCGCGAGGATGATATCGTGCACTCATCGCGACGGTTGTGTCGAATCTGGGCCAGCCACAGCGTGGCGATCAAAATAGCACGGCGTCGAGACAACTTCCACCCTTCCCATCAGCGTGTAGCGCTCTCGTCATCTGACCTCCTCTCCCCCTCCCCCCTCCAAATACACGCGCACACACACATATTACACATATGCAATGTCATCCGACTCTCTTACGCATTTTCGCAACCAGTGACGTTTCTGCCTTTTGCGGCGTATGGCTGAGAAAAATTGGTTCAAACACGTATAACGTCATGTAACGTGTAAATTTTTTCCACGGGTCGAGACACCTTTGCGAATTTTTATTTTCCTTCGGGAATTATTACTGATTCTTATAAGGCTCTCTGAGCCCAGAAACATGTACGAAATTGTAGGACACATAATGAGAGAATTGAAAATTTATAGGTGCCAATACATCCAAAACATCTGCCGGTCAATATTAGGATGTCATCAATGTTGGTGTATAAAATGTATTCATTTTATTATATCTATATCTACGTTTTCAAAACTGATATTTTTTATTTTATAGTTAAACATGACTATCCAGAATTCGTTTTTCATCCTTTCCTAAAATTTCCTTTTGCGTTTAAGACAACTTCTAGTGGGCGTAAAAATGATGTTCGTACCATAGGCTTATTATTGCCGGTTATTTGGTATCTAGGATATGCTAAATACCTTTTAAAAGATATTCAGGTATCTTCCCAGTACAATAATGACGTTATCTACGACGTTTATCATCTAGGGCAGCTCTGATGGTGAATTATCAAACAAATGAATGACATCATAAGGTCAGAATTACTATTTAAAGATACAAAACTATTTTTTAACACTAGTATTATTATCTACAAAATTATATCTATTTGATGACTGGCCTAAAGGGGCCCAAACTGGCGGGCCACTTGTAGACGTAAAAAAGATGTTCGTACCGTAGGCTTGTTATTGCCGGTTATTTGGTATCTAGGATATGCTAAATACCTTTTAAAAGATATTCAGGTATCTTCCCAGTACAATAATGACGTTATCTACGACGTTTATCATCTAGGACAGCTCTGATGGTGAATTATCAAACAAATATGAATGACATCATAAGATCAGAATTACTATTTAAAGATACAAAACTATTTTTTAATACTAGTATTATTATCTACAAAATTATATCTATTTGATGACTAACTGGACTAAATTCTTTGGTACGAAAGGATATTTTCATATACGATTAGCACAGGATTTTTGAGTCTACCAAGATTCAATTTCATACAGGGGGATTCTTTATTGCGTTTGCTTGTTCATCAACTGGCGCCGGATTTAATTAATCGAATCTCGATATCGATATCGATCACTGTTGTATGCTGTAACGCATGCCGGATTTTTCTAATCTATAATATCTAAAATCAAAGAAACAACAAATTACCGCAATTGACCGATACGATATCAATTTTTCTCACGCCAGAGTGTCTACGCAAATATTTAAAAAAAATTTCTTGAGATTTTCTTAATCTTCCAGGTTTTTTGTTTTAAATTTCGAATAAAATAAGAAAATTTGTAGATACAGCTTTTTAAAATAATTTTCTTATTGTATACGCTTTCGAATATTTTCTATTCATACGATTACAAAGAAAGCGATTATACGATTGCTAATTTAACCAATCAGCGGATTATGAATCGCTTGCAATATAAGAATAAAATTATCAAAGATAATTTTTAAAAAATTTTCTAATTTGCTAATTTGACCAATCAGCGGATTATCAATCGCTTGCAATAGATGCAAAAATAAAATTATCAAAGATAATTTTTTAAAAAATTTTCTAATTCTCAATAAAATTCTTGGATTTCCTTTTGTTTTAGGGCGTAGACAGGCAGGCATATCAATTAATGATTTAATAAAATAATGTACAACTATAATCACGATATAATCACGAATAGCTGAGACGAATCAGGGAAGATGGCCCAGATTGCATATTATTGCACAAGCTTACATGAGTTTTTTATTGTGTTCTATTGCGCAAAATCAAAATCTCTTGATATCAATGTGTTCAAATTTTCTCAACGATATTTTCTTCTTTTACACTACTAGATATAAATTTATAATTTATGCATCTATACCACGATTATCGAAAATACCGATCGACTGATATATAAAAGCGCAATGTTCACAGCCATTTTCGCTAATATGAGAAAAAGAAAACGAAACTTGTTTAAATTGTCAGAATTCATCGACAATTAGGCCGCTTTATAGTAAAATTTTTCCTTTCATACATTTGACTTATAAACTTTAACGTAAGTTGTCGAAGAATTCGCGGATTTCAATAAAAGCATGAAAATTCTTCGAAAAGTCTTCTTGATATATGATGTTGGTACCGCTGTCAATATCATGTCTTCATATACACTGTAATGGTAAAATTATCTATTCTTCGAATATTCGAAATATTTTCTGAGAAACATAATAAAAAATTATCAAATACACAATATAAAGCAAATAATACAATAATACGTATTGTATCATTAAAAAATTTTTAAATCAAATCAATTTTCTGAGAAACATAATACAAAATTATAAAATACACGATATAAAGCAAATAATACAATAATACGTATTACGTATCATTAAAAAATTTTAAAATCAAATAATAATCAAATGGTAGCTAACAGATTGTTAACATGACAGTGAAAATTTCACGTCTCCATTTTTGATTAATGTAATTGCGGAATAAAAATAACACTTGAAAAGGACCACAACGTTGGTCAAAACATAATGTTCATTTACTTTTAATAAAAGAATTAGCCAGTTTTTGGTCGAAGTAATTTGTCTCAGTATTATTTTTCAAATGATAATGTTCAATTACAAATGCGCGTTCGAAAGAAGTATTTTACAAATGAACCAGTGACGTCACCAAAAATCAATACGGTGGATACAGCCAGTAGGAGGCGTTATGACGTCGAACTGTGATGTCACTACTCGTCACACTCTCATGTGGGGATGGACGTATATACATATACAGATATAACAAATAGAGAGCGATCATTACGCATGTTCCGAACTATAGAAATAGAGTATACGTATAGATAGCCATTAATTTTCATTTAATTATTATAAAATTTAACAATAGTGATAAATTTAGACGCACAGATATGTTGCATATTGTGCTCAAACAAGTCTCCACATATAACTCCACATTATATATTATATATCTATATCACCCTCGACATTCGTACGCCCTTTCTCTTCGTTCCCTACTTCCCTGCTATCCAGACTTTCCCAGACAACAATGGGGCGGGATTGAGTGAGCCGTGGGGCGACGAACCGCACATTATTAAGCAACGTTCATAACGGCATTATGTTCGGCACAAATATATTCATCCATTAGATTAAATTTTTTTCATAAAACATTTCTGTTAGAAAAACTAGAAATATAAATAATACTGTTATTGCCTTTAAATTGTACGATTAATTTTTACAGCATGCCATCCATTACATTATCTAAAAACATCCGTTCGGTTTTTGGCAACCACCTCAGATGTATGTAATTTTAGAATTAAATTCGTTCATTCAATTAATGTTAATTTGGTACTAATTATGTTATTGTTTGTAGTGTTTATAACACATTGCTAAAAATGGCTTAATATAGACCGAAATGTCCAATTAATTTAATCAATAAACTTAAAATTATTCGCACGTCCTCCTTGGCTCTTATAGTTAGTCTTTTATTTATCCTTAATAAATAATACATATATATGCTAATAACTTAATACTAATTACTATAATAACTTTACGAAATATGAGAACGATTTAACGAACAAAATATCTTTTCATCACTTCATTCATTTTGGATATTCCTTTAGGTAATATCCGTGAATTTGCAGGTCCATATTATTAAAGCCTTAGGTCATAAACCTCTAGCCAAACCTTCAAGTCAAGCACTCTTGTGAATTTAAATTTTAATCGTGAACATTCCTGTGAATCGTGTTGCTTATTGATTAAGTAATGCTTCTGATATTTATTGATATTCTAAGTGATCACTCATATTTGTTTGCTTATGTTAATATTAATAATTATGTTTGGACTAGCTTAACATATATTTTTTTTTTCGATGCGACAGTAAAATTTCAACTTTTTGATACTCGCGATTCGAGGTTTGATCGATATAATAATTGGTTCATTGGTTCAATTCAATACAATAAACAAACTCAATGGATAAACAAGTGCAAAGGCTATTCAATCTACGCCGATAGCAATAATTTGTGGACACGAATTCGTTATATAGAATATTAGTTGCGGTATGCTGTTGCTATGTTATAAATAAAAAGTCTATAAATAATTTTACGCTGAAGAGATGGTCCAAAAAAGAGATCATATACAGAACATATGCTATTTATATCGATGTAAAGCATATTTTATATTTACAATAATGTTATATAGCCTCATTTTATAATATATGCGTTTTACTTACTGTAAGTTTGCTCTCATTGCCATTTTTTACTCGATTGAATAATTTTAATTTAAATTTAAAGATATAAGATAGGCAATAAGAGCCAACTCGCGGATGACAGTGCGTTATCCTAACGAAACTAAATTTTTCGTTAGGATTAAGTATCTGTGCACAAGGCACCAAATTTTTACTTGGTCACGGCCAAGATTTAAAATATGAAATAATCTCATATATTTGAGATTTAATTTCAATAACCCTTTCACCCTCCTGCGGAAATAAGTAAATACAAGAGAAAAATATAGATCCGAAAATCGCTGAATTTTAATTTAAATTTGACTCTATAAGAGCATTCGCGTTTAATATAGTATCCGCGAGTATTTGTTTAGTATAGTATCTGCGGAATAATAATCTTCTGGCTTATGCAGACGCACTTTTATTAGCTGCGGAAGGCGCGGCGTGGATAATGAAAGCGGTCGCGGCACGAGCACACGTCTCAGGTGCACGTTAAAATCGATATTTCAAGTAGGTCAGTAGGTTACCAGGCAAAGGATGATAAGAGATCACATCGGACGAAGGATCGCTATCGTTAATAATACGAAATAATGTTTTATGAGTTATTCTTCAATATTAATTTACGTATGATATTCATTAAATTTTCAACATGTGATCCTAAATATTTTTTTAATTTTCATTATTACAACAATTAGAAAATAATAAAAAATTGGTGTGTGTATGTGTGTAATAAAACACGCATAAATCTAGAATATGTGCAATGTATAAAGGTCTCCCTTTTTTCTAAAAAAAAAAAAAGGCATGTTATTGATATGTTGTCGCTTTTCTGCGATGCTGATTGGCTGTCTCGATTCGCGTTGTTGTGCGTTATACTCATAGCATGTAACTGTCGCGAGGGTTAACAATTTGGCAATTGTCAAAATAAAATTAAATAAATTACACACACACACACACAATTATTAAAAAGTTAAATCATACACATATCCATTATATAAAATCGGATAATGGCGCGCGCTTGTGCTGTCCAGTACAAGTATAAGAAGGAGAAGTATTCTTTTTTTGCACATCCACACATATGTGAACACAAATGTATGCGTGCAATGTACAATTCTTCTAAAATGACAGCTGGCCCTACCGACAGCGGCCCTACAGACATTGGTGATCGTTATCCAAGGTCAGTGACATCGGTCGTCCACCCTAGCGTCTCGTCTGGAGCGTCGAATTTCTTTTTTTTCCCTCACCAAACGACGTCTATCCTACTACTACATATATAGCATAAGATATAACATTCATCGTCCTTTGAAAACCGGCTCGAGGAACGAGATATTCGATCCATTTAAAACCTCGCCGAAACTCGTCTCCCTTGCGAGATACTATTTTTGAACAGACAATCGACAGACGTCATTCGCGCAACGTTGCTTCGTCTGGCCGCTTACTGCTGAAAATTACCTAAACTTCAAGTTTTGCCATTTCTTATGTTATGATATTAGAAGCTTCCTTTCTCTTTTTCTCTATTATATTTTAAAAATAAACGTAAATGCGTATTTATAGAAACTTGAGATTGTGACTCATCCTTTTTTGCATGAAATTAGTTAATACAATTGGTGAAAAAATTTTCGAGCTTTGATAATGATTGCGTTAGAGCAAAGCACAAAAAATGCATGTATATTGTTCATTTACGAAGCAAAATATTGGTACATTTTGGCATTAAATTTTCGAAAATTTATGAGTTTAAGAACCAATCTTTTGAAATTTATAAATCCTTTTACACAATTACAGTATTAATATTAACAAACGGGGGGCTCAAAGGATTTTTCAATCTGTATAGCCAATAAAAAATTCATGGTCGAATTCAACTTTGCGCTGCTATCGGTATGACAGAGCTTTAGGATCCCTTTAATGTCTAATTTTGTTTTGCAAAATAATGCACCAATTAATTATTAATTATTAACAATTTACTTGAGTTCTTCGTTATGTAAATGTTCTTGTAAGTATACGAAAGCATATAATTTAAAGCTGCAAAATGTACATGCGAATAAAAACGCGGTATTGAACGCCAGACAACTTCTATAAAAATTACTCGACGATGGTGGTCTATTTTCGATGACGACGTTCCTTGTTTTTCTCTTCAAGTGTGTGTTTTGTCTCGTATTCCGAGACGAGTAGCGCGGCGGGGTGAGGAAGCATATATGTACTCTCATAATGCATTCGTGTGCCGAAGGCAATTTAATCTGAGCTCGGTAAGAAGCCCCCCTATCGTCCGCCTGTATCCAAATGCGTAACACAATTTTACATAAATTCCTCCCGGTGCTGTTTTGTATACCGTTGAAGTCATAAAATACAAATTTTTCGCTCCTTATCCTTCGTCTTGCCTTTGCTTTAAGGATTTATCAAAGAGAATGCGAATCAAGATACATTTTGTTAATCTGTTGAAGAGGCTCTAAAAGAACCAAAACGTTCGAATTAAATATAGATTTTCAAACATTTGTTGCCTCCTATTTGAAATTTGTACATAAATTGACTTCACAATTATATAGATGCATTCGTTCGCTTGTATTAGTACGCGACAATTGCAATCATTCAACGTGTGTGGATATATGTTATTTTGTATTACATGTGCAGGCAAAGTGGCACTTTCGGTGTGTGTTTTCTGTGCGGGAAGCGGTCGATTTCCCCCGCCGCCATCTAGCGGCGACGCGGTGAGTGAATAAGCCGCATTCAAAGCCATTATCTACGGCTCAGCCGCGTTAAAAGTCATTGTATACGGCTGAAACCGTAGGCAATGTATTGAACACGGCTATTTTCCCACCGTGCCGCGGCAAGATGGCGGCGTGCGATGGGCCGCCTCGCGCACAGAAAACGTGCAGAAAAAGCCACTTTGCCTGCACTTGTAATACAAAATAGTATGTGTATCACGTGCGGATTGACAATTGTTCACTCGTGTGGGGTGGTCCATCCCCCGCACTCGTGACCAATTGTCAACTTTCTGCACTTGATACACAATATACTATTTAATTCTTTGATATGATGCCATTTTTTCGTCTTTTCGAATTTAAAATGCAAGAGACAAGACGAATATTTTTGCGACAATAAGGGATACTTCGAATCAGCCAAGATGACGAACGCTTTTTTTCTTTCCACTTAATAAGCAATTAGTTAGGCTTAATAATCCGCCATGCGGTTAAATCTGCCAAATAACCAAAAGAGATTAGGCTCCAGGCTTAAAAAAATATTAGCTCAGGCAACAATAACTGGCATCCAGCAAACAAAGAAGCAAAGCCATGTATAGCAGCAGAACACAACAAAGAATAACATTCATAATTTATACTTTAAGACCATGTTTCTTTAGAAAGGCCGTGACCAATGAGATTATATAGGTACCTACATTAAATCGGCGAAAAAAAGGTAGCTTTCTAGGAAGAAGATTTCAGAGTCTTTTACAGAGGACAAAAGCAAGGCTCTCCTAGAACGATAAAAACGACACAACCAAAAAATATGATCGAAGATGGCACTAAGTTACATTTAAAGCGACTAGCATTAAAGCTACAATGATCGTTCCTCTAATTCTACAAACCATGACAATCTCATCCTGATCAAACTTCAATATAAAGCGAGGTATCGTGTAGTAAGTCAAAAAAGGCCAGCTTAAGCTCCTCATCCGGTAAAGTTAAAAAATCCAAATGAGAAAGGGGATTGTCAATTCTTTTTCCACGGACAATAGTTTTTTTAATCAAAAAAATCCGCAGTTTTATTCGCCAGAATCCTGACATGGGATTCATACAATTTTGATTTTATAGTCATTCTCTAGTGCGAATCTCAATTTATCTTTCAATGCTAAAATAACAGAATTCCTAGTACCATATAACTCGGACAAAGGAGTCAACAACGCTTTTCTTTCACTGCATTAAAGAGAGAAACCACGACGAGAAGGCTACTTGAGCCTACATGTTCTTTGAAGATAAAATGTGCTTTTTGTTATATTTCACCAGTTTGATAAATAATTTGCGCGTAAATGTTTCCGATAAATATTAAAAGATAAAAAAGCTATTAAAATCACGGATATTCTTTTTCAGAAAATAAAAAATCGCAAAAATTCGCAAATTTTTTATAAAATCCGCAATATAAAAATATTGAATAAATATGAATAAAACAAAATTTTTTTCAAATGAATTTTTACAAAATCTACTTCTGAGTAATTTATCTCAAGTGTAAAATTGAAGTGTAAAATTGAAATGAGATATTTTACATTAAGCATTTACACTCTTAATGTTAAGAGTAAAAAGAAAAAATATATAAATAACCTTAACTTTAGATGAGTAATGATATAATTTGAGATTTGCATTATTAACGCTGACAGATCTGTCACTCTCAAAAATTTAAAAAATAAAAATTAAAAATCAGATTTTGAAAATCTGAAGATAAACTTTTATTTTGGAGACTATATCTATAAAAAGAAATACTTATATATTGATATAATGTTTGAGAAGAAATTTTGTGCTACATTCTTGTTGAAAGAAAAAAAAAGATTAAACATGTTTTACTGACAATGAGATCATATGTTTGTAGATAGAACAAGAGATGTTTTCCAGCAACGTACACAGACGACAGTGTAACACATGACAATAACACATTTGGTATCATTTTTCTTTTCTATGAAGTGATATTCTGATAAGAGGAAAATTTTTAAAAAAACTTAAAACTTTGAAAAAGTTATGTAAAGTGACTACTCCATCTTGGCGATGAAGTAAAAAAACTAAGCAGCATTCCAGCTATAAGTCAACACTGTGTAATACTATGTCACACTATATGACTGTGTTTTGTTGCTGAAAAGCGCCTTGTAATTTAGAATTTATCAGAATTTATGGCGTTGCGTTATACATATACCATATAACATATTGCGTTGTATATTATATAAGAAAATTATATTTTATTGCCTATTTATACCGAAAAGAATGTGGAAAATATTTGAAAGTTTATAATTTATAATCTTATAAAAATAAAATAAGATATTATTAAATAAAATAATAAAAATAAAATAAGATATTATAAATCATATAATATCAATATATGTATTATTACAAAAAATTAAAATTTTTATAAATTTTTATTAATTACAAATATATTTAGTTAAAATAGTGCAAAAAATTAGAATTTCTGTATTCTAATTAATTGTAAGATATAACAAGTTATGTTCCCGCGATTATAAAAATGTTTTATTTTAAACTTCGTGATTTAAAAATTCAGACATTTTTAAAAGTCAACTTAAAAAAAAAAAAAAAAAAAATTTTTAATAAAAATTTATTTCTTTTAAACTTTAACAGAACTAGTACAGATCTGAACAAAATATCAAATATTAACGATTTTATAATATGTAAACATAAAAAAAAAACAAATACATCATGAAATATTTTTATTTTTAAAGGCGTTTTAATCTTATTTGGGTTATTATTTTGTACTATAGACTACACTTGTAAATCAATATGAAGTAATGCAAAATAATAGGATGTAATACGAAGTTCCAGAAAAAATGTACATGTGTATTGCGAGAGTGAAACACCCTTCGGAATCGTCCTTTACCTTATTAAACCATACCTATCGCTCGCAACAACCGGTCTAGTCAAGATAGTAACTCTATCCAACACGTGGCAAGGCGACAGTGCGGCGAGAAGAAAGACGAACGTCTCGGAATAATCTTGCGGGGAAACGCCTTGGTCGCGACCGCCTAAGGACAGTCGGGGCCTCTGAAAAGATGACACTGACAGAAAAGAGCTGACTAGCGTTGCTAAATGCTTGCTCTTTCGTCGTCGAATTACTGCGTTTGACTCTGCGCGCACGTGCTCCTAGTATCCGGTTCAGACGAAACAAAACATATCTATCATCAATATTTTGACCGCTCAGCTAATATTAAGCAAAATTCTATAACGCTAAGTAAAGAATAATAGTTTTAATCGGAAGAAATTCTTATACGTATATATTATATATATGTATAGTGTACGTAAGGAGTACGTTTGATTTTTAATAATATATATAACTCCTCTGTTTTTTTATGCATCCCTGTTTTTATTTTAATTAAATAATAGCATATGCGAAGTATGTGAAAGAAGAAAATATTAATTAGTTAATTAGTTGATATTCTCGCAATAATATTCTTACGCGCAGTATGCTATTTTTCCCGCCACTCCTATAACTAACTCTTCTTATACACAATGTTCACCGTTATATAATGTAGTGCAATTTACATAACAGGAAATGGAATGCTAGATCTGACTTTATGAATCGTCGTTGTTGTTTATCCATTTTGATGTGTATAAATTTTACTCGCGAGCGATTTTTGTTTTCGAAAACATATTTGTTAAATTTATATATATATATATATATATATATATATATATATTTATTTATTTAACAAATATGTTCTTAGAATATATAATATAAATTGGATGGAAATTATATTTGGAAGAAAAAATTTCATTATTACGATTATTCACGACAATAATTGCAGTAAAGTTGAAATCTTATGCGTAATATGTAAAAACATATTGCAAGCATCATTGTGCACTATATTTGTGCGCGAATTTCAGTTATATCGAACGTTTGAAAATTTACCGATAACAGGTCAACTATGGGATAGATTGAGAGTTAACACACGAGGGATATATACACTTGAATAGCGAGTGTAAGGGAGCAGGACGACTATTTGGAAAATACTCAATTGTACACTGAAAAAAAATTTATTGAATTCGAATAAGTATTTATTTCAATACTGCCAAAGGAATCGTTTATTTGCAACTAATAATATTGATTCAAAAATATGAAAAATATTTATTTGATATAAGAAAATCCTTTTCCAAACAAATAAATATTTATTTATTTCAAATAAATGATTTATTTGGCAGTATTCAAATAAATATTTATTAATTTAGTCATTTTTTTCAGTGTAGAACAATCAATCAATTCTATCGATCGATCGTCGATATTCTAGAATCTATTGGTTTGAAGAGTGACGAGAGATATCATCATAAAATGAAATCAAAATATCAGACATTATCGCGACGTTTCGTTGAAAAGTACCATCTTGGAACAAAGACGCGAATTTTTTAGAAGATCGCTTTAAAAAACCCACCGAACGAGTTATAATGATTTTACGAGTTACAGTCAAATTTTATGTATTACACAGTTGAAATATCATCATTCGTAATTCGATGATCTACGCAAACTAAACACGCACGTGGTCATGTAAGACGAGATGACTCGAAGATAACGATTCTTTTATTCGGAAAAGCTGAGCCAGACAGTTCTTTGAATGCTATATCTATACAACAACAATATTCTAGGTGACAAAGCGGATATATTTATCCGAAATTCTATGCAATATCTATATCAATTCTGTTAATGGTGCATATCTATAATATATACTTATATTAACATATATACTCATGTATGATTTGTGCTTCAATATACTGTAAGAAAAAATATCATTTAACTTGTATTTCAATATACTGTAAGAAAAAATATCGAAGCTTTACTTTGTGATCTGAGATTTTTTTCTCAGATCAATCATTCTTCTATCGACTATGAGCCACTCAACACGCCCTATATTATTATATGTATATAATACTTTCGCTATAACAACTTCTAACATGTTTAATCAACAGACGAGTGTCTCATCCTGATTGTCTACGGACCACTCTAATTGGTTGCTTGATAAAAAATCCTAATCACCGGTTATTATGTTTGTGGACAATAGAGATAACGTAGGCAAACGAGACATTTTCATAACATTTGTATTATTTTATAATTAAATAAAAAATAAAAAATGGAGGAACATTATTAAAACTTTCGTCTTCACTGCAGTCATATTAAATTATGACATTAGAAACTAGAAATCATATTTGTTCTTTGTAGTTGAACTTTCTGCACTAGTGTACACTAAAAATGAGATATATTTAGAAATTGGGCAGAAAGAAAGGAAAGAAATAAAAAGTGCAAAAGGTTTAGCTCAACAAAGAACAAACCTGAGTGTTATGTTCCTGGAAAATATATTGAAATAAATAAGTTTTAAATGCGATCATTCATCGTTTGGTAATACAGATTAGTAAAATTATATTGAAAAAAATTTTTTATTCGCATGAATTAATAACTAAATAACTAAATTTTAATCAATTGTCGCAAGATTCATTCTCGCTGAAAAGTAAATGAATAAATTAGTGCAAAATAGATGCTAAATAATGTGTCCCGTTTGATTTTGCTAATTTGGTTCTGTCAGCTTAATAAAGGTAGTAAATAATCATATTTAAGAAACTTATTTATGTACATGTATTTCGCAAATCATTGAATAAAGTGATTTTTCGCCTTTGACGTTATAATTCAATATAATTTAAGAAGAAACCATTTTAAGAACAAAATTTTAAGAATGAAGAATAAATAAAGAAGAATGCATTTTATAGGGGATAAACACGCACACACAAATACATTCATGACACCTAATCAGAATTTCCAGATAACATTAACTTTTCATTCAAATATCGAAAAAAGCCATTTTTTGCATATTAAACTTCAATTATTTCGAAAACCTAACAGTTGACGAAAATTGACTTGTGACATCGTTTTCAGCATCCAAAAATTTATAAGAAACACCTTGTTTTGCTTAAAATAATGAAAAAAATTTGTGAACTAATGTTTCATACAGGCACAGGTTAAATTAAACTAGGCGCAATACAGTTGCTTGTGATACATTACAATATTTATTTGCGGCAAGATTTTAATATGTATTTAATTTTTGTTAATAAACACATGCTATCAAATAAAAGAAAGGTGAGAAATAATAATTTTTTTAATGTTAATTCTTTGCCGAAAAAAATACAGATGGAATGTTGTTGCAACCCCGAATCAAACACGATCGAAAGACACTCTCTCGCTCACGAATGTCGATAAGGCGTCACGATAATGACTACACGATTTGCACCTATCGGACCGGTTGACGCAAAACGCAGTAATAAAACATGGCCGAAGTTCACAAACGATAATCAACTCGCTCGCAGCGTGCACGCGCGTGCTCGCCCGTTCCACGCCTCTGCGTATGCTTCGCTTCGGGACGGGATGGGACGAGACGGGTACGTCGTAACGTCGGAGAGAGATGACGTCAACTCCGTTTTTCCATTTTTTCAAGAAATCCAGTTAAATAATCGAACAATCGAGCAAAAATATAGTAAAGCAAGAGAAATTAAATTTATCAAACGGCGAAGAGCATTCCCAGTACATAATCCGCCCAACTGCCAATCTGTCTCTTCGAGTTATGAGTTATATAATAATTTTGAATCTGATTATTTTTTTATAAAAATATTTTCTTATACCTATTATATTGTTTTTAGCGTTAAAAGTATTAAATGATTTACAAAATATAAACAAATATTATTTTATTGAAATAACAATTTTAACAGATTTTTAATAAATGACTAAACAATTGTTAAATTAATACTTAGTACTTTTAATTGTAAAACTTTAGTAAAGTTTTTAATGTGAAATATATATGTATTTAAATTTCAACGATTAAGAGTCAAACGCGGATGGCAATGATAATTTCAAGAAAGAATTAATTTTTCGACGAATCTGGTTGTGCACAGGGCACTAATTTTTCTTGATATCAATCTTGGGATCGATCTCAAGAAATGAAATAAAACTAATAATTCGAGATTTTGTTTTTAATAATCTTTCTCGTACCCCCTGAAAAAGCATAGGCGAGAAAAATAGTATGCTTTCCAATTCGAGCATTCTTTTATACTATTTTCGATACAAACTCGATTTATCTACACCATTCCTTATTTTACGCATTTGTATATAAGCACAGAATATGAAACTGGAATATAGAAGAGCAGGATTTTATGTGTGCAATATTCTAAAGTTAGGCCCTGCGCACAATAAAGAAAATATAGGAATAAATATTAAGCATTAGGCCTGTACAATACAAAAGTGCAAGCAAGAAACAGGGAATAGAGGGGTAGAAAATATTCATCAATAAAAGCAGGGAATATTTATTGTTCAGGGTGCTGTTATTTAAATAAAATTATATAGATGATCATCTAGATAAAATGTTGGCGTCATCTTATCTTTATATGTATAAATAGTAAAAATATGTATTATCTATATCTGTATCTTGAACGAAAAAAAATTATTATTTTTATTAAATTATCTAGAATAATGTTCAGATAATTTGCTTAGTCATAGTTAATTAGTTAACTCATTAACTAATTTAATACTTAAGAATTTTTATGAAGTAGCAGAACTTAAGCAGTAAGCGATAAAAACTTACAAATAAGAATATAAATATATTTTTATATCCTTTTTATAATTTACACTTTTATAACTGTGTTTACATAAGTGGTCTTAAAAATAATATTATCTGAAAGTTATCCAGATGAATCGCCATATAATTTTATTTTATCTAGATATATTTAAAACAAAATCATCTTCATCTTATGTAAGATAAATTTACATATTTTTACATCATCTTTATCTAGCTAACTTTCAAATCATCATAAGCACTGAGTTTTTTTCTCTGTTCTTCTTGCTAATAATTTTATATTGTACATAAGGCCTAATGCTTAATATTTATTTCTAATGTTTTCTATTATGTACAGAGCCTTATAAGAATTTCTTTAGTCATAGATGTTTCAACATACTTGGAAAGCTTCCCTTTTAAGATAGATTGTGATGGTCTAATCGGGATCAAACATAAGGCATAGATGATTGTGCTTTTGCTGAACTTTGACCTAACTTACTTTCTTCTCTCATTTTAATACTTCTAATTAAATATATTTTAATTTTATTTTCAGTGTACACTAGTGCAAAAAGTTCAGCTAAAAAGAACAAATCTTTTCACGCGACTACGAAATATCCATTATTGTTGCGCGTTGAATCATGACCGTAATCGGATGGGTTACCCTCTGTGATTCAAAAGTGACATTAAAAATCGGAGTTAAAAATTGCGAATCGATCGAAAAAAGATTCTCATTGACTCCCATCGAGAGCCACAACAATGTGATACGTTTGTTCATTGTAAACTTTATTATTGTGCCATGCATTTATAATACAATGTTTGTTCTTTATAGTTAAACTAGTGTGCACACATTCTTTTCTTTCTTAACAACAATTTAAATATATATCTATTTCATTTTCAGTATAACTAGTGCAGAAAATTCAGCAAAAACGAACAAGCTACGATATTGACTCAAGCACATGATCTTATCTTACTCTATATCCGGTAAAAACACATAACCGCGACCAATGCATGTTGCAACCTGAACCTGAACACGTTGACTCATTGACAAAAAAAAGTACATATTATATATATAGATCGCAACTCAATGTGTACTTATTTATCACTGTTCAAAGTCAGTTTACAAGTCAGCTTGTATAATAATATTAGAGTTAGCATTACTAATCTTAAGAGTTTGATTTCATGAAAATTAATTATTTATTATAGATATAATTATTATATTATATTTATTATGTTATCTTAATTAATGTGAAGAAATTTTAAAATAATTATTTAAATTTATAAAATTTTTAATATTTAATATTTTTTTATTATAGTTTATATTTTTATTTTAATATTTATTTAAGATTTTATTTAATTTTTATTTAAGATTTTTTAAATTTAAGTTCTCATATTTAAATATATATCGATAAAGAGGGTAGAGGAATGGGGGAGAATAAAATAATAAAAATAGCAAAAAAATGTAAAGACCGAGCGTTTGGTGCCAAATCAAATTGAGATCAATTCAATTCGATAAACTTGCATTCCAAATGTGCTTCTCCTCGTAACAAAAGGATCTCTCTCGTTCGCGAGGCTGGAAAAGAGATGTCACTTAGGACGCGATTAGGAGTTACGGGAGTTGGCGATCGTATGCCGTCGAAAGGGTCGCCATCATCATCATCCTGCACCGAAACACCGAAGGAGCATCGAGATCATCTCCGATGGTGGTGGCGGCGGCGGTGGCAGTGGCGATGGCGGCGAAGACGGGACGCCAGAGTTCGTCGGCCGCGCCACGCCGCGCACGTCCATCAAGCGCACGCATACACGCGCAAGCCGAGCGAGCGAGCGAGCGACCAGCGGGCGACATATCCCCAGCCCATAACGTATACGCTCGACGATCGACTTTTTCTCGTTCACACACATACACACGCACACATGTACGCACGTTCGAGCACGTTCTTCACGTTCGAAGAACCTTCGCTGAAACAACGATGCGGGATATACGCGGGCACTCACCTGAATCGCCATACACATTGAATATGGAAGCTACGGTAGGGCGTTCGTTAGCGAAACCGCGACCTCCGTAGGTGACAGGGAACACGCCGAACACTCGCCACTCACGCGACGTACGTCCGCACGCTGGTGAAGCCCGTGAACAACTGACACTTGAGATGGACGGACGGATGAATGGACGAGCTCGGACGGAAACGGGCGAAGATACGCGAATAGGTCGGCGAATCGTCGTGCGAGATGGACGGCGCGAAATTTTGAATCGTGTTGCTGCGCGTGCGCAAAAAGGAAAAATTATAAACATTTTTTGCGTAATAATAACATTATAAATAAATATAATAATCATAAATATTAATTATTGAAAGAGTAGAGAAAAATTATTGAAAGAGTAAAGAAAGGAGATTTTTGAGAGTGAAGGTTATAATAAGTGATGCATCACACTTTTTTCGTATGGTGAATTATTTTTATGTTATCTCGCGAAATATAAGAATATATGTGAATGTATATGGTGTAAGTAAAATAATAAAAGCACATAAAAGTAATAAAAATAATAATACAATGTTAAAAGTTAATTTTAAAAAATCAAATAATAAAGCACTTTATAAATAAAAATATTTTAATTAAATTATGGGATTGTACGGAAAATCAAGAATCTGATAGAAAAAATATTTATTACTTTTATAAATTAAATTAATAATTCAATTCAAAGGATAATAAAATAATAATTTTAATATCTTTTAAATTTTTAATGAATAATTTTTATTTTCAAATTCAATATATCGATCATTACTCTAAAAAATATGGTATCCAATATTCTAATTAAATAAGCCAATTTATTAATTATTTTGTAAACAATTTTTGTACATAATAAATAATTTGTGCATATATTTTTGACAATATATGGTTAATAATTGCATATATGATAAAATAAAAAAGAAAATAAAAAATAAATTTGAAAAAATGTACATTTTACATACGTTAACTATTTGCTTCATTAATTTTTGAAATTGTTTATTAAAATACCTAATATTTTCTAACTAGATTTTAGGTACTAATAAAAAAGTACACTGAAAAAAATGTATTAACTTGACTAAACCTTTCAACTAAATATTATATTTTATTATTTGAACATATAAAAATATTTAAAATATATAAACGCAACATATATATAAATATATATATATATATATATATATATATATATATTAAATCTAACAAAATGTATAATTTGACTTAAATACTAATTCATATGTTCAATTAAGAAAATAATACAATTGATTGATCTTATTATACTGTGCAGAAAAGTATTAAGACATGATTATCGAAAATTGAATTTTTTTCAAGATATTTTACATTTCATGTCAAAAAATTGTTAATTTCAAACTTTTATAACTCAAAGAGTATTCCATGAAAAAATACTTTATTATAGGGTTTTAGAAAGCTGTTGAGATAAATATATGCATTTTGTACTCATATTATACTCATATTTCTTAAAACATGATGACAAAAATAGACACAGATGCAGGCTCATATGCTACTCAAAACACGGACATATTATGATATCTTTAAAAATGTTTGCAAAAAAATGTCATTATGAGTACATAAATATGCGCAAATTAATATCTGAGCTTACATTTTTCATTATATGTATATATGTAACTTGTGCTCATGATATCTATCATCATAATATTACAAGATATACAACACATTATTCAATCAATATCAGAAGATTAGAAGATGACATGATGAAATCTATGATCATTAGACATTTCTATCTGGGTAGGTATTATAGTTCCATTTAAGAAATTGAAATTGACCTTGATGTGAGTTTCAAATGACTTCAAGGTCAAATCAATGGCATTATCTTATATTCCCCTCAAAACCATTCAATTTTTCTCTAAAATGCTTTTGAAAGAAAAGGAGTGTACGGGTGGTCTGGGACACCCAGTATATATACATATATATATATGTGTGTGTATGAATTATCGTAATTTTTTATATGTAGATCCGTGTGTATAGGATAGAGGAGAGGAATGGAGAGAGATAAGAAGAAACAGAGAGAAAGAAAATTATTTTAATCTTTCTATTTTAAGGCAAATCTCAATCTGCGATATTTTCATTTCTATGTTTTAAAGCGAAAAGAAATTTTTTGGATATAAATTTCTAAATGTTTTGCACTGTTTATATTTTTTTTATCTATCCTCGTCACATACTCTATGTGTATTACTTTACAAATCAATATTTAATAAAGATCATATTAATTCACACAATTATAATTATCGAAGATGAATTATCAAAAAGAAGTGTAAATAATATAATATTTATTTTCGTGACCTAGACTTTTCTTGTTCTTCGCTAGCTCAATATCTCGATTAATCGCGTATTGCTTTCACACAAATGACAGAGAATTAATTATTAAATTGTATCATTAATACTAATCATAACATTATATACTTCGCTCATATATATTATGGTCCCTACAAAAAATACATTATCTATATAAGCAGCTTACATTATTGTAATAGTCATATGTACATAACAGTTTTTGAATGTATGTACGTACATTCATTCGCTAAAAATTCTAATAAATACTCGATCATTTACTTGTTAATCATACTAACAATAAGACACAGTCGCGCACATACGCACATTTTATAAAGAAGATATATATATTGTATATGTATATTACGCGTGCGCGAACAGAGCTCTTCTTTATAAAATATGATTTGTTTCATTTATTATCGCTCTAGAATGTTACAAGGAATCTTATTGAGTGTAACAAAAAAAATGGATTAAACTAAACGCGGAAAAACACTTATAAAATTAAAAATACAGTGTGATAGTTATCGTAGCAATAATGGTGATAGTGTGTAATAGATATAGTATTTCCCAAGTAACAAACATACATCATTTTAACATCTAATGTGATGTCAATTTGCTACTTGGATTATAATATTAATGATAATATAATAGAGTAATAATAATATATATAGTAATATAATACAATATAATCGTAAAACTATAACGTTGTTTGTGATGCCCTAAAGAGAAAAAAATAATTACGAAAATTGAAAACTGATGATACAATAAAAAATCCAGTAATCATATATAGGAATTGTTGCATCTGCTTTTTATCTAAAAACATCGATATATAAAGGGGAGAAAAATTCTTACAAAAGTACTTAAGTAACATCGTTATGAATTTATAAATATAAACTATGCGTAAATTATATGTAGATTATACGCGAATAATCGCAATAAATCCTAAAATTGATTACGCCGTGTTACACCTCCTATCTTTTCATTTTATACACATAGAAATACCGCTTCATCATGGCAATGTCACAAATAATTATATATGATGTAATTCCTCTTTTTAAATTTTCTCAATATAAATCATTAACTATTTACAATATAGTTGCTTGTGATAAGATTCGGTGCGCTAATCAGCATCCCTTATTCTTATCAGCATGTTAACTGAATTAAATTTGATTTAATATGTGTATTTTCCGTCTACTCACAGCACTTGGTATTATTCTCTACAGTCTTCTTCAAAAGTTACCGTTCGGAAGAAGTTTATATCACAAAGTAGATATATATATATATATATATATATATATATATATATATATGTAAGTGCTTAATTTTATATAGTATATACGCACACTATTAAAAAAATAGTAAACACTTTTCCTATCTTAAAAATTATGTTATTTTTAAACCGCTAAAACTCGGCAAAAAATCATCGTAGACTAAAAATTAAAAGCTGTGTATTTTAAAGCTTTCAACTTTAACGCAGATATAGAGGTTTACTTTCAAAATATGTAACTCACAATCAGTCAAAAAAAAAAAAAAATAGGAAAATTTTTAAAATATAATTTATGAAATTTTAATTTTTTGAGAGAAATTTTTTTATCGAGATTTAAAGTGTCAAAAATATCTAATTTTAAAGAACAAAACAATATATCCTTTTTTAAAGCATAGAAAGATAAAAAAATTGTTTTAAACTACCGATTTTGCGTTAATGTTGAAACTTCAAGCTTAAAATGCGATTATTTTTCGTCGAATTTTGAATGGTTTAAAAATAGCATAATTTTTAGGATAGAAAGTGTTCCTTATTTTTTTTAATAATGTGTGTATAAAATATATAGTATATAATGTGTACTGTATTATACTATATACTATATTATATTTATACTATATATGTATCATATACATACAGTATAGTAGTATACAGGGTGAGGAAAAAGTATGGGACTGGTAAATTGTTAAATACAAAAGTTGTAGGACTCAAATTGGGGCACTTGATGGTGACTTTGACCTAGAGATCAAAGTCAGTGTCATCATCAAATGCCTCAATTTGAGTCATACAACTTTTTGTATTTAACATTTTTTTCTATATCTCACTTTTTCCAAGATATTTTACATTTTACCGCTCCCATACTTTTTCCTCGGCCTGTATAATATGCATATATGTATATATAGTTATTATGTTATATACTAAACACACATACAGATATACACACACACACACACACACACACACACACGTACGCACAGAGATCATCGCTGTTGCTAAACTAGTGCGAACGGTTAACTTTGATGAAGTTTACATTAAATCTGAAAATTGTTTCTAAAATATAACTTGTATTACTATTTGAAAAATTGACAATGACGAGTCAAGCAAGTAAAACGAGAAAATTACATGAATTGCTATCCTTCTTTAAGAGAAGTACTATTGACTGTATTTATCATCAAAGCGGATAATATATAAAAAATATTCCAATCGGCGAACATATGTGCAAAAAGTGATTTTAATTAAATCGCTTCTACTATAATATATAATTGATTTATTTAGGGCTCAGTATTTGTAATTTTAAGATATTTCACATCTCATATGTGTGTTTCATTAAAAAAGAATCTCGGTGTGTAACACGAAATATTTCTCCTTTATATTATTATTTTATTTTGCATACTTAATATGTATTTCGTATTTAAGAATTCTATATTTTGTTAATTGAATTAAATTAAAAGCGTACCCCTACTCTCTATAGAATTTCATTCCTGAGTAATTTTGTATAATTTCTTTTTTTTCGTGTATATCGAAATTGATTCAAGAGATTGTCAGGTACGAATAAGCAAATAGACTCCCTGAACAGAATAAGACAGAGCAGATAGTGATATTAATTTTTCAATTATAATCTTTGATTTACCGAGCCACAATATGCAAACAATAAAAGAACAATTTTCGTTGCTTGAAAGTATCATTTGTATCATCATTTGTAGGATATATGTGACATATGTGTCCACTTCTCCTCTCTCCTTTTTTCTACGTGGAAAAATATTTTATAAAATTCTACTGAAAGATTATGGAATAAAAAAACTTGATTAAATTGAAAAAGAAGAGTGAGAGAAAAGAAACGGAAGATAAGAGAAGATCACATGCAACCTATTAAAAAAAACGCGATTTTATATATGGAAAAATATAAAATACAAATCAATGTATTTAAGATTTCTGGCTTCTAGCTACGGCCATGTTAGATTGTGACGTCACAGATGAAAAAACGCAAGTTAAAAATTTTTAGATGCCATTTCGAAATAAAAAAATATTTCAATGAAACAACATTTCAGATGACTTTAAGACGTTCTTAAAATACCTCAAAAATTATCCTTTTCCTTTTATAATAAGCATGGTAAATCTGATATATCACGATCATTTTATAGTTGTTATAATTGATTCATTGATTGTCAAGGGAGAAGAATAATTTTCGAGATATTTTAAAAGTGTGCTAAAGTTATTTGAAATAGCGTTTCATCGAATATCTTTTTAATTAAAAATGACATCTAAGAATTTTTAGCGTGTACTTTCTTGCCTTTGACGTCACAATCTAACATGCGAGGATCCAGAGGCCTTCACAGAGATTACTTATAATTCTCATTATGCTAATCTTCGTTATTTATCTCGCTACACTAAATTGACTATTGGTTTCGAGAAACCTAACTTTCTAGTTATAAAATAAATTGTAATTTTTGCTCTGCATCTAATGATATTTATATAGATCGTTAGTTCTGTGTATGGTATTTTAGTTCATTACTTTTAAATATACATTTGTCTATATAGTCTTGTATTTTTTAAGGCAGGAATTTTCGTATGTATTTACAATTATACGTTATTACGTTGGCCTTTTCTTGCAATGATGCAAGGCTTACTTTATATATGATTTCTTACAGACGACAATAGAAATTTATCCGCATTTTTTTTATCTCCGCGTATATCTGTTCTTCGTTAACGATGTAGCAACAATATTAATCTAAATGTGCAATGATTAATACAATTTCGAGATTGTACGTTTTAAAACGCTATGCGTTATACATTATCTACTTATTAACACGCGCATACACCCACATACAATTGTAAAAATTCATCTCCTAGTGATATTATATTTCCTAAAAATAACCAGTTCAGATAGTTAAATTTGTGACAAATTATTTTGAATAAATAATAGCTATATATAAAAAGAAAAATAATATATAATTTAATTCGTTATTGTTACATATTTTTTAGCGTGTTAATACTATAATATACATATAAACTTTTGCTTTCTTCTCGTGAATATTGTTGCATTGCATCCTCTTATATTTTAATATAAGAGATATAAGTATGTGGATATGTAACTCTATATATATTACTTAATTAAAATGCATTAGCTAAAAAAGTAAATATAATTTGTCACAAATTTATACATATCATTAATTTGATATATTTATTTCTATAATTTCTAATGTAAAATAAACATTAAACATCGCAGTTGCGATTTTCCTTCGTACCACTTGAAGGTTTGATGTCAACGTCTGGCTCTTGCATCGCAAATGGCGCTTGCCTCGTATCCGGAACTTTAATTTCCATATTTTTTGAGCGATTATTTGTTGTCTCGGTTGAATCGTGCGTTTGATTCGACGACCCTGTTTCCTCGAGGTTCGTTGACTTTGTAGGTTCCGTAGGCGACGAAATAGAGGATGGTGTTGCAATCTCGGAACTCGGTAGAGTCGCATCGCCATCCCCTAAATTCTGATGCGGTTTCTCTTCAAACACTGCTCGATACATAATATCATACATTATTTTATATTTTTATATTTTTCATAGTACATAAATATTAGAATTGATTTTCGGATTTGAACCGCGTAGACTTTTTGTTTGATTCTAACCAGGTAAAAAATTTTTATATATAATCATATATAAATAATTATATATAATTAGATATAATTATATATAATTAGATATAATTATATCTCATATGCATTACTGTAACTTTTTAATTATGATTTTTTTATTTATTTCAATATTTATCCACTGAATTTTTGAACAATTACTTTAATATTTGAACTTCTATCAGTTTGATTTCTGATATTAATTGTTTTTCATTTACATCAAAACTCAGATAAATCACTTTTTTTAATATGGATGTTGAAGAAAGAAGTGAGATTTATCTGAAGTGAGTTTTAATGAAAATGGAAAACAACTATTGAAATCAAATTGATAGGTATAATTACACCTTTAATATATTTTATTAGTCATTTTGTAAACTATATATAATATTCAAAACCAAACTATGAAATATACAAGATGTTTCAAAAAGCTGGACCTAATTTCAAAACGCTGTATTTCAAAATGGAAACATTAAACAGTAGTTCGCTGGGAGAGGCACCTAGCAATGATTATTTGAAACTCTATACGACCCTCTCTTTCAACCGATTTTATTCATGGGCGGTTCGTGGTTCCATAAATACAGATTTGAAATCACGTCCATCTTTTTGAAACGCCCTGTATTATTCTAATCACTGAGACTCTTACTCACATTTATCTAGACTGATAATTGATCCTACGAACTCATTGACAGTGAAAGATGGCGGTTGATCTTCCATTTGCCTTCTTCTTTTCACGAGCCACCAGTCAATCAAAAATAGGGCCAAAGCTAAAATTTTTATCCCAGCACATAGGCCGACATATCTAAAACCATCAATATACTTCAATGAGTATTGGCAAAAAATAAAAATAAATATTACATATCCGAAGAGATACAACCTGTATCTAAATTGTTCGATATCGTAGAGTAAACATCGACCTCCCTTTTCTCCGCAAGTGCTCTTCCATAGCAAGCACGTGGAGTCAATCAAGTTACCAAATAGTATCGGTGCCGGTATATAGCCAAATAATCGAAAAATTACAAACTGCATACCCAAAGCGAAAGATCTTTCTTCTTCGGAAACGGATCTGTGTAACAGTCAATTTAGTATACGAAAGAACGAGATGCATTTATGTTGTAAAAAAGCACTATTTACCGTAATACTATCATGAGCAAAGGCATTTGAGTTACAGCAACGATGAATGTCATAAAGAATAAAAGAATTAGAAATGGAAATATAGTTCTACAAGGTGAAGTACAAGGACCAGCGGTTGCTACGGGTACAACCGTCACTTCTGCAAATTCGGGGGCAGCTGGTGGTAACATAGTTAGATTACCATGTATACCTAGAAAAAAATTTTAATGCACATTTTAAGATTACCTAAGAATATCGCATATCGATATCGTGATCTGACTTACGTACATGCACAATTTGTAAAATTCGATTTGGAACTAAAGGCAGTGCAACCTGCGTGACATGGACTAAAATATGTTAGACCATTATTTCCGCAAACCGGTTCGACATCCGTCATACGGCATTCACAACCAAAGTTACATGCGGCAGTAAGATTTACTTGAAAGGGTTCAGGACCCTTTGTACTACTGTTAAAGTACGGAATAGTGGTCCCAGCCATTTTTACGTTTTCGCAGCCGAGGAAAAACAGCAGACCGTAACACACCAGGCAAATTATATTTGAGACGAGAACAAATTGCACCGCGCCCTTCGGCCTTAATTCTAAACGTTTGAGCATACATCCGCCGAAAAATATTCCGATACAGGCGCCTGGTATAGCAACGGAACCCGTAAAAATACTGGCTTGACTCTTCCCCAAGCTGAATTGAGTCTCGAGATATTTGGGTAAGAATACCACAAAGCCAGACACAATCACCAATTCCATGCATGCTCCCAAACATGTTACAACATAGACTGGATTGCAAACGAGCCTCCACATACTTCGTGGAATATCTATTTTAAGAAAAAAAACACAAGATTAGAGATCTTTTAATTCTAATTTGCTATATACTGAAATATTAGGTCTATTCTTTTCAATAAAACTAGTTGCACTAGTTCAGAGCTTATCTTTTTTACTTCACATTGGAAGAGCAATTCTGAACCTCTAGTGCAGCCAGTTCAACTAAAAAAAAGCAGACCTATTAATACAAAGAATCCTGCACTTTAATCCTATATATATGAAATTAGATCTTGGTAATAGCTAGTTTTTTCATATATTGTAGCTTATGATCTGCTGAACAAAGAATGTAATATGCTCAAAGTTAAATGAACAGTTATTGGGCTACAGCCAGTTAAACACGAAAACTCTGCGAGTTGTTTGAGAAGACCAGCTCTGCTTTTATAGAGATCCAATTTCAGAATTAGTGCAGGATTTCTCCGAATATTTAAAAAATTCAAATAATATTTTTTACCTTTAACATCCTTGCCATAACCGCTATCGTCTACTTTTTCCTTTTTAGATTCTTTTGATTGCTCTTTTTCTTTTTGTGATAATGCTTTATTTTTTTCTATAATTCGTATTTTTTCCTTCTCTCGCTGCAGAGTTTTAGGAAAACTGAAGAAAGGTATCGCTACTAAAATAAGAAGTAATCCGCAAAGAAGGAATCCACCCCACCACATACCAACCCATCTGTGGTCTCCGGGATCTGTGTGTTTAACATTACATATAATTTCAAGCAGTTATAAAAAATATAAACAATATAGCGAGAAAAAATATTTTTCTTACCGATACTTATAATTGTTCCGGAAAATGAATCCATATGGAAAGACAAGAGATACGCTCCAAGGAGGAAACCTAAAACTGGTCCAAAGGCCGCCATACTATACATACAACCTAAAAGGAAAATTTCGAATGTATCATTTATTGTTTCCATACAGACATTCATGTAATAATGCAACAAATAAGACTTACCAATATATAAAGATGCACTTTCCGGTCTCACGTGATCATCTATATAAGTAGTACCAAGAGTAAATAAGGGAGAACCTCCACATCCTAATAATAACTGAGCAAGTACAAATAGCATAACAGGTCCGGCCGTAGACGGAGATCCCTGTATACAATTATCACCTCTTAAATTATTGTGTGGTGCTAAGGGAGGCGAGGATAATCCTGACGAAAGTCGACCTGTAGACAGATTTCCAAGTAGATACATTTTTAATTAAAAATACGTCTTTCTGTTATTATATAAATACTAATCCTAATTTTTACGAATTCGCAAAAAAACGATTAAAGTGCAAAAATAGTTACCCAAACCCATGTTATCTTGTTCACGCAATGATACGCCGCGACAGATATTATCTGAATTGGAATGGTTTGCGGTTGTCGTCAAGTTGGGTTCCGCTGTGAAATGTGGCACCATAAAAATCATCGATCCCAGTCCCATTATCACTGCACCTAAATCAAACGTGACAAAACCCAGTGTTAGATCATATTGAACCGGTGTATTGTTAGGCTTGTAATTGTAATGAGAAAACTGATAAAAATGGTCTTTTTTTTATAAAAATCAAAAATCACCGATCGCTATCCATACAGGTATGTGTCTGCGACTGCCGAGATAACTGACAAAAATGACAGTAATAACATTGCCGATTTCGTAAGAGCTGGCAATGAGGCCTGAAAGGCTGGACGGGATCTCGAATCTCTTCTCTATGGTTGTTATCACAGAATTGATGTAACCTGAGCTAAGCGCTTGTTGCAACGTAACAAGGAACGACAGGAGAAATACGAACACCTGCAATCATAAATATAAATAAAGCCATACAATTTTCAAAGATGTGTCGTTAAGGTGACAGATCCTTGACTTTTATACATCAAGATCTTTGAGAAGAATTCTTCCTATATACTTATAATATGCGGAATGAGCAGAAAAAAGGAGAAGAGAGAAAAGGAAGAGGAAAGGGATGAAAAGGAGAGAAGAGGAAAGAGAGGGAGTGGGAAAGAAAAAAGAAGGGGACGTGGCGGATGGGAGATCATGTAGCAAAAAAAAGAAATATTTTTATCCATCGTTTCGGGAGAATATATTTCTGTAAACGTATACTTCTTTTTCCAGTAAGAGGTATTTTTAAGCGTACCTTTATTCCGGCAAATCTTTGAATAAAAGCCGGCCTACAACTTAGAATTCCACATTCCTTGGAGTCTGGATTAAATGGTGGAGTTTGAGCCCTCTCCTTCTCCGTCCTGGATTCAAAAAGATTAAAATAATGAACAGGCTAACGTCTTCCCAAGTAGCAGTGACTGACGTCATTAAACGTCAAAATGACGTCATCAACATCAAAATGACGTTATCGATGTCAAACTGACGTCATTCGACATCAAAATGACGTCATTCGACATAAAAATGACGTCAAAATGACGTCATGATACGTTTGCTACTTAGGTTAAGATAAAAATCGATTACGAGCGAAAAAATCAGATTTAGAAACGCGAAATTATATAATTGAGTCATATGTGACGAATAAAATTAAGAGAAAATTATATATAATGTAAATGCATTACATTCGATGCAAAAATAATACATTGCAACACAAAGATAATCATTTTTTTTTTTTTTAATTCAATGTGCATAGCTACTAGAATTTCTTCTCAAACAAGCATTGTCGCGTGCGCTAATATAGCAAGAATAGATAACGACATAATTATACGCAACACAATATGTATTGTATTAAATGCCGTAACTGCGAATACAAAATGACATCAACTTTACCTGTCCACCATAGAAGCACTTGGATTTCTGCTGTGACATTTGATGATAAAATCTCTGAAAAATAGTGGAACAAGGGAAAAATCAAAGCATGAGTACACATTGTGCTGTAATGAAACGGCGTGTAGTAATATCAGAGTTGCGAACGCGGTAGCATATAGATAGGATTAAATTCGTCTGTGCGACAAGTATGAAGTATAAAGCGCGCTACATCTTCATCTAAATTTACAAATAAGCAATAGAATGGACGTTCTATTGCGCGCTTGCAACCTTTTTCGGCGCGGTGAAAGTATGAATATCTCGACGTAATATCGTCGTTCATTGGCTATATTGGACGCGTGACCAAGAGATTTTCGTCATCGTCTCCTGTTTGACAAATTCTTTTAGAGGTTTGCACCCACTGCACACAAAATAAAGTGGAGTAGAGGCAATGAGACATGTTGCGATAGTCAAACAAAGAAAAAAGAAAAAGTGATCTGGCTAAATCTACTTGACGCACGGCGCAAAATATGTCATGGTCATCATGTGCTTTCACTTTTCATTTGAGCTGTTTCTCGTAATCGTGTAATTGCAATTTACGACCGTGCATTGCTAATATATCCTGCATTTCCTAAAAGCTTCATCGAAACCAAAAGTACATTTCGAGTGAATCAAAAACACAATTGTGCGCAAAACAATTCAGTTTCGTATAAGACAGAAAAAATGATACTTTAAAAACTCTTAAGAAATGTATTGTTTGTAAATGTCATATGTTAATATAAATTAATTGGCTTTGTGAACTTGGCACCCGACTTGCAGCAATATCTTCCTTCTTACTTTTTTTCGAAAGATTATCGTATGTAGTTAAATGTAGTAACATTGATTTTGTTTGTAGTAACGCAGAAAAAAAATATGGCGATTTAAAAAAATGTCATCCTCCGACTTTAAAATCAATCAATTTTAACGATTGTCTTTTAAAGAAAATCGTTTGTAGTAAAATTATTTCCGTTTGTAGTTGAACCGTTCGCGAGAAATAATTATTTAAAAAAAAAAAATTTTTTTAATTTTAAAGATATCTGAAATCTGCTTGCGGAAATCAATTCAGAATCGTTTGTAGTTGTTTGTAGTGCTTTTGTTTGTAGTTGAACCGTTCGCGAGAAATAATTGTTTAAACAATTTGTTAAAAATGAATTTGTTTCATTTTGAAAATACCTAAAATCTGCTTGCGGGAATCGATTTAGAATCGTTTGTAGTTGATTGTAGTGCTTTTGTTTTCGTTTGTAGTTGCCCCGTTCGCGAGAAATAATTGTTTAAACAATTTATTAAAAATAAATTTTTTTAATTTTAAAGATATCTCAAATCCGCTTGCGGGAGTCGATTCAGAATCGTTTGTAGTTGATTGTGCTTTTGTTTTCGTTTGTAGTTGAACCGTTCGCGAGAAATAATTGTTTAAACAATTTATTAAAATGAATTTTTTTCCACAATGACACAATAAAAAAATTTGTTTTTTTAAATTATTTCTCGCGAACGGTTCAACTACAAACGGAAATAATTTTACTACAATCCACTACAAACGATTTTCTTTAAAAGACAATCGTTAAAATTGATTGATTTTAAAGTCGGGGGATGACATTTTTTTAAATCGCCATATTTTTTTCTGCGTTACTACAAACAAAATCAATGTTACTACATTCAACTACATACGATAATCTTTCGAAAAAAAGTAAGAAGGAAGATATTGCTGCAAGTTGGGTGCCAAGTTCACAAAGCCAAATTATTAAGAGCAAAAATGAGAGAGATGTTTTTTTCGTTTAATAAATTATTTATTAAGTTCAAAGGTGTCTTTTTTTACTCTTTTGTACGTTTGAAAGAAGATTGGGTTAATAACGGTCACCTCTGATTGGGGATTTGATCCATAAAATTATGGATTAAGTATCTTACAAGTAGGTTCAAATCTATTTGCATGGTTTTTCGAACTCAATTTACTCGGAAAAAACATTTATTAAATAGACTAGAATCTGGACGGGATAGAGGTTCGAACTCTTCCGAAAAACAAGAACAATACTTATCCCATCCCTATTGATAACATTGTTCAACAAAAAATGACTTTTTCGAGCACCGGAATGAGACTAGTCGTTTTTTATAATTTTTGGGGTGATGAATCCAATGTCAAAATTGTCAAAATTGCCAAATTTAAAATGGTAAACTCAATATGGCGAATTTATAAAAAAAATTTTTTTTTTTTAAACTTTAACATCCCTAATATTAATATCATTTTGAACGACAATTTTGACATTGAATTCGTATTCAATGACCTAAAAAATCCTTAAGTTTAAATACACATAATTAAAAGCTATTTAGTAAATCGTCAATAACCTAATCGTCAATGACCTAATTGTAAGTCATAGCTAACTTCCGCAACACAACTCATATTTAACCATGAATATCTTATATATCTTATTAACGAAAACCGACACCAAAAATTTCCTTTGAGGATTGAAAATTCTAACAACATACTTTATTTTGATTGCAATAAAACTTCTCTAGCACGTCACATATTGTAGTTATAATATGACAAAGTTCGTGAAAATAACCCTTTTTGCAATTTTAAAATGGTGATATGATGAAATAATTTGGAAACCAGATTCGTATTAGTATCCAAAAAACTATAAGAAACGACTAGTCCCGTTTCGGGTTAATATTTTTTGTTCAACAGTGTAATCATCGTTGTAAATAATTTGGACAAAGTCGTTTCCCCACTCACCTATGATCCACAAGGCCGGAACTCGGATTTCTACTGTGACACCTTATGACGGTGTCGTGGGTTAATCTGCCGTTGGTCGTCTGCAGCGGATCCGCATTATCGTCGGTACCAGTGCCGGCGCTCTCCGCATAAAGACCCGTCATCGCATACATACTTTCGTTTCGTCGATGACCAGGGTGATAATTGCTGCCGGATTCGGACCTTCTGTGACCGAAGACGCCGCTACTGCTCTCGTTCCTTTTATGGCCACTCTCGGATCGTTTATGGCCAAAGGCACTGGATATACTCTCGGCACGTCTGTGACCGCCCTCGGTTCGCTTGTAACCGACACCGAAACCACCCCCCGATTCGGTGCGTTTGTGCGCAAACATGCTCGAGCTGGAACCGTTTCTCTTGTGCCCGCTGGTGGACGCCATTTTTCTGTCATCTATCTTCTTCCCTCGCGTCCTTTCAATGTTAAATATTACGAGTTTGACATTTTTATTGCCTGTAACAGAAAATTAATATTTACATAATATTAATGTTAATGATCTAATATATTTACATAATTATATGTATTATTATATACACAGAGATTGGCAAAAAGTTCCGGAAAACGGCAAAATATGTATCTCAGAAAACATTGATTTAATAAAAAACTGTTTTAAACAAAAAGAGTAGGGCTTACAAAAAAACTATTTGGTGATGTTATCTTTTTGACCTTGAGATGATATTGAAAAGCCCGGTCAAGGCCAACATGAAAATTTTAAATAGAACCCCCTATTTTTTATTACATATTTTTGTAGCTGATGTCGAAACTTTTCCAAAATACTACATTAAAAATTTTTTTATTAAGCACCCAGATAGCCACAGTAATTATTATGACATCATTTTGATGGCAAATGATGCATTTTGACATCAAAATGATGTCATAATAATTACTGTGGCTATCTAGGCACTTTTGAATTTATAAGACTTGATATTTGTAGTATAAGAAAAAGTATGTAGCTATCTATAGTTGCAAATTATACATATACTTTTTTAAAAAACAACTATGTGTTTTCTTTACATTAATTGATTCCTTTTATTATTTTGTATATAAAAGTATTAAGGTAAGGTAAGATTATTAGAAAATGAATATTTTACGAAATATATATATATATATATATATATATATATATATAATTCCATAGTTTATATAAAATATCTCGTAAATTATTCACTCTTCCATCTTATAACTTTTTACAGTAAATGTTGCGAAGAATCGACTTATATAAAAAAAAGAGGTAATTCTATTTAAAAGAACATAAATGATTTTCAAATGAAAATCGCTCTTTAAAAAAAAGTCAGTAGCGCCAACTTTCTTTTCTCCTCTAAATTCTGAAACTTCTATTTAAACTTTTTTTTCGTATTTCGCTTATTTTCAGAGAGATATTTTCCTGCAGAAATTAAGATAAAACACCCTGCATACATATATGCAAAGTCAATAACGCATCATTGGTTTTGCCCGGTTTTGTCCTTTCTTTTGTTGTGAGTCCGTTCCTGGACCGATGAAGAGATACGTAATAAGAAAGTTGACTCGTTGTTAAGCTGACCATGGCTTATAAAGTCATACGATCAATTGATATCTCAAGATTCAACAGTTCAACGAACTCACTTCCGTAAAGGTCAGGGTTGTTCGTAAACGTAAATGTTGTTTTCCTAGCAAACTCGGTATCATTTACTAGGAAATAACTATAATTACAGTATGATTATATTACTCTGTGTTACATTTGAAAAAAAATTAGCATATCAACTAGATTTTCGTTTGTTTTACCAGATACTATAGGTCTGTTTTTTTTATCCGAACTGGCTGCACTAGTTCAGAGTTTATCTTTTTCCTTTCAATGTGGGGTAAAAAAGATAAACTCTGAACTAGTACAGCCAGTTCAGCAAAAAAATTACTATTGAAGCTTTAATAACTTTACATAGGTAACTCTATGTATATACAAATTATATAATTATTCCCAGATAGCCACAGTAATTATTATGACATCATTTTAATGTCAAAATGCATCATTTGCCATCAAAATAATGCATTTTGACATCAAAATAATGTCATAATAATTACTGTGGCTATCTGGGTTAAAGAATTAAAATTAAACCTGTATTAAAGAAGTAATATTAAAATTAATCCTTAAGAAAAGGATCATATTTTACGTATTACATATATTTCATAACAGAGTTTTGAAATTTAATTATGATGATGAAATTTCTTATCCTTATGATAAATCCTTAAAATAGGCCCAGTAGCATTTTTCACCTTCGATTTATACATATAGAAATGAATCTTTTTAATTGGTTATCTTATATAAAAAAAGTTTTGTATAAAAGAGGGATACCATTGCATAAAAAAATAACTATATATGTATAATAATAGTCCATCGTTGATAACCAGTAAGTTTAAATCGGAAACGGATACATCAAGCGTAGGAGTTATATGCATTTTTGTGAGCCTAATCTTAAAATAAAATTTATTATTTTGATGTTATATTTAGAAATTGATATTAGAAATAATTAATTTTAGCACTCTTGAAAAATGACCTACCAAAATAAAAAGTAACAGCTTATTAAGGAAAATGTTACTTATTTTGTTGACAAATTTTCATCTGAAGAAAATATTAACAGTGTTAAATCATCAATAATTTCACTTTCAAATAAAATAAAATGTATTTGAAACATCGAAAATTATTTTTTCATCATAGAAACTCATGTGTATCCATATACTATCCAAAAATAATACAGTTTCGTATTTGTAAAATACATATTTTTAAAAATATTATAAAACCCTTTAAAAAAAGTAGTGTCTATATAAAGCATTTTTTTCATAATTCTTGAAGTCTAAATCGAAGATCTATATAAACAGATTTTTCTCCAAAATTATTTTTCAAAATGTTATAATTTATATCAAATACAAATTTTTATAAAATTCTCTTCAAAAATTCATAAAAATAATATATTAAATTTTTTCGTTAAATAAGATACAGGATGTATTAATAGAACCTACAAATATGTCTGATAATTCCAAAATTTTTATAATATTTTAAAATTAAATACATACATTGAATCAGCTGATTCAAGAGGTTCATTTATTGGGGTGCCTTAAAATGAATTCATTATTAAAATTGTTAATTATAAATTTATACGCGAGACGTCAAAATATCTAAGGCAATTTTTTTTACATGAAAAAAATGTCATTACGTATACATATAATTCATAATAAGTTTAATTCTCATAATTTCAATTATGTATCAAATATGTATTAAGTATGTACAATAGTAAATAATATTATTCAAACTTTATAAATTTTTTCTATAATATTCCCCTTTTTGCGTTTTTTCAATGAATATTATTCTATGTTTATCCACTTTCTTCCATCTTTTCTGTCTTTTACTTGTATTCTCTATTTATATAGATTATTTTTTTTTACAATAAATATTTTTCGTTAAAAAATGAATAAGTAAATTCCAACATACCTGCTATACTTACATAATTTTCTCTCAATGAAATTTAAAATTTTTTCCTGTGATAATAAAAATACACACATACATCTTGTGATATCCTAGATATATATGTATCTAAAAAGTTTTCTTTGTATTTTAAAACTACGATAATATTATTAGTCATGTTATGAAAGATTGAAGCTGGAAATTATTACTTCTATTAAAGAAAAAAGATTCTAAGGAAAAAATATTTTTTCCACAATTGATTTTACTATTATTTGTCCGTCATTAGATCAAACAACTTTGTCTAGAATATTTTTTCAAAAATGCGTTTATTTCGAAAAATTCAAGATGAGTAATTAAAATGAGACACCCTATATATAAATATACATTTCATAGAATCTCTCATAATAAAGTTACGTTATATATATGTATCGATAGTCTTAAACTCATTATGAGTATAATTATATGACTTCATCACAATCAGGTGGAATATTTGTTATTTCAGTAAAACTTCGTATTTAAATTCTATAACATGAATTCATCTATAACATTAAAAAGTAAAGATATTGAAATGAAACAAAATGCATTTTAATAATAAGAAATGAACAATACATTCATGATATTTGATCAGACCTTCTAGATAACGTTAATCTTTTTTACAAAAAAAACTTTAATATCGTAAAATAAAGCCATTTTTTACATATTAAACCTCAATTATTTTGGAAATCTAGTGCTAGTGAAAAGTTTTGGAACATCGTTTTCAGCATCCAAAAAGAACCAAACTTTGATTTAAAATTATTTTTAGCTGTAAACTAGTGTAATTAAATTACAAGTTTGCATCAGTACCGGTTGATATTCGACAATAACCGCATTCCTACGATCCCATCGCAAAGTAAACTTAAGCGTGCGAACTCCCGCGCGCGCCACTCTCATGTTTTTTTTAGATTATCGATTGCGTGCGTCCTTGATTTCGTTCCAATGAAAAATTGAAGGGAATGTATGGTTGGATAGTATAGATCGACAAGTTCAAAATCAGGGGTACTGTTGATACTGTAAGTTCGCGAGTTACACGTGGATAGCGAGCTGTTTACAGCGAGCGATTTACACTAGATCGATGTCTTATCGTGCTTTTCTATAATACGTGTGAAAATGTTTCTCGTTTGTCAATTAAGTAGGAGAATTAGCAAAGTACTGATGCAAAACAATCGCGAATCCGACAAGAAAATTAAACAAGAAAAAAATTGTGCGTAGCGTATATATTACATAGGTCAAAGCGTCAGAATTTATCAACAAAAGCTCGTCTGCATAAGCGAACAAAAATGCAAATACGCATCGCATACATGTATTAATTAAATATTGAAACATTGTTTAGAACAGCCAGAAATACGATTCAATTTTTTTCAATTTATATATTCAAGTTACATAACTTTTAAAGAATGACATCATAAATTTTTAATTTATAACAGAATTTATTTGTAATTGTTATGTTCATGAGAAAACATAATTATTAGCACAAACCATAGAAAAAACAAATATTATTATCTATACTATAATAATAATTATGTAATATTTTATTAGATGAGAGAGAGAGAAGAGAGAGAGAGAGAGAGAGAAATTATCTTTTAAAGTATATGCCCGTTTAATAGAAATAAATTATTACAACTAAAAATATATTTATCAATTATAAACGAATTATAAATCGTCTTCTTCATTCGTTATCTATTATTCTAATAATTTTATTATAATAATAAAAGATGATTCATAATTTACTTGTAATTGACGAATATATTTTGACTTTATTCTAATAATTATTATTATTAATTCCAATTATTATTCGAATAATTTTATTAGAATAAAAGATGATTCATAATTTATTTGTAATTGACGAATATATTTTTAGTTTAATCTAATTATGACTATTCTTATTAATTCCAATTATTAATCTAATAATTTTATTAGAATAACAAAATCTCTTCATAAAATCTTTTGACATTAATGATATCCACGCGATGATGTAATCTTTAATACACGCGATATAAATACATATATTGCAAAGCGTTTGTCACGCATCGAATGTTCCACCTTCGGAAACAGTTCTATGATAATGTTCCTGATTATTGATCGCAAATGAACATGCAAGGTATGTACTTTATGCAATTTACAAATTATTTTTATATTTCTTTTTGCCCTCAGTCGAGAACACTTGACTCTCATTCAACTCTCTCGATTAGATACAAATCTGAACGTGAAAATTATCTAATAATCCTAACATGCTCACAGAATAACTCATTACAATCACAAATTTCAGCACCAAGAATTGCTAGATACAAGGAGCAATGAACTAGAATATATACCGTTATATACGGAGATTTTCGATCAATTTATTCATTTTGGTTAGCTGGCGTTTTGTCGTCTCTCTGTAAAGCTAGCTCATCGCGTATAGGGTCAATTATCGGAAAATCTTTGATTTTCTAGTAATTTATAATGTGTTCCTGGATATTTTTATTTTACGGTTTAACATGTTAAAACATACTGACAAATTTGCATAAAAATATTTGTAATATAATATTGCGTAAAAATAAATTCTTTATTTTGGCTAATGAAAGGCCGGTATTTACAGTTGATTCTTATATTTAAGATCGTTTTAAGACCTCGTTCAACCAATCAAATGGCCGCATAGCATCTCTTCCTCTTGATTGGTTGAACGAGGTCTTAAGATAATCTTAAATATAAGAACGAGGTCTTAAGATAATCTTAAATATAAGAACGGACTATGAATACCGTCCATAGATAGCTAATATTCGACGATGGTAAATCCTTAAATCAGCAGGGCTTATTTCCGTTGGGGTGCATAGGTGCGGAAATGAATGTTGCGGTGTGCGCGGAGCGCTTCATTCGCACGAATCGATCGGGGAAACTTAAGCTAGGTACTAGATATGACCAAGTCGACTATCCTAGTGGTGATACGGCTTAAACCGTCGAGGAATCCATCTATCCTCACGCACACAGATTAAACAGTCCCTCGCGTGCTGGAAGATCTTGGAGTTCCTCGCGATAGCTCGGCCACTAGGTCAGCCTTTTACCCCTACATTTGTAGAAGCCATATCGCATGATATGGCTGCTAGGCAATATTTTGATCTCTCACCGATACATTGCATTTCCTTTTTCATCGATTTTAAAGCGCTCAACGTGGTTGAGCAAAAGAACAAAAAAAAAGCACTAATTATTCTAAAGAATGTACATTTTTTGGGGTGGGGGGATATAGTTATGCTTATTTGTATTAATAGGATGAGATTTATTGTCAATTTATACTAGAGAGAGCTAGAAGACATCTCCCTCTAATATAGTCGCTTCCATTGCTGAATTGAGATTCGTGCGATCTCTTCGGATCCTGATCAAACATTTCCATCTCGGTTCTTCGAAGAGATGCGCAAAAGGATTCGCTAGCAGTCCTTTGAACTAGGTCGGACCAACATGCTGGTAAACATTCTTTAGGTTTCTAATTCTGTGTGCGTTATCGAAGATTATTAGTCCCTCTAGGGAATACTTTCCTCATGGCGCAATATACCCAAAAAATTGCATGATGCGCTGTAAGTGGATACGCCCAAATGCTATATTGTAGATTGCGGCACGTGAAACTTCAATTCACTATTGCACAACGCCTACCTTCGTGACGGTAGATTATTTGTCGAATGCAAAAGCGAGAATCTAGGTACAGCTCGGCCAGATCAGAGCATAGTATGCCCTACATTTCAGAACCAATGGGTCTTTTTCATGTGCTTGTTCATATTTTATGCTTAAGACTTAATGGCATGTATTGACTGGTAAAACGTAGAACGTTCAGTGGCTAAAGAAAATACGTATAAGTGTGTGCATGTGTTATAATAAATGAAAGATAGTGTTATGAGCTGCTCAGTAATTTGGGCTTTTGCAGTATGTAAAGCAAACATCGATAAACCTTATATAATCTATATAGATGAAAGCACCGTACATTATCGTGTTTCGCTAAAGTTTTGGCGCTGGAATCAGGTAACAATATAAATATGTACTGCAATGCAGAAAAATAGAATGCGACATTATAATTCCACAAGTTATATAAGTCAATGCTACAATAATAACTCTGATACATGCGCATTTGTATGATCTATCTTGCAAACATTTTATTACACTCTGAATAAAAAATTTTATTGCTTCACTGACATATGTCATGATGCAACCGATTTGAATCACTGAAACTCTAGGGAGTTATTTTGTCTTCCGTATGTTATACTGCCTTCAAAATTTGGAACACAAAATTTAATAATACACGACTTTCAAATTGTTTTTTATTATATAATATTTATCTTTTTATATTTGTTATATCAAGACGACATCCAAGAAATTTTTCAATTTCAATATTTTAGGTCATTTGACATTATCCCTGTCTTTTTGTATATATATGTGTTTTATTAAGAAATTTTAATGAAATTGGATGATGTCCAAAAAGTTCTTTGCACGATACCGTTGTAGCGTTAATTTCTGATAGTCGTGATTTAATGGTGCCAGGCAAATCTACGTACGAACCGATACGTCACGTTTATACGAAAGAGTTCGCATGCACTTATTATTAAATTATACAAATATACAGGGTGTTCTGCAACCTTGTCCATACTGAAACTATGTATTCTTGGTGTCATTCTAAGTCAAAAAGTCTTAATACACTTATGCCCTAAAGTTGATTGTTTTAAAGTTATAGAAAAAATGCAAAAATATATAATTATTTATTTACTTATTTATTTATAATTTTTAATTATTATTTACTTATTAATAAATTTTTTTACTATGATAACGCAAGTAATTGTTTTTTGTAATGTTTTTAGTGTGCGGAAAGTGGCTTATTTCTCAATGATTCAATGTATGCCTTACTTTATCGTACTAGTGCGAGAAAAGTACCTTTATGACCTTACCTTACTGCACAATTTATAAAGTAGTTAATTATTATTTAATATTATCGTTCAATAAATAATATTATTATCTTCAATAAATAATACTGTTCTTATTTTATGCAATTTTGTTTTTTCGCTGCAACTTTAAAACAATCTACTTTAGAGCATATGTATATTAACCCTTTGAGTGTCAATAATGTGTGTGTGACGGAAAAATCCGCATATTTCATAACGCCAATATTTTTGCAGTGCAGCAATTGAACTAATACTTTAATGTTTTTGAGGTCGCTGATTATAAGTTTGATGTCGGATTTTAGAAATTGAAGATTGCGGATCCAATATGGTGGATAATAATTCTTCAAAATTAGTATAATTCAAAAGTTATTTTATTTTTCAAATACCGGTTCAATATATATGATAAAACATTTTTTCATACTGAAAATGTAAAATTAAATCGATAATTAGCAATACAGGGAGTTGAAAAAATGTTTGAGATTATAATCCACCATTTTTAATTTTGGAATTCTGATCTTGAATCTCTGATCGGCACCACAAAAAACTCCGGAAAAATGATTTTTTATATTTCTAAGTTTATGTCATTGATAGCATCCTTGGCACACACGCGTTTTTCTTGCCTGACACTCACGGGGTTAAGACTTTTCGACTTAGAATGACACCAAGAATACACAGTTTCAGTATGGACACCACGTTGCCGAACACCCTGTATATACACATGATGATTCGTCTTAATCTTAACAGGCTATTCAAAAATATACGATTTTACAAAAACTCCGAATAAAAGTTGTATGTATAGAGAGAGACGTACAATGTAATCATATTGTTTGATCTTTTGACGTCTCTAGGTTAAAGATAAACTTAATTTTTTAACGTAAAACCACTCTAATTTTTTTATATAAATCGATTCCTTTAAAATTGCTTCTATCTATAAATTAATGTTAATGTAGAAGTAAAATTGCAATTAATAAAAATAACAATCAGGATTATTTCGTTATAATCTCTTTACCAAAATGTCAATTGAGCATATTTTACAGCCAAGACCAAATAAAAATCACGCAATGCGTGGGTTCTCGCGTATAAATTCTACGCACTTCGAAAGGCCTCATGCTGAGAACCGAAAAGAGAATACAAACCTAACAAGAATGAATCTATAACGAGTGGAAAGTTCATTTTTGAAAAGTTTGTACTTTATTTCATGTTATAAAGTGTAAGATTATGAAATGCAAGGGAAAATTACAAATAATAATATTTGATAACGCATCAATTTTACACATATGCGACTTTAGCCTCATCCTTCACCCTAGGACGGAAAAGTTATCAATTATCGCAAACTTGCACTTTCAAATGTACGCGCACCATACCGGAAATCTGAAATGTCGATTCAGCACTGACATAAATATTAATACAGTCAGTTTGTTTGATCGATAAACAAATTTATTTCTACTGATGCTTATAAAACTCAATAGAATACTTCTTGTCGTAAAGCTGGAAAAAATTTCATTTGATTTATGTTAATTAAGTAAGACACGCATTAATATTTTATCTTTATTGCAAATTTTATTTAATTGATACACCTTAGAAATTTCTCCTATTGTTTAAAATGTAATTTTTTAAATAAGATAATTTTTCCTAATGATGTAATCCTAACAGTGTCGTTGGAAAACGTCGGAAAACGATACTATTCTTAACATATCGGTTTAACAAACATGCCAAATTTTTTGATGGTCACATTAAGAAACATGGTTCACATTCGTCTACGAGAAACGCATTACGTAACTGTCACGATTCGCGATAATGAAATGACTACTCAAGAAACACATACACCGATATACGTGACTTTCAGTTTTAATAGTAACGAAACTTTCCAAGACGAGTTACAAAATCAAGAAGGATCTCTCGTCAAGCTAATAATCCTCGCGTATATCATCAACTTTTATAGATATCGGTATTTATACAAAAATGCGGTTGTTCCTAGAAAAAATATATATTATTTATTTAGCTATATATACAGGTTTCCGATAATAATGTTTCTAATTAATTTCTTTCAATTTTCTGGTATAAATAATGGAGTAAAAGAAAACATTTTATTCCTGCTGCACCTTTTAATGAATGCCTAATGTGGACCAATTATGTAAATTGGCATAACAATTAAAGCTTAACAACGATCAGAGCGATTACATCCACTTTGCATATGATTAGAAAAATTGTTATTCAAAAAATAAAGCAATAAAAAATCTTTTTAAAAGAATTAAATAATAATAAAAAAATGTCCTTAAAAAACAAATCCCACCTGCTGCCAATAATAAAAGCACGCGATTAACATATTATTTCATAGATTTTTTTAAAAGTAAATTTTTGATAATTATTCAAGTCTTATCGATTTATTTAGAAAGACTTAAAATGTAATCGTTTTACATTCTTGGAAGACTTAAAATGTAATCGTTTTACATTCTTGGAAGACTTAAAATGTTGAGATAAACAGAATAATAGTTCCTCAAAAGAGAGAAAAGTATTAAAGTATTTAAAAAATTTACATTTTACACCAAATATATCCTATTTACGAAATATTCTTGATTCTATCGACCAAACTGGTATTTTATAATATTTCTATTTTATACTTATAATATTTTTATTTTAGTACACTCGATAAGAACCAAAACCGTATAGTCAAAAATTGCCAGTTTGATCGATTAAATCTTATTGTTAGTCTGTTATTTTATTTACGACATTTATAAGAGTTTCGTGTATCTAAGTTTTTACTTATCGCAACAGCATAACCATATTCAATAGTTCATCAAGGCAGAATAATTTTCAATCAATGAAAAAAAGGAACTCATAAACTAAATTTTGTAGAGTTAAAATATTAACAAAACTACATTCTTCAGTTAATTTCACAGTTTAGATTTATTTTAATAAAATTTTAATTTAGGGCTTATAAAGATGCAAGATGGCAAAAATTGGGAACATGCAAAAAAAATGATAAACCTCCTTCTCAACATTTTCGCTGAGGAAAAATCGTTTCCAAATTGATCCCAGATTCTGATGTACTTCATATATGTTTTTTCAGTTACACCCTGTATATAGAAAGTTATATATGTATATAACTTTCATGTGACATGTATATATGTATATATGTAAGGTATTCGATTTTTTTTTATGATATACGTCTTGTTCTTTACTTTTTATACAGTAAATCCAATATTCGCGAATTATTTTTTATTTATGTTAGTGTACAAAGTTAAACGAATTGCTTTAAGATAATAGTTTAAAAATGCTTTTTATCCCTCCAAATTAAAGAGGAGAAATTAAACATGAAACTTATATTCGCATTTTAACCGAGAGGCGCATATCATATCTCGCGAAACGCATAAAACAAGATAAGCTCCATGAAACAGCGGCGTTTTGTGAGCGGAGCTGTGAAAAACACGAGGTTAAAGGGTAGCCTGTGAGAGAGAACTGATGTTCTTTCACGATCGCATCACGTCGCGCCTGTGTGACGTAAAAAAATTCGATAGACATTTCTCCGGTATAGATTATATCGCGGATGACGTTTTTTTAATCTCTCTTTCTCTCTCTCTCTCTCTCTCTCTCGGAGTTTTCCGATATGACGCATCGCAGCTGCGACGATTTGCTTCACTAAGATCTCGAGGTGCTAGACTCATAAAACGGGATCTTGTGTTACGCGACCTATATCCCATTAGTAGATATATCCAATCGGACGAAAGATTACAGGAAAATCCTCGTTCAAGGACGCGTCTATATAAGGGAAGGAAAGATGGGAAAACTTACGCGGAAAGAACGCGTCGAGACACGGGATATTCTTTTGTTTATCCAAGGCCAAAGGCGAAAAATCCTCGTCCTGATAGCGCGCTGTTCTCCAGGTTACATCGCGTAAACGCACATTCGCACTGTTCACTGCACGTTGATCGCGGTCGACAAATTTTTCTAGATCTCCCGGATTCGCGCTCGTTCGCCGATTTCGGCCAGCTCCCAAAGAGATCGGTAGAAATTCGCGAAAAATCACATTGATAGCCGTTCGACCGTCAGCTCTGCTGGCTTCAAGGATCATAGACCAGCTGTGTTTTTGCTCCGACCATCGAGGAACTCGCGCATGCGTCCTCGGTATGAGTGCCGCTACTTTTCTGTCTTGCGCGAAAGAGAGGCGCCGTTGACGTAAAGGCGCGAAATTCAAATGCAAAAAAATGCAAGGACAAAACGCAAACGTTATTAGGCCCTGCGCAATAGAAAAAATGTTAAAAATAGAAATAAACACAATATATTAAGGCTCCTGCATACTCGCAATTGCTCGAAGTCAGCGTTGACAGTGACGATTTAATTTAAAACGGTGGAAATAAAAATCTCTATATTGTTTTATCGACAAAAAATGTACAATAATAAACGAAAATAATATGATTACTAAATAATACGATTTTGTTTATTAATAATAAGTATAAATCACATTTTAGCAAGCTAAATTATTTTTGCGACTTACAGCATTATTTTTCGTTTTACTGCAATGTTTTTATGTTTAAAATAATTCCCAGTGAGGAATGATGGTCGAATCGATGTCAAATTCGTCGAATCGATGTCGAATCGATGACGATTCGACCAATCATTTCTCATTGGGTTGTCGTGGTGTTAAAATATACCGAAGACTCCCATTTTGACATAATTTAATATGTGAAAGCAAAAATTTATTTCATTTCGATACCTCTGTCAAACATCTGGTTTTCGTCCTTGATTAGGCTCAATTCAATTCGACATATATCATATATATATATATATATGTTATTTATTAATTACCCAAATAAATAGAGTTTTCGGTATATTTTACATGTCTGTTCTATCAATTTCTAACGCTATATTTTATTAAAAAACATTTTTATTTTAACGTAAAAGTTGCGAGAATTTTCATAATATATATTTTCTCATCGCTTATTCTGACATCATCAATCCAAGATGGCTATGCAGTGAGTATATACGAGGAGCGAGAAGCCTTAAAAATGTTAAAAATAGGGATTAAATATAATTTACAATAAAAAAGAAAATATAAATGATATATACATATATAATATTATATATATAATGATGCCGTAATCAAAAATATTTATATTTTAGCTTATTTCAATTTAAATAATATATATGGATATTAATGACATTGCTAATCAAATATACAAGGAAATCTATCTCAGAGCAACATTTTTATTATCATATATTTAGATTTTTAATTAATATTACTAATAAATATTATTAATAACTTTACTTGTATATTTAAAAGAAAAAATATATATAATTTTGAAGAAATAGACGTTGGTGCATGGGTCTGTCTTATCAATTTACAAAGAGATAGTGTATAGATGCTGATCTGCTGATTTTTCAATTTTTGTGATAGATCTTAAGGAGGTTCAGGTGCTTCAAAAAAATGTAGCCAGCTTCATGTAAATTTTAATAATCTTTAAAAACTCACCTTTAAAAAAAGGTAAAAAAAGGCGACCAGTTAAGGGCACGCCATTAACAAAAATTATTTATTGCAAACCCATGTAGAATCCTATCCTATTGCAAACCCATATAGAATCCTATGAAAAATTAACCATTGCAAACCCATGTAGAATCCTATGAAAAATTAACCATTGCAAACCCATGTAGAATTGTATTAAAAATTATCCATTGCAAACTTATGTAGAATCCTACATTGCAAACCCATGTACAATAGAATTGTATGAAAAATTATCGATTATAAACCCATGTACAATCGTAACAAAAGTAATGAAATAAAAAAAAAATTGCGACAAGTGAAAGTAGAAACTTGTACCAGTGGAAAATTAAAGTTGCAGACATATATATAGTCGTATAATGAATCAGTAAAAATTTAAATTTGCAAATGTAGAATCGTACCATAAAAAAACTTATCTTTTAAAAAAAAAAGATAAACAAGATGTGCCAAGTCCATTAATATAAAATAAAAAGAAATAAAAAAATTGTAGTTAAAAAAACTGGGCGCGCTGCTAAATAATATTCTAATGAGATTAGAATTAAATTGTTATTTTTAAACTCATTGCAGTTAAAATATGTTTTGTGTTCAAATTAATTAATGTTACTTTAAGGTGCTAAATAATATTCTAATGATATTAAAATTAAATTGTTATTTTTAAACTCATTGCAGTTAAAATATGTTTTGTGTTTAAATTAATTAATGTTACTTTAAGGTGCATTGTAATTTTGAAACTTAGCAGCGCGCCCAGTTTTTTTAACTACAATTTTTTTATTTCTTTTTATTTTATATTAATGGACTTGGCACATCTTGTTTATCTTTTTTTTTAAAAGATAAGTTTTTTTATGGTACGATTCTACATTTGCAAATTTAAATTTTCACTGATTCATTATACGACTATATATATGTCTGCAACTTTAATTTTCCACTGGTACAAGTTTCTACTTTCACTTGTCGCAATTTTTTTTTTATTTCATTACTTTTGTTACGATTGTACATGGGTTTATAATCGATAATTTTTCATACAATTCTATTGTACATGGGTTTGCAATGTAGGATTCTACATAAGTTTGCAATGGATAATTTTTAATACAATTCTACATGGGTTTGCAATGGTTAATTTTTCATAGGATTCTACATGGGTTTGCAATGATTAATTTTTCATAGGATTCTATATGGGTTTGCAATAGGATAGGATTCTACATGGGTTTGCAATAAATAATTTTTGTTAATGGCGTGCCCTTAACTGGTCGCCTTTTTTTACCTTTTTTTAAAGGTGAGTTTTTAAAGATTATATCATTCATTTTTGTACAATATATGATATAATAACATTACCGCAATGCCATGACTCTGTGTATGTTTTACTGTTTAGACGTTTTGATGCTTTAATCAAAGATACTTGATTCTATATATATGTTTATACATAATTTAAGAAGTATTTTCAATATCTTAAATCATTTCTTTCCTTATTTGCAAACATGTTTCAAATAATATTTGATATCATAGCTTTAAAAGATATGTATTAGAACACGTATTATCATATTAGCACAAATGCGTAATATCATATACGATAAATATAAAATATATTTTATTACTGCATATATTACTTTAATGCAGTTTACTTTATAAAGTATCTCGTTCGAGTACTCGTTATTTGGAATCATATTATTGCTTTATATGATAATATAATTGTGTAAATGATATTTTATTGTACCGTATGATCATATATAATTTTAATTGATCAAGTAAAATATAAAAAATATTTTTCTTATTAAATATATATATATAATTAGACTTAAAAGCTTGATTTGATTTACTAATATTTATCACGAACATCTGTTTAAGAGAGTTATGCCGGAATATAATTCTGTGATATTGATCTATATTAATTTGATCAATTTTTTTTAAATAATATAGTAATAAATATTAATAAATATAATAAATATTAATTAATAAATATTAATAGATATTAATAAATTTATAATTTTATAGTATATAAAACTGAAGATATAAAGAAAATGGAATACAAATAAATATTTTTTTCCGTTAAGCTATCACTACATTTTGCACATGTCTAGTGGATTTTAGTAATTATCTTAATTATTTTATATCATATTAATATAATTATTTTTGTTATTATATTGACTTTTAATTTAATCATCCCTTTTATGAATCAAAATTTTGCAATGTAAAAAGACGAACATAACGTTGAATAGTAAATCGTAAAAAAATTAAATGTGAACTTGTGTGCATGTATGTGTATTGCTATTTTTCATAAATATTAAAGTGATCACAAATTTTGTTTGTAACAGCTCTTTTCTCAAAACTCGACACATAAGCCTGAATAATACCTTTTTTCAACAATAGAAACTATATTATAGTGAATAAAGGAATACGCAAAAATTTTGTATAATGATATGTATTATGTATTATACATAATTATTCAAAAACGTTTGTTACAACATTTTATACTTTTCCGTCTTAAGAGAATATATATATTTATTAAACAAAGTTGTATATTGTACATCCTGTTTCCCTTAAAATATCATAGAGATTAATTTAATAATCTTGTCACATTCTGTTGTAATTAAATATTCGTTATTATTAAGTCAATTACAATCGTGGTCATTTTAATATAATTAATTTTCAATTCTCACTCCTTTACAATTGATGCTGATTTTCGTTGGCCTACTGAAATTCATTTCTAAGTGCAGCCAAAAATTTGCCACATATATGCTAGCATGGTTCGGTGATAGCAGAGTGTATACATATTTACTAGTAAAACCTGTAAGTTTTCCCGCGTATTTATATTTTGTAGCAATCAAGCAAATATGATCAAATTTCTCAGCAGACAAATTATATTCTTTCAACAATCGTTGATTATTTGCAATGCATGACGTGACCTGATCACGCTGAAAAAATATTAGTTATAAAACAGATGTAGTTCCTATTAGTTAATTATGTATTGCAGAATCATGCAAACGCAGCAAGACTAAAGAATATAATATAATAAATTGAATAATATAATTGTTCAATAAAAAAAAGATACCACTGAATTAATGTCAGCAGAAGGCTCTTGATGTAATTGGACTTGTCTGATGATATTACTTAGTGAATAAAGTTTATTATACATATCTACTGTCGCGAGTTCTAATCTATTTAATATAGAATTAAAATCGAGAGCATTATCGTTTAGCTTTTGCATTTGCTTTATTTGCTTATATACATCTTGGCAAAAATTTGAGTCGATTAGTAGAATATCCATTTCTTCCATACGCGTGGATTCTATATAATTACAACTAATATGTAACATGACATTGTAGGGAATGTAACCTACATACATGTTACATGCAAAGAGGTTACATGTCATCAAATCTGACATCTGATCTGACACATATACCTAACATCATGGATCATGGAGCGACATACTATCGCCGTCTGTTGTAAAACGTGCGAAATGGACATTTCCAATACATGCATCATTGCATGTGTTGTGTACGTGTGCGCATGTGTTGTATACGTGTGAATACGTATAGCACGATACTACTATGTTTGCGTGGTCGTTGATGACGGAGACGTTTCTTAAAAGAAATTTTTCATATTTCGACTTTGCATTTATATATCTCTGCTTACAAATCACGTAGAGCAGAAATAAAGACACTTTTATTATATAATTCGAACTCAATCTATCGATTAAGTCTAGTATAAACTCGATTGCTTCAGCCGTTATTGAGGATTCGAAATTTATAATAGACTCAAATGTCCGACTCGCGTTAAGATACACGGTGTCTCGGCTACGCCCTTAACTGTTCGCGAGACACTACCGTGTCTCTTGATATATTGGTCTGCAATGCAACATAGAATTATGTGAATTTTATGGGAATTTTTCACCGTCTCGTTTTGAAAAAAATTGACTAAAAAATTGTGTATTTTTTAGCATAGATTTATATGGAAAATGACATAGTGTATATAACTTCAGAATGAAAAGAATGAAATAATGCAAGAAAAAATGCAAATAATAATAAGAAAAAATATGCACATATAATTTAACAATTTACAAATATGTAAATGAGTAAAACAATGATAGTCCAAGTAGCAAAATGACGGCCAATTTTGGTCACAAAAAGACTAATAGACGTCCCAGTTAGGTTTTATGAGACTGAAAATGACAACGAAATGTCACATCCATGAGACGTCATTTTGACGTCTTATTATTGATGGCATAATATGACGAATATTACTTAAATTTGATGAAATTTTTACAATTAATATATATATAGTATTAGTTATAACCCATAGTAAGAAATCTCATTCAACAAATATATAAATATATATTCGATAATGTAAAATATAAAAATTTGAAGTATACCCAGATAATACGGCAAACTCAAAAAGAATTAATTTGTATATATATTCAACAACGCAGAAAAATGCCTTATAATAAATAAATTTACGCACATTTATGTAAATTTATTTGTTAAAAAATCATTCTTCTGTTGCCGAGTACATTTTATATTAGAAGAATATACTTATATATGATACTTTACTTTTATTAACAGTCTCTTTTTGCTAGCTTTATATAATTATCTGACTAAAACTTACATGTGAGATAGAGGACATATGCGTCGCATAGCGATAAATTAAGGAACTTAGTCTAAAAAATGACGTATTATAAACGACCATTATTAGTCGCTGACGTCATAGACTAAAAATGATTAAAAATAGACGTCATATATGACGTCGTCTGATGTCATATGACGTCTTTGCTACTTGGGAGGTTACCGCACATTTTGCAGAGAAATTAATTATTAAAAATTAAATGCCTGATTTTTCGTCTGTTTAGAAATAAACGCAAATGATGGCAACAGCCATAAAATATATCAATATCGATTATTCGATGTCCTTGTACAATATATGTGCGAGGATTTTTCAATATTTTCTTTAACAATTTTTTTTCTCTTTTTTACCATTTTCAATTCTGATTTTTAGACACTCATATACTTTTTTGCTTACACATTTTTCTTCCCATCTATATATACTGTTCCATTTTTACCAAGGTTAATTAAGTCTGTCAAATTAACGTTTGACAGAAGCAATAACATAATAATAAGCGGAAAGCAATATGCCAACTTCAAATGTTAGTGCGCTGTTGCCAAATTTTCATCTTCCCTTCCCCTGCGAATACCTGAACCTCCCCATATAAAAACATTTTAAAATGGTTTTAGGAATATTTTAAAATAATTTAAAAAATTTTTGTCATAAAATTTTTTAGAATATTTTAAAAAACTTTTAAAAATATTTTTAAAAATATTCTTCTTTATCGCCCAGATAATATTTCCTTAATTATTTGATATATGTATACATATTTTTGAAATATTAGTTTAAATCTATATTCAAATAAAATATTTCTAAAAATACTTTTTAAACATAAAAAAGCGAAAACATAGAAACATTTTAAAAATATTTTTGAGAATTATTTTATCTTTTAAAAAATATTTTTAAAAGATTTTAAAAATATTTTGTGCTGTATGGATCCTTAAAAATGAAGTAAATCTTCCATTTTCTTAAAAACAGATTAGGAAAATTTTTAATTATAAAATAGTAGTTTAATTATGACTCTAGATTAGTGATTTAATTATGACTCTAAGATATATTTTATTTAAATTTTTTAAAATTCATATTATAATAGGCTCTACAAAAAAATATAAATTTTTAGACGTTCAAAATTAAATAATTTCTAAATATGAACTCGAAATAAACGGGCTATGAAAACCACACGCGGATATGTTTGTGCGTTGGATAGCGAAAATTATAATTTTTCATTATGTCTTATAATTGTGCATGGAGCATCAAATTTTTAATATTTTTTTTTTACAATTTTCTCTTGAGAATGTTTTCTGTATTTTTATAAACTATAATATATGTATTTTGCAAAAATCGAATTATTTATAAATAATATATATAATATGTATATAATTTTATAATAAATGATTTTCTTTATTTATTATTCATATATATATATATATATATATATATATATATATATATATATATATATAGTTTTTCTTTATATTAATATTTATAATAAGAATACTTATAAGTCAGCTCTTTTAATTTGTAAAACCACACTCTACACTTCATTCCTCTCGACCAATAGAGCCTAACGCGATGTTATTGCGACAATTAAGAAAGAAAGAAATTTTATAGGGAATTTGAATCCTATGATTGAGATCTCAAAAATTCCCCTTATTATAGGCAAGCGGAAGGTCTCGAGTTCGATTCCCGATTCAGCCGACTTTCGGACCAATATTTTTCTCGCCTATTTTCTTTACAGGGGATGTTAAGAGAAAGAACAAGGGGAATTTTTGAGATCCCAACCATAGGATTCAAATTCCTTAGTTTCTAAAATTTCTTTCTTTCTTAATTGTCGCAATAACATCGCGTTAGGCTCTATTGGTCGAGAGAAAGGAAGATTAATATTTATGTTCTATATATATATATATATATATATATATATATATATACATATATATTATTCACATTCTTAACTTAATATCGAGATACTCATGATCACTATACATGATTATGAATTATAAATTTAACATTTAAAATATTTCGTCATGTTTAAGCGAGAGGTTTTAGTATTTTGAATGGAAAGACTAGATGAGATTGGGAAGGAGAATACACATACGTAGGGGTTAGAGGCAGTACAGTTATAGATTATATATTTGTAAATGAGGATATACAGGATAAAGTTTTAGAATTTAAAGTTGAAGATAGGGTGGATTCAGACCACCACCGCCCAGTAAGCAAAAAATCATTGCTACAACGTTATTTGTTGGCAAGTATATAGTTTTTAACATTGTATGCAACATCATTATGAACAAACTTTGACATCGATTTAGAGGTTTCGGTAATGTTGAAATTAACGTTTTTAAAATATTTTATTAATATTTTGAGCAATATATGTTATTATGTAAATAATATTTTTAAAACATTTATAAAACATCAGTTAAAATATTTTTTTAGAATATTTATTAATAATATTTTAAACATATATTTATATATATATATATATATATATATATATATATATAAAACATTATATCATAACATTTAGAAAATTTATATAAAATCAACATTATAAAATGTTGATTAAATATGTCTTGCTTACTGGGCGTTGGAGATGGTAAAGGAAGCAGAACAGGAAAGAAGCAGTCTCGAAAAGGGATATGAGAACGGGAAAGAAGAACAAGGCGAAAATGAAAAGGAAAAGACTCAAGAGGAAAGACAGATAATATGCTGGGATGAGGAATCCAGGGAGGAATATAGAGAGAACACAGAGGAAAACGGTTGGCATGACTCATTGGAATCATCAGCTATAAAAGAGATTTGGATTTCGCTAAAGGATACGATTCTGAGTTCAATGATGATTCAAAAAAGGGAAGAAGAGGAAAAAGAAAATAGGATACAAGGACTGGTGGAACAGAAGCTGCACGAAGAAAAAAAGGGAAATAAAGAGAGTATACAGTAAATAGAGAAGAGGAAAAAGCTCTAGATTAGAATATATAGAAAAGAAAAAGAAATTTAGGGAATACCTAGAAGAAAGAAGGAAATAACATAGAGACGAACAAGAAAAGGAGTTAAGGAGTTTGAGATTCGAGAAGGATGTTTGGAAATTTATAAATAAGTAAAGAGGTAAGAAAGTACAAGTGGAGAATAACATAAGAAAAGAAGATTGGAGAAAGCACTTTATGATGAATTTATTAGGAGGTGAAGAATTGAAAGAAGGAAACAATAAAGTTGTAAACAAAGAAAATCATATTGATACAGATAACAGAAACGTTGAAAATGAAAAGGAAGAGAAACAGGAAGTGGAACAGGAACTGGAAGAAGAGGAAATTTTAAGGGCAATTAGGAAGATGAAATTAAAAAAAGCGACTGGAATCGACGGGATACCAATGGAAGCCTGGATATACGGAGGTAAAGTAATTGAAAAAGGACTGGTCACCTTGTTAAGAAGAATTTGGAAGGAAGGGGTTATACCAGAGGACTGGAGAAAGGGACTGATTGTACCACTTTATAAGCGAGGGGATACAGAGAGTGTAGAAAACTACGGTGGGATCTCACTTTTATGTACGGCATACAAGATATATACAGAAAGAATAAGAAACAGAATGGATAAGGAGGTAGAAGAAAAAGGCATGTTATCAGAAAGTCAGGTTGGTTTCAGAAAAGGGAGGTCAACCATGGATAACATTTATGTATTGAGTCACATCATACAAAGGAATAAAGAATAAGAAAAGGGAAGAAAAGAGGTATATGCATTGTTTATTGATCTAAAGGCAGCGTTTGACAACGTGGACAGAGAAAGGTTGTGGAATATATTAACGAATAAAGGATTGAACAAGGACTTGATATGGAGAATTAGGAAGATATATGAAGACACTGAAGCGACAGTCAGAACAATGGATGGAGTAACCAAAAGCTTTAACATAGGGAAAGGTGTAAGGCAAGGGTGCGTACTGAGTCCTATTCTCTTCAACTTATATATTGCGGACTAGGATTGTAAACTTAGTAATAGAAGTATAGGCGGGGTAGAATTAAGTAAAGAGAGGATATGGTTGCTTGCATATGCGGATAACATATACAGTTTTACTTGCAAAGAATAAAGAGACATTAGAGGATATGATGTGTACTCTGAAAGGTTTTTTTAAAGGTAAGGAATTTAGTGTTAAACGTAGAAAAGACTAAAATTGTGATATTTAATAAAACAAAAAGGGCTAAATATAAACATAAAAGTAAAGGTAAAAATAAAAGCAAAGATAAAGATAAAGATAAAGACATAGACATAGATAAAGGTAAAGGTAAATGGAAATGGGAAAAGAAAAGTATAGAAGAGGTAAGAAATTTCAAATACCTAGGTTTTACGTTTAGCGAAAAAGGAGACTATAAAGATATCACATTAAAGAGCTAAGTAGGAAAGGTAGGATAGCAGCAAACAGAGTATGGGGATTAGGTGAGAGAATTTGTAGGGATGATTTCTGTAGGAGATGGATGCCATTTAGGTATCTGGTACAGAGTGTAATGGCATATGGATGAGTGGAAATATGGGGATGGGAAGAAAAGAAAGAGTTAGAAAAAATAATGATGGACTACGTAAGATGGTTATTCAGATTAGATTTTTGTACACCGAGATATATAATACAGAGAGAGTTAGGTTTGATAAAATTAAAATACGAATGGGGAATTAGAGCTATGAAGTTTGATCAAAGGGTTAGAGAAAAAGAGGAGAGATACTATGTAAAAAAGTGTTAGTTAGAAAAGGAAAAACTGAATAAAAAAGATTATTATAGTAGAGAAAAGGAAAGGTATTTTAATAATAAAGGCTGGAGTCTAAAAGCAATAGAAGATATGAGACAAGAGGAGATGGATATAGTAAGTAGTATAAGGGAAAGAGAGGTAGACATACAAAGACAAACAGAGGATGAGAGAATTAGAGAGGCAAAGTACAATAAAAGATATAAGGAGATCTTTAGGTGAAGAGAACACAAAGCCCAATTTTCTGAGAAAAGAAATGTTAGATAGGTATAAGTATGGAGATGAGACAAGAGCTCTAGTTAAGTTAAGATGCGGTAATTTCGAAGATTGTAATAAGTATTGGCTAGAAGACAAGAGTAACATATGTAAATTCTGTAACTGCGGATGGGATAAGGTTGAACATTATGTAAAGGAATGTGTGGTAGCGAGAGAATGGGTCAATGATTTAGAGGAAATTAACATATAGGATTACAAGAATGTTTAATGATATTTTAGACGATAAGAAAGCAATAATATTAAAAAGATTATAGAAGAAAAAAGAGGCAATAAAGAAAAGAATCTGTGATAATAATAAAATAGTCAGAGTGTAAGAATACAAGACTGAATATGTAACTTTGGTATTTGTATTGTAATTTATCTATATATTTATGTGATATGTATTTTATGTATTTTGTATCTGTAATTTTTTGTACTTTGGTATTTTGGTACTTGCGACTATCTTGTAAATTATTATGCACTATGAGGGTTCTGCGAGTATAGAAAGGTATGGATGTATGAGTGTGGTAGAAAATTGATGTAATCCAAGTCCCTTCTTGGCTAATAAGCTGATTGAATAAATTATCTATCTATTTCGTCATGTTTATTCCTTAGTTTTAATTCTCAATGTATATTAAAGATTGTATATATATGTTACTCTATTTTATTTTCTTTATTTTGAAATAAAATAATTTCTATTCTTAATATTTAATATTTATTTCTATTATGGCTGTTTTATATTTCCTCTATGCACAGGGCTTTATCTTACAATTAGATATTTTTATTGGCATACTAATAAATAATTAAACAAGATAAAAAATTTGGTTTTTTCAGTAATTTTAAAATTAAACAAATTAAGAGTAAAATAATTAATAAAAACTAGATAATTATAACTATTAGAAAGTGTGTCAATTTTATACATAAATATAAGCAAATTGGCTTTGCAGAGTTATATAGCACGTTGTTTTGCTATATATATTTATTAATAAGATTTTTTAATTTAATATATATAAAATTCAATAAAATATAGATTTAAACTGAAGTAGATATATTTTCCAAAACCATTTTCATTGTGTCACAACATAATAAAAATGAATTAAAATTATATCTTGACATATAAAATATATGAATTCAAAAAATACACAGAAAAGGCTATATTCTATGTGGAATTCCTCTCTTTTATGTCAAGACATAATTTTAATTCATTTTTATTATTATGAGAGATATCCCAAGCAGAACAAAAAGACACAATAATATCAAAATGATATCAAAATGACATCATAATGATTAATAATAGTCATATTTTGATCATTATGATTCCACTTTGATATCATTTTGATATTATTGTGACTTTGTTCTGTTTGGGATATATTAATATATTTTTGTTACGTCGTAACATATATAATAATTGCAGGAATATAAAATTATGTAAAGTATATCATACTAAAATCCAATGAATTAAAATTAAAATTATGTTACGACATAATAAAAATTCACAAATTAAAATTATTTCACGTGACTTAATGGAATTTCGGTGAATGAAAATTATATGCTATGACATAATAAAAATTAAAAATTAGAATTATGTGCTACTATGCTATTTTTAATCTTAGATTTGTTATAAAATTTTTAATCAAAAGAAATTTTTAGGTCAAAACATATATATATATTTAGAATTTTTATTATGTACATACATGATTTTAATTCCCGAATTTCCAATATACATATAATTTTAATTCTCGAATTTATATTTTGTATATAGTTTTTATTCCCGAATTTCCATTATATGTACCTAATTTTAATTCCTGAATTTTTATTATGTACTTATATATAATTTTAATTTCTTAAAGACTAAGAAATATATCAAGGCTCTGTAATATTAAATAATAAATACAAGAAAGGCTTAAAGAGCCATACGCGGATGTTCCTTATTGTGTACATTTCTAACGAAAATTTATTTTTCGTTGGAAATAAACGAAATGTGCACAAGGCACATTAATTTCTTAATTTTTATTATGTACATATAATTTTTCCTAATAGCACAACATATTCAAAAGATATTCAGAGAACATTGAACATCCTCAGGATGTTCTCTAAACGTCTTCGGGATATGTGTGGTGTTAGGGATTAATTCTTGAATTTTTATTGTGTACATAATTTTAATTATTGAATATTCATTATGTACATAATTTTAATTCTTGAATTTTTATTATTATATATAAAATTTTAATTTTTGAGTTTCCTATTATGTACATAATTTTAATTTCCAAATTTTTTATTATGCACATAATTTTAATTCCTGAATTTCTATTATGTACAGAATTTTAATTATATGTGTACATAAAATGGCAAATATGGTAAATTAAAATTATGTATATATAATAAAACTTCGAAAATTAAAATTATGTGTACATAATGAAAATTTGGGAGTCAAAATTATGTACATAAAAAAATTCAAAAGTTAAAATTATGTACATAAAAATTCAGGAATTAAAATTATGTACATAATAAAAATTCAAAAATTAAAGAATGATGTGGCTAGCAAAAATTAAAATTATATACATATATACATATAATTTTTATTCCCGAAAAATTGTTGTTATAACATAAAATAAACTCAAAATTAATATTTTATGCGGGCATAATTTTAATTCTGCATTTTTAATTATATGATAATCTTAATAATAATTCGATGAATTATAAATACGTTTAGACATAATAATTTCTTTTCTTTCAGTTTTCAGTATCAATATAATTTAATAGAATTTTTATGATAATATTAAATAACAGAACGGTGTGCTATACAGAGTTGACTTTATATTATTTATATTAATATACAGGATGTTCCGCGCCCAAAGAGTCGTCTTTAAATGACGTTAAAAATACACTATAAATCAATGATTCACTCGGTACGGAACACTGTATTATATCAATAATTTATATTCTGCATAACTTCCTTTTTAATGAACATAAAAAAAATTACAATTTATTTACAAAAAAGCAGGGCCCCTCCGGGATTTGAACCCGGGACCTCCTGCACCCAAAGCAGGAATCATACCCCTAGACCAAGAGGCCTGATGACCATTCGCAATTATAAAAGATAGATCAGATACATAAGAACAACTTACAAAATTTTAATTGTATTGGAGAAAACATTTAAATACTAAAAATGATATTCAGGCATCAAGCAAGTCAAAAAAGAGAAGGATGATTTATTTTTACAGATGAAAATTTATGATACAACACGTCTAATCATTTGGCTTGCATTATTTTACACTTTCTTGTATATACATAGTAAAGTTTCTTTATACATATATAAATCTATGTATATAGGACTATACATTAAAAATTAAAGAATAATCAGAATAAAAGGAGCTAAATTTTCAATACTTAGTTTGGCTTCAAGGAATATGAAAAGTGTAGAAATTTTTCCAGTGTGTTATTTAGGCCGGGTCCACAATAGGTGATTTAAGTCCTATGCTTTAAAAAATTGACTAATCACAATCGACTATTCTTCTCATACTTGATTGTGATTGGGCAATTTATTAAGGCTTAGAGCTTAAATTACCTATTATGAATCCGGCCTGATCGTTTGCAAGAATATGGCGGTCGCCATGACGTGAGTGTGATCAGTTTATATTGTAAGAAACGTACGAACAGCTGACAGCGCAAGCGCGAGCGACGTCATCCACATCGTCCCTGTTTACTGCTGCCATCAGCATCGAGCAAGCGGTCCGATAAGCGCACATGCGCGCGCACGGAAGAAAGCATGTGGATACTCTGGCACGCGAGCCGAGAGAGCCGGCACTCTCCTTCGAGAAGTGTATCAGATCGGTCGAGCTCTGTACACGGGAGTCATTCCCAATAAACTAGTCCTTTGTGTAACTTAGGGTGCCGTCACATGAGGCGTAAAAGCGTAACCTGCGTATTCTAGTGTAATCTAGTGATTTAATAAAAGATACGCCGTGGTTACGCTATTCTGAAGGATTCACATAGGGCGTATTGCGCGGAACGTGTAACTAATACAACCAATCGTAGATTAGAGTTTCCGTTGTATGCTTTAACAGAAATGCTAAATAGGACTTGTGATTGGTTTTCGTAACCTACGCGTCCCGAATAATACGCTTCATGGGGAACCGATGCTTTGGGTTCCATAAAACGCGCATATTTAAAATGGCTGGCAAAGTGACAAGATAAACGAAATATGTAGAAGACGAGACGTAATCGATGCAGAACAGCTTAGTATTTTGCAGCATTTTTAAGGTAATAATTTATTGTATTTCTAATAATCATATTAAATTTAATCTCCTAGGTCCCATAAAAAAGATTAATGCAGATGTCCTTTTTGTCTAATTTTTGTCTTCTCTTCTCAACGTCTCTTTTGTCCTATTAAATTCTACACCAGACATTTGCACAGAAATAATTTTGGCTTGTGGTGCTCACCTACAGAGAAACCTGATTTAGGCAGCAGCGATTAAATAAATAAATACATTTAATTACTATAATACAATAAAATGATACAACAAAATATATACAAAGAATGTAGTAAACATACTGTTATAACATATTGTCACGACAAAATTTTCATCTATAACGATCCTTATCTTCCACATAATGCTTGAAGCATTCATGCTCGACAAAATTAGTAGAAAATTGGAACAGCCATCCACAATACCCGCATTTGTGCTGAAAAGATTCAAACATGCAATGTAGAAAATAATGCATTATGATGTTCATATTGCTCAAAATTCTCAAAAATTCATGCATGTAAAACAAGAAATCAATATATGTTAAATATTAGAGAAAAAGAAAACAGATTTCAAATGCAAAAAGTACGAAGACCTACTATAGGGAGATTGCAATTATTTTCAATATATTGCCATCTATTGGAAACACTCTCGAGAACTAAATCGATAGGTACGTTAGTAAAAAGTGAAATAACATCAAGAGATAATAATTTGTAGTCATTATGGATGTAAATATCTGAAATTTTGTTAACCATTTCGAAACTATTTTTTATGTGGTTATTAATATAATGTATAACTTATGTTTTATGTATTAATTCTTGCTGTTTCCTTTTGTTTGATACATATATATAAATTCTTCAAATCAGTTTTAATTTATTTCTACCGCATTTTCACTTTTGTCAAGCGGGATCTACAATGGCAGCAGGAATACAGAGTACAAGAGTAAGCAGTAAGCAGTACAAAATGGGATTAGCTCATTCCGTTACTCCCGACGAAATGAGCGAATCCCATTTCGTACTGCTTACTGCTTACTCTTGCACTCTGTATTCCTGCTGCCATTGTAGACCCCGCTTCAATATACCTAAGTCAAATATAAAATCAAATTATTTCATTGGCTCCGCCATATTCTTGGAAAGTCAGCTATTAACCAATCCCGACGTTATAACCAGTTCACATGTCTCTTAAACTAACTTTTCATGATGACGCTGAAAATAAGCGTCGAGCGTCACCATGAAAACTCAGCTTTTAAGGCCTGAGCACAAATTGCTAAACAAGTTGTTTTATTCGAGTGTGCAACATAGTTAGAAATTTATGTATAAAATGGCTGTAAAAGAAAAACAAACGGATCCCTCTTCGTTCGAGGAGATAGAATGGAACGTAGAAAATGAAATTCAGCTTTTCTTCTCCATGAATGGCCACAAACCAGTCGGTAAGACGCGAAAGCCGGCGATTTCAGGTTATATTTACTATTATTATTTACCACTCACATGCAGATTCTCAATTGCAATTTAATGAATTGTTCTCAAGGTGTCAACAAATATTTTCACATGGTGTGCATATGGGAGAAATTTCGCGCTGCCATTCACAAGGATGTGCCATTAAAAATGATTTGGGATCATTTGGAATCTATGTACGATCTTATGGCTTTGGTAAGCATTGATTTATACATATAGAAATGAAAAAGTTTAAATGAATAAAATGTTTAGAGCAGTGTATTATATTTAAATTAATTTAAATTATATAACAGTAGAAAAATTTAAATTAAATATTTTTACTGTTATATAATTTGTACTGTATAATTTTTAATAAAAAGTATATTTTATATATATATATATATTTTGTACTGTATAATTTTTAATAAAAAGTATATTTTATATATATATATATATATGTATGTATATGTAAATTTTTTTTATAGGATGACATGGAAGATTTACCTTTTCCAAGTCAAGAGATGGATTTTTCTCTACCAGAGACCGAATTTGTAGGAAAGCCTCGAAAAAAGGAGGAATTAGAGATAAAACTGAAGGATCAGAGAGATAAATACAAAGAGATTAAGAAGGAAAAGGATATTAAGGAAAGTTTGAAAAAGGAAGGTGTACTGCGTGATTTTAAAGGAAGCAAAGACATGGAGAAAAAGAAGGAAGAAATAAAGAAGTATGTGAAAGAAATGGAGATCAAGAAAGATAAATTTAAGGATGCAAAAGATACAAGAAAAGAGCATAAATCCTCAAAAGGTCGCTCAAAGGGCAAAGACGATTCGGAAGAAAGTGGTAAAGGATATTTTTTAATTTCACTTATTTAGCGATCTATCCTAAGTAATGAATATATTATATATTATATTTTAATATATATAAATTTAATATAAAATATATTAATATAATTTAATAAATAAATAATTAATTTAATATTTTTAATAATTATATTTTTTTTAAGCATCAAATGGAAAGAAAGAACGCAAGGATTCAGAGTCCGGTCGTGAGCTCTTAAAAGAATCCCTAAGAGGCCAACCAGGCAAAGTGTAGACAGTTCTTCTAAAGCTTCTTCCAGTCCATGCGATACACCTCCACCGAAACGAAGAAGGATATAACAGTTATCGTAAATGTCGACACTCACATTTATGTTTCATGTTAAGCCCGAGTTGTGTAATTTTCATATGTAGCTATTATACTATGTTGTATTTTAACAATATGGACATGTATGTATATATATAAGGAACCGTTTAAAATTTTTATAAGATTGTATAGGCACTATTTCTTAAATAGATCATATTTTCTAAACATCTTTGTCTTTTAAATGTTTCATACTCAAATGAAGGAAGAGAGAATAGAAAATTTACTTTTAATATATAATATAAATAATGTAAAATATATAATATAAAGAGAAATAATGATTAATTCAGAAAAGTATGTAAAGAACTCTAAATTTTATATAATTTTTCTACTTCCCGATATATCAAAAATTTGTTGAACACATCTTTTGTAATTCTTATTTGTTCTAGAAAATATATATTTTTTATATTAAATATAGAAACTAATTCATGAGTTATATCATTATTTGAAAAGAAATTTAAAATAAAACATGACAAATTACATTTATATAAATAGTATAATAAATATATAATATAATAATATATAACATAAAAAGGAATGATTGAAAAGTAAAACATTGAATTTTATATAATTTTGTCCTATTTCATATCATTTTTCCACTTCCCGACACATCAAATTTATTGAACACACTTTCTGTAATTCTTACTTGTTCTAGAAAATATATTTTTTATATTAAATGTAGAAACTAATTGAGTTATATCGTTATTTTAAGAAGAAATTAAATAAAACACAACAAATTACATTTTTAGTGATTCATTCACCACTGATTTTACAAATTAAAATTGTGACAAGGAAAAACGCAAGGACAACATCAAATAAAATTTGTGGTTACCAGCCAAGATTTATTGAAAAAATCGTGGAATTTTCATTGTTAGGAATGTTTGTCAAGAGCAGAATATACGATCTCGTTTCAACAGGCAGTTTTCGTGAGACACGTGACAGAGGTGCTCAGCATCATCTTCAGCATCATCTTCAGCATTATCTTCAGCATCATCATCATCATCATCAGCATCAGCATCATCATCATCATCATCATCAACATCATCATCAACATCAACATCATCAGCACCAACATCGATGGCGACGGAGATCCATGCGTCGAGGGAAGTCCTTCAGTATCATTTTCAGCATGACTCTTCAGTATCATCATCGATGATGACGGAGATTCATGCGTCGAGGGAAGTTCTTCACGCAGAAAAATCCTGATGCTGAAGTCCTGTAGGCGATGGCTGGCGACCGTTTTTTTTTCAATAATATCAGTTAAAGGTGAATTATCGAAGCCTTCTGGCCTCGCGTTCGGACTCGAGCAAGGTTAAGAGATCGCCTTCTCGCACCGGTCCCTTCACGTTCCTGATGATCTGTCGATTCTGCTCGCCCAGGAACTCCACCTTCACCTGGGTGCACTGTCCCTGCGAGCCGGTGCGGCCCAGGACCTTGATTACGCGCGCCAGAACGACTGGTTTATCCATATTTGATATTTTACTTCTCTCACGTGGCTCGCGAACGAAGTGTCTAAATGCAAGTGGAAGAGATTGCGCGTTAAATGCGCAGAGCTGCGGAAACTCTCCGTTCACTTCCGGTGAGTCACTACTGTTCAATAGGAGATATAGCTGCGTTATTTCGAAATTCAATTGTAAGCACTGGAAATCTTATAATATAGTGCTGATTTTATATTTTTTGCCCCTGTAGATTTATTTTATTTTTATTTTCAGTGACTACAGATTTTTAGATTTTTATTTTCTTTTACAGGGTGTCCAATTTTAATAGATCACTCCCAAAAGTTTGTTATTTATTTTTAATTGCACAGCAAACTCAAATAGCAAAATGACAATAAATAACGTCATTTTGACGTTTAATGACGTCAGTTTATTGTTACTTGGGAAATGTTTTAAACAAAAGTTGTGCAACACTTGTTTGAAATATTTTGTTGTACAATCAAAAATAAGTTTTTAGGGATGGTCGATTAAAATTGGATATTCTGCATATTATTTATTATATATATATATAATCGTATTATGTAGGTATATAATATATTTTGAAATATTATTTATTATATATTAATATTTTATTTTTATATTAAGTATAAAAAAGTGATGAAATTTTGATTTCTTATACCTCATACATACATAAGAAAGAATTCAATGTTGATGCATAATCAGATTTAATTTAATTTTGCATTTATATATCTCTTTTTTTACATTCTTAAATAGAACTTACACATTTTGTAGCATTCTGAAAAATCACATTTGAATTTTCTTACAAAATTTAAGGATTTGTAATTAAAAATATACAGTAATTGCTTTGTGAGAAATTTCGAAAAATTATTTTTTTCGAACTCTAACAATTTTTAATTAGAAATCAATCAAAACATCTCAGAATTATTAGTATTAATGTATGTACCTCTATGTGAATTTTTTAAATAAAATATCGTAAATATTACAGTAATAATTAATTATCGAGAAAAAATTGTTTCAATCATTGTCATAATAATAGTCCTATTCTATGCTTTATTCAACTAAAATACATGTGTGATATCATGTATTTATATTATCTTGCATTTATATATTTATCAATAATACAGAATAAATGTGGACACATATTGCACACGTGTCGATTATATCTTAAAAATACAATGAAGATTCAAGTCTTTTTACATCTCTGATAAAACTTGTGTATGCATATACATATATATATATATATATATATATATGTATATATATCTCTATTTGAATCAGAACTTGAGATTTGATATAATTTTAACAAATTATAAATTATTGATGCTATTCGATGCGAGAATACATATACTTTATGTCAATTTCTCCCTCTCAATGTTTCTATTTTTGTGAATAAATTCACGAACACACTTTTGCATAGCACGAATAGCAACGAAATCTTAGCTAAAATTATATCATTTTCCATCACCGATTTGAATTAATACTAAGTTGTGATGAAAATGGACCCTGACATATACTTCAATCGCAATTACAAAAAGCTCTTATTTTAGTAGCATAATTTTGTACCATATAAGGTACATATATAGTGTCGCTACTAACTAAATAACTTCTCTTACAATCAGTCAAAGATCTATTTTATTCCAATCATTTTCATCCAACAATAACATTAAAAGCTAGCACAGGCTTCCGAAGAAATATTTATCAACTCAAAGCACTATACACGTTCACGAATCATGAAACAGTATTCGAGTAATTTTCTCTTTCTTTTTTTTTGTTCCCATTTCTATGCTTTCATCGGTTCTATCACTATCTAAAGCAACATCCGATGAAGAAACATGGAAATGTTATGATGGATAATAGACTGTCGACATTACAACACTGAACAAGATAACAAAGGTTCACAATATTTGCAATAAATTTTTACTGCCACAAATTAGTGGAAAGAGTCTGTCCGGGTAACGCAGTGGCATTGGCAGGTTTGCCTGTCGTAGAGGAAAAATTCATATCACCCATAGACATTTGCGACATTTGTTGCGGCAACTGAAATGTCATTACAAATTATTTAAAAAGTAACACATTGACATTTTATCTAATACAGATATTACAACATAGTATATACATATTAATATTATAATATATAATATTTAATATATATTATATTATATTTAATATATATTATATAATATATAATATTTAATATATATCATATTATATTTTAATTAAATATACATATATATATATATATGTATATTTTAATATATTATATTATAAAATATTTATATATATACATATATATTAATATATAACATATATTTATATTTGGATATTCATTTTCAATGCACACATATGCAATCATGTAACACAGAGCGTCTCAAAATATTTGTTATTACATACTTGAGCATTGAATGCAGCAGTTTGTTGTTGCTGTGCTGTTAAATTAAAGAAAGGATTGCTGCCAGGAGCTGGCTGAAGATTTTGCGTCAACATACCGCTCCATCCATTATTACTAGTAATACTAGTTTGTCCTAATTGCATCATCTATAAAATATAAGAAAAAGTTGAAAATTTTCTAAATTTTACATTAAAAGTTAGAATAATTACACATAGTCAGCGCAATAAAATATAAAAAATATACAGGGTGAGGAAAAAGTATGAGACTAGTAAAACATCATTCTTTCCGATATTTATCAGTCTCATACTTTTTCTTCACCTTGTATAATATATAAACACACAAAGCTTTATTTACCATTTGAGGTGGCATCGTCATAGCAGCATTTGGTACACCATTTAGTTGATTTATTTGCCCTAGATGTAAGCCTAAAGGATTGGCTGCTACCGCACCTATCGAACTAGGATTCGTTATAATTTGATTTTGATTAACAAGCATCTGATTTGTGACCGGCATTTGTGTAGAAAGTTGGCCGATTTGACCTAAAGAACTTTGTTGTCCAAACGTATTCACATTTGACATTTGCTGTTTATATGGTATAGAATGTTGAGAATACACTCCTCCTGAAATATATGTAAAGAAAAACGCAGTGCGTATTAATTTTTGAAATTTATCAATATTTCTTCGTCGCACGCGCATTACCTGAAACACCATAAATCGATGATTGATGACTTGGTGTACCATATAATGCTAAAATACTGTCCTTTGTCATTTTGCTTTTTTCTTGAGATAGCGGCGCTGTTTGTTCAAAGAAACTTTCCTCTTCGGTTTTAGCGGTTGCTTTACTTCCATTAGAAACGTCATTTCCAGTTGTGGCTGTCGAAGCAGGTGGCGCAGACAAGAAGGAAGAAAACACGTCGTCTCCAGAACCATTTACATTTATTTGGTTGGTTGCTGGCGCATCTATTAAGGTATTGATGTAAATAAGATATTTATATTCCAAAAATTATATAATTATATAGTAAATTATATATACATAAAAAATGAAAAAACACACCAAGACCTAGGAGATCCAGAATTGCAGAACTTTCTTTTGTTCTACCAAGTTTAGGACTGACGGAACTGCGAGGTTTTGGCAATTGAGGCACTACTTCAGGTTTTTTTACAAGTGGGAGTACAGTTGTCGCAGCTTCGGAACTCTCCTTTTTTCGCCTGCGTTGTCTCTCAGCTTCTTCATCAAGTTCTTTATCCCAATTGACCTAGCAATTGATGGCAATATTTCCAATTTAAACTCACAAATACACCCTGATATAGTTTTGCAGATATAAAATCAATATTGCATACAAATATTTATATGATATAATTTATATACAGCAAATAAATAATGTCACTATTTACAAAGCAAAACATTACAAAGTTTTCTTTATACATATTACATATTTTTATATATATATATACATATTTAATACATAACTTATACATATTTAATACTTATATTTTAATCAAAATTATATGTTGAGAAGCAAATAAGATTAAAGTAGATATGACAATCATACCTTCGGTAAAGGAGGTGGCACCCATTCTCTGGCTATGTACTTTTTGTGTTCATACTTTGCTCGAATAAAACTTTCAAGACTACAATCCGTTTGCGGTCTTCGGAAACTGTCTGGAAGATTTGCCTCATAGACTGCTCTGGCTCGGGAATTACCCATTTGCTGTAAGCTCTAGAAATTAAAAGCACAAAGATTCATAAATAAAAACAGAATAAAATATTTAAAAGCTTCAATAGTTTTTATTTATTTTGTAGAAAATACACATAATTGTCTATTTAAGAAAATATATAAAATATAAATATTTAAAAGAATACTAATTAATATTATATATATATATATATATATATAATTTTATAAATAATATTATAACAATAAAATTAAAATTCTTAAAATATAAATGTTATTAAAAACTGACTAACTTTTCTGTAAAAACAATTAGAACTTTATAACATGATAAATATATAATTTATAAAATTATATATTTTAGATACTTTTCAATACAAAACTTTAATAAATAATAAAAATATTATTCTTTTAAAAATGTTACCTATTATCTTTAAAAAAACTAAAATGTATATATAATATACATATATATATATATATATATATATATATATATATATATATATATATATATATATATATATATATATATAATATAGTATACATACTACTACTTGTTCTGGTGTCCATGTGTCTAAATTAACAGACTTCACTTTGCTTATATGCACGCCAAGATTTCTGTGTATACCAGCACATCGAATACACAAGAAAATTCCCAAGTTCCAGCTGGCCCATCTTGGTCCTGTAAAATATAATAATACATATCTAGGATATAAAAAAATATTTTACCTCTCATCTAAATTTGGAATTTAATTAAAGACTTGATGTATAAAAGAAGCAAAAAGATAAATAACTATAGATTTTTATTAATAGCTATCAATACAAGTGTTCTGTCAACCAATTGAGCCATTTATTTACACATATGTAACAAAATACATACACACATTTGCGACTGTATTATGAGCTTTAAATCATGATAACATAAATGACAGATCTTATTAAAAATGACTATATATTTTTATCAAAATTTAATTATCTATCAAGAAAAGAGAGAGGGAGGGAGAGGGGAGAGAAAAAGAAAAAGAGGCATGTTCTCATTTTTTGAGCCAAAATTCGAGCAATAAGTAAACCTGGAAGACGTTTCGACGACGTTAAAGACGAGCTTAAAAACAGTGCACTGACAGCACGGAAATTAAAAATCCATAACGCGTTGACGTTTCGTGGCCTACGTCATTCCACGATTTACGCTGATAAATGTCGATTTTAAGAGATACACAAATACACATACAAATGCGATAAAAATTATACACACAGTACAAAGCACTGAATATTTCCTGAAGATTTGAGAATAACGACTCTGACGTGAGTCAGAAATAAGCGTAAGAAGGTACAGGATAAGCGATAATGTTACTTCTTGTCAGACGAACCTTTCGCGTCACAGTCGACGCAGTACTTGTTATCCTCGTCGCGGAGCATCTGTGTCAGCAGGTTTTGACACTTTTCCTGAATCTGCTTAGCGCGCTCCTTCTCGTGACGGGATGTCATTTTTGCCGAGAGCGTCTTCGCGAAATCACAGTGTCACAGTCACGGAAGACCACGCGCGATCGCGAGAGCCTTCAGCAGCTCCGGTGTCGCCTCCCCGCGATAAACGCTCGACCCCGCTAGAGATTCTATTAGTTTCAGCTGCGGCGCGGCGATCGCGCGATCATCGAAGAGGGAGCACATACTTTTCCATAAAGGTGCCTTTTCACGAGCCGCTAAAACCGATTGTTTGAGCGACAAAATGATCACGTAACAACTTTTGTCGCTGAATTAAGGGTCGGCAGGCGACATGGTGGAGACGCCTATCGGCCGGCCGGGAATTAGAGATTCTTATATTCCAGATATTAGCGAAACTACTGAATGAATCTTATTAAATTTATGATATTCTTAATCAGTAAGCTCAAATGCAGTCCGCCAAAGAGTTATTTATTGAAAAAAAGATGAAAATAAAATTTATAATATAACTTGGGGGAATGCGCAGCTAGTAACGGGTAAGGTTGGGTTAGCCAGGAGTCCGTATTTTATTTATTATAAATTTTTCAGAGCAAAAATGCAAAATCCGACTCTTTGGCGGACTACTTTATTATATCAAGAATATATTAAAAAAAAAAAACCAAAGTTATGTCACTTATTTTATGAAATATCTGGACTATAAGATTCTCACTAGATTCATAAGGAGCAGGGGAAATTTCCGTGGTAACATACTGACAGCTAACAGCTTGACAAGGAGAGACTATCATTCTGTCCTTGTCTCTCTTACATCGCATATGTGGTAACATCCATGTAGACACAAACACTAATGCGTTGAACGAATGCGATTATTGGGAGATATCAGCAAGAACCGGTTTTCGTATTATCATTGTTTCTCTGTATATGTATATTATATGTAAAAGAACAATAAGAATAGCAATAATTCTTGCCTAACATTATCTTCCAATTATCGTTTCGTGTACGCAATATATATTTCACATTATGCATCTGTAACAAATAATCGAATGATTTATTTAAATATTTGCATATAATCTATATAAATCTATATAATAAATAAAATGTGTAATAAATTATCGAATGATTTATTTAAATATTTGCATATAATCTATGTAAATAAAATATGTACAAATAAAATAATATTTATGCAAATATTATTTTATTTGTGTACATATTTTATTTATATACCCAAACAACACCAAGTCCAAAATTGGCGCGTAAGATATCTTTAAGATGTCTTTTTGATATCATATCATAAAATAGCTGTCTTAAAGATTTCTTAATGCTATCTTATGCGTCAATTTTAGACTTGGTGCTGTCTGGGTAGATAATATGCAAATTAATATGCAAATAATAAATCATTCGATATAATTTGTTACAGATGCATAATGTGAAATATATATTGCGTACACGAAACGATAATTGAAAGATAATGTTAGGCAAGAATTATTGCTATTCTTGTTCTTTTACATATGTGTGTGTGGGTGTGTGTGTGTGTTTACAAAAATGTAGATTATTTCACATTATGTGTTTCAAATTATTATGATTTATATATTTGTAAATAAATCTATATAAATAATTAAATATTTATGTACAAATAAAATAATATTTATAAATATTTTATCTATCGAACCTCTAAAGACTTTGTATTAGTAGTATAAGGAAACGTGCAAAAAATATTTTCAATTTTTTAATTTAGTTTTTTCAATAAACTGTTTATAGGTTCGACCTTTTATATATTTTTTATATAAACTACAAGAAGTTTTATTTTGAGCCGTCGTAGCACTTTTTATCACATCCCAATTTAAAGCTATATATTTTACGGAAAAGTATCTAAAATGCCCTTTTTTGCATCTTTAGATCAAGATATCTAAAAAACGTGACGTGATACGCAATTTTTGCGGCCGAATTTGTAATCGGCATGAAAAAAATCTACAAAAATACGCTTTGGAAATCTTCGAACCTGAAAAAAGTCATTTTTTGTCGACCAGTGTTATTGATTGAAGCATAGCACAAACTGAACATTTTATATTGTATACATTGTCTGCATAATATTTTACTTATTTATAAAATATATAATATATAAGTTTATATATATGCACACACATAGATATGACAATAGCGTTATCGTGATTTTTTTTCGATTATTGAAGTTGTATTGTATAATCTCTCTCTTATCTCTTTCTCTCTGCTACATAAATACTATTATAACGTAAAAGAACTTACGAGTAACGTATGATGGCTCAATGCAATAATATTCAATCACGTAAAAAACTTGAGTTCAAATATATCAATATCAATTTTTTTACAATATATTAGAATATAGAAAAATTATAGAAATATAAGGCGATAAACTTGAAAATTTTTAAATATTGAAAATATTTTAATCATTTTTACAATTACATACACTATATATATATATATAAATGCAAAATAAGTCCGTAAATAAATTTATCAAGTAATAAATCCGTTGCATGCTTGCAGCTACATATGCATACACAAATAGCTGGTATGTTGATTTTTATTAAAAATTTATTTTCTGTATTATTTTGCATTTATATAGTGTGTATGTGAGTGTGTGTGTGTGTGTGTGTGCGCGCGCGCGCGCGCGTGTAGTAAAAATATTTTCAATATATTTATAAAATTTTTATTGCCGAAATATATTTTTTTATCATTTCTCTGTATTCCAATATATTATTAAAAAATTGATATTGATATATTTGAACTCTAATAATTTACTGGGTGATATACATACTGAACATCCTTTGCATTGATCAATATTACTCGACATAAGTTCTTTTATGTTATAAGTATTTATGGAGCAAATTATACAATAACATCAATAATAGAAAAAAAATCAAGAATAACCATGCATATTCGTCAATCTATGATTGCTATACAAGCTAATAATAATTTATATTCGTTCTCTTATTCTTGTCTCTCGAAAAAGTATAAGCAATAAATTATCAAATCTAACAAGTACCCGTGTCTAACATTGTAGACTAATTTACTTTCAATTATGCTACTGTTATTATTTATCATTAGACAATTATAAAACATATATATATATAGCACTACAAATTATATATGTATATGTTTTATAATTTATTTTATATTTTATTATTTGACAAGTTAAATCTCTCCGAATCATAATTTGCGCTTACATCTTAAAGACGAAATGCTGTAACTCTCTGATATTCCAATCTGTATTTTTGAAAAGGACCACATCCCGTATGGTCGAAACGTTAAAATAAATATATATACAACTTTAATTTGAGGCCAGTGTAGTCAGACCAAATCTATAACCTCTGTTTTGTAATTGTCTAATGATAAATAATAACAGTAGCATATATAATTGAGAGTAAATTAGTATATTTTATATATATATATATTTATATATAAATAATATATCCACATATGTGCATAAGCATATATAAAATTTACAAAAATAGGTGCTTATTAGTCTTGCTACGTTACTGCTTTCTGCTACGGAAGGCCAGAAAGCATTTTCAGGCGGCATCTCGCGTATACCGGCACGGTAGTGGAACAAGGAGAACACGTGATTATCGGTCCTTGTCTCTCTTACGTGCGTCCGCGTGAGCGATGCAGTGGTGTATGTACGTGTACAGACATACACCACTACATAAAACCCGAGAATTGGTTTCTCGGCGTTGGCAACACTGAAACCGGAGTTTCGCGTTGTCACCGCACGAGGTCTCCAATATCAATTCAAAGTTTGCCTGGGTGTACTGCCGACCCTTAAGGGTTGACAGCTTAGAACATATAGATATGGAAGGGGAATAGGAGCGCAAAACTGTGTCCAAGTAGAGTGCGAGAGAGAACCACGTTTTTAAGGAAAGAGAAGGGTAGATTGTTACTTCCGTTTGCAATGCGCAAACGCGAATTAGCGAAAGCACCAATTACATTTCCAGTTTCAAACGGCGCGGTGAGCGTGACGTCACCGTGACGTCATCTACGTTTGCGCATTGCGGATAAAGGTTAAAAAAACTATCTTTCTTTCTCGCACCCAACTTGGACACAGATTTTTATCACGGAGGACAAAGCAATTCTTTTTCCAGGTATATATGCTCTAAGGTTGACAGGTCGTCCAGCCAGACTCCGAATTGATGTTGGAAACCTCGCGCGGTGTCAACGCGAAACTTCGGTTTCAGTGTTGCCAACGCTGAGAAACCAATTCTCGGGCTTTATGTAGTGGTGCATGTCTATACACGTACATACACCATTGCATTGCTTACGCGGACGCACCGTAGAGAGACAAGGACCGATAATGACGTGTTCTCCTTGTTCCTCTACCGTGCCGGTATATGCGAGATGCGGCCTGAAAATGCTTTCTGGGTATCGATTCTGTAACTTTTTTTAAAGTGAAAACGTGAAAAATGAAAAATTTCCGCCAATCGCACATCGATTTCATTTTAAAATCAATGCGTGATTGGCGAGAATTTTTCACTTTTCACATTTTCACTTTAAAAAACGTTACAGAATTGATACCCTGGCCTTCCGTAGCAGAAGGCAGTAGCGTAGCAAGGCTAATAAGCACCCACTTTTTGGAAATTGTATATATGCTTATGCACATATGTGTGTATATATAGGTTGAGGATTAACCAATCAACTAACAAGTTGCTTTACTTTCATTGGTCAATCGGCACTTGTCAACTAGCAACGAGGATATTTGCAACCTATTGTAGAATGGCTCTTATGCATATGCTTATGCGCTTATGCAAGAGTGTGTGCTCCCCGCTTAAAAATCTTGATTGGTCTATAAACGTATGCATAAGAAATTCAATCAATCGAATTTTTTATGCATACGCATATGGGTTTATGCAAAAGTGTGCGCTCCCCGCTAAAGCGAGGGAAGGGGGGAGGGAATCCGTAATTCCAGGCCGGCCGATAGGCGTTTCCACCGGGCCTCCTGCCGACTCTTAATGCATCAACAAAATATTACTTTAATAAAAGGATGGCATCAAGCCGCAATCACAGATTAATAGACAGATCGCCAAAGGCCTGCCTAAAGAAGAGACCGCCATCTTCGTGCGATAGACTTTGCCCCTTACCGACACACTTTGCCCCTGGTTCGAGTCCGTGCTAAATTTCGTAGACTTGAACCAAAAGACTTTGCCCCTGGTTCGAGTCCGTGCTAAATTTCGTAGACTCGACCAAAAGACTTTGCCCCTGGTGCAAGTCTAGGCTAAATTTGTTTGACATTACCAACAGACTTTGCCCCTGGTGCGAATCCAGGCTAATTGATCATGAGACCAATTTGAAAGATTTGGCCCCCGTTGTGTGTGTGTGTGTGTGAGAGAGAGAGAGAGAGAGAGAGAGAGAGAGAGAGAGAGAGAGAGAGAGAATATTTTACATATGCATATATATATATATAAAATTTATTAAATATAAAAAATATATTTTTTACACATAAAATGTTTTTTTATTGAAATAATCACGATTTTAAATGTGATTTAACACAGTGTTCAAAAATTTTTTAATTAAATTTTTTAATTAAATTTTATTAAAGAAAATTACTTGAAATTTTTACATTAAGAATTTAAAGGCTCCTTATTCTCTTGTAGAAATTTATCACTACGCCAATTAATCACTTATTTCGAGTATTTAAAATACTATAATATACAGTAATTTAAGTATTCGAAATAAAAGTGATTAATTACTCGAAATAAGTGATAAATTGGCGTTACTAGTAATAAATTTCTATAAGGGTTGAAATAAAGTATAAGAGATAAATAGGCTATATGTGAGCCGTATGCGAAATGTGAGATGTAAGACGCATATTAAAATTTAATTTTTCGATATAACTTTCAAAAATGTACACGAGGTACAAAAAATTAGCTTGGACATTTGTAAGACTTAAAATTGGGATTAATTCTCAATTCTATTAATTAAATTTCGATATAACACACCTTACATCCGCGCACGGCTCACATATAGCCCATTTATTAGTGCAATTTTTAAGTTCCTTATTTTTCAAAGTTCACCTTTTTACGTTATCAAATATTTTTGGTACGTTTTCAAGAATTTTATATTTTTACTTACCGCAGTTTCTTATCCAAATGTAAAATCTTTTATCGCAGTCTATAAAAAATTGAAACAATTTACAATTTTATGATATAATATTATTATTATTACAATTTCTATATATATGCACATCTGTCAAATATCGTGATTTATTTCACATTATTATTATCTATTTTAATAAAAAAAAAAAAAACACTTGCAACAATCAAAAATAAACCGCCTGCCGCGAACGGAAAATGCCAAGAAAGCACGCAATTTCCGCGAATCTCGTAATTTTTTTGAAAAATCAACAATTTCAACGAAATTGTAAATTCTTCATATCATTGCACAAGTATAATTCACAATAATAATTTTCAGTAACTACGATAAAAAATCGTATACTGAAAACCGCAAACGAAAGTGCAATGGGAGTAAGAGTAAAGTCTGTGATAAAATTAATTGGCAATAGAAAATTAATAATTTTCAAATAGAAAAATTTTGAAATTACCGAGGATTTACAAATAATAAAGTAAAAATATTAAATAATTTATGTTTTCGAATTTTGCTCGTGGAGAGGATCTTTAAAACAAGATTTTTAGAAGAGAGGACCTTTAAAATATAAACAGGCAAAAACGTTGGAAAAATTAAAGCGCGCGTTTAAACAGATAAACGCAATGAAATAGATACGCAATTGTTTTTACTTATCGCTGTAAGCTCACAAGCTTCTGACGTGCTATACACTTTTATATAATACAGGGTAGGCCATTTTAATCTTTCCACTAAAATTTCTCAAAATCCAAAAATTTAAGACAAAAATGTTTCAGATAAAAGTTGTATGGTTTCAAGGGGGACATGAGATGGTGTCATTGATTTGACCTTGAATAGCCATTTGAAGGTTACGTAAAGGTCAACTTCAATTTCTTAAATGGAACACTATATTTTTTCTTGCATACTTTTGTAGCTGACTTCGAGATCTTTCCAAAACACTACAATAAAATATTTTTTCATGAAGTATTTTTCGAGTTATTAAGGCTGCAAATTTGCAGTATTTTGACATAAAATACAAAATATCTTGGGAAATATTCATTTTTCGATTATCATACCTTAATATTTTTATGCACAGAATAATGAGACGAATCAATTGGTGTAAAGAAAACACATAGTTGTCTTAAAGAAAAATTATCTAACTGCTTATTGCAATTTTCATATTTTTTTTTAAAGGTAACTATGTGTTTTCTTTACATCAACTGATTTATTCTGTGCATAAAAGTATTAAGGTATGATAATCGAAAAATGAATATTTCCCAAGATATTTTGTATTTTATGTCAAAATACTGCAAATTTGCAGCCTTAATAACTCGAAAAATACTTCATGAAAAAATATTTTATTGTAGTGTTTTGGAAAGATCTCGAAGTCAGCTACAAAAGTATGCAAGAAAAAATATAGTGTTCCATTTAAGAAATTGAAGTTGACCTTCACGTAACCTTCAAATGGCTATTCAAGGTCAAATCAATGACACCATCTCATGTCCCTCTTGAAACCATACAACTTTTATCTGAAACATTTTTGTCTTAAATTTTTGGATTTTGAGAAATTTTAGTGGAAAGATTAAAATGGCCTACCCTGTATATACAGGGTGTCCGGTAACTAACGGACCAATGATTAAGGGCGGATTCTCTGGCCAATTTGGAGACGATTTTTCCTTAGCAAAAATGTTGAGAAGTCAATAATTTTCGAGTTATAAGCGATTGAAAAAAATAGGTTTTTTGAAAACTAAACGTTTTGGAGTTAAAAGTCTAACATAATTACATTCTTCAGTTAATTTCAGGTAGAGTTTACTATAATAAAATTTTAATTTAAGGCTTAGTTATAAAGATATATACATAATGACAAAGATTGGAAAGTTGTAAAAAATGATGACCTTTTTCGACATTTTCGCTGAGAAAAAATCGTTCCCAAATTGACCAAAGAATCCATTTGTAATCATTAGTCTGTTAGTTACCGGACACCCTGTATATTGGACACGAGTTTCGTTTGTTTCAGATTCTCGAGAGTTGAAGTAGGAACATACGAGTATCATATATCGTTTGTGACTTGCCGAATGAAAGCAAGACAGAGAGCGAACGAGATGATGAGCTTAATAGCTCATAATGTTATAAATAAATAAATAAAAAATTATAACCTGACCTACTAGTTATTGAATCTTTTTTTAATAAAATGTTTCATTATTATTATCATCTAAGTCTAAGTCGTTTAATTATACTTTTTAGTTTTTTAATAATTAATTTAATTTATTCTAGTCATTTTTATATGAGAAAAATAATATCACGTATACGTTTTATAATGAATTAATATATTTCGGGAACCGAATTATATATTCTTAATAATATAAAAATGTTAAAAAATTATATTTGACTTTTAATTTTAATTATTTTTTAGCAAAGAGTTCCGAAATCTCTTACACACATAATGGGGATTTTTTTCATCCATATAATTCGCAATTAAGTATATATGTTAATTATTAATTTTAATAAAATAAAAATTAAAATTAAAGGTCAAATATAATTTTTAAACACAAATATATTAAATTAATTATAAAACGTATACCCATGATAGTATTTTTCTCGTACAAAAATAATTAGAGTAAATTAAATTAATCATAAAAGATTAAAAATTAATTAAAGAATTTAAACTTATATTTTATATAATAATAATAAAACATTTTATTACGTCAAACCGTCGTGAAATAATTAAATAAAATTTGCTAGTTACGTCAAAGTCAAGTTTTCTAAGCTTATAAAACATTTTATTAAAAAATAGATTCAATAAATATAAGTACATGTTATATATATACTTATATTTATTGAATCTGTTTTTTTTATAAAATGTTTTATTATTATCATATATAATATAAATTATTTAATTATTTTTTTATTTTTTTATGAGTAATTTAATTTATTCTAGTTATTTTTGTACGAGAAAAATACTATCACGGGTATACGTTTTATAACGAATTAAATATATTTATGTTCAAAAATTACATTTGACCTTTAATTTTAATTTTGTATTTTATTAAAATTAATAATTAACATATATACTTAATTGCGAATTATATGGATGAACAAAATCCCTATTATGTGTGTAAGAGATTTCGGAACTCTTTGCTAAAATAATTAAAATTAAAAGTCAAATATAATTTTTGAACACTTTTATATTATTAAAAATATATAATTCGACTCTCGAAATATATTAATTCATTATAAAACGTATACGTATTAGTATTTTTTACATATTAAAATGATTAGAATAAATTAAATTAATTATTAAAAAACTAAAAATTAATTAAACGACTTAGACTTAGATGATAATAATAATGAAACATTTATTAAAAAATAATTATAATAGGTCAGGTTAATATTTTAATTATTTATAACATCATAAAATTCTGTCCTTTCCGAAATACGCGAACGCTACGAAAAGATAAATTTCGTACATGCCGCCGGACGAGTTCATGAGCATGAGACGCTCTTATCTTGGGAACGTATTAATAGTTACTGCATTGACCACTACTACGATATGGCGCTGAAATCAGTGAGAAATGCTGGTCTCTCCTTCATCCAGACCTTTGGCGATCTGTCTATTAATCTGTGCCGCAATGAATAATGATTTCCCGTTATTTGATTCAAGCAAGAATATGATTGTTCAATATATAAATATATATATATATAATATAATATAAATATATAAATATAAATATATAAATATAAATATATAAATATAAATATATAAATATATAAATATTTACATAAATATATATATATATATATATATATATTTGTACACAAAATGCGTACAAATATACACATCCATTCGGAAACACTTTACACCCGAGAACACACTGTATCCCCTTCACTTCTCCATTGAAATCACGAAACCACACCGAGTGTGTATAGTTTCCGAACGCAGCCTATATATATAAATATATATATATATATATATATATATATATATATATGGATTAGATTCCCTAGAAGTAAGAGTCTGGGGAATGTTCTAATTTCTAGTTCAAAAGAAAATGGCATCTATAGTGAATTCAAAAAACTGAACAATAATGGAAATTGTTTTATCTTTTAGTAAACAAAAATTTTTATAATATATAAAATTAATATATGACAAATAATATATAAAAAAATGTTTTATGTTTCTTTTAAGATTTTGAATTAGCAAAAAAAAGAAGAAAAAAACAGGTGCCAACGATACATGGTGTTCCCAAGCGGTCACCCATCTAAGTACTAACCATGCCCAACGTTGCTTAACTTCAGTGATCAGACGAGAACTGGTGTGTTCAACGGGGTATGACTGTTGACGATGGTAAGATCTTTAATTATTGAAGAAATAGTCACTTGAAAATTTTAAGAGTATTGTAAATAAATTAGTTTCTTTATTGTCATTATAATTTAAGTATACATACATTTGAAACAAAAAATAAATATTATTATTGGTAATAAGGAGATCTTAAAGCCGTCTGTTTTACCAATAAAACGCGAAATTAAGATTTTGACTATATATTAATCATTTTACTAACTATACATACCCCAGACAGCACAGAATTTTATGATAAAAATTCATAAATATTTATAAATATATATTTTTTAAAAATATTATATAAATATTTTGAAAATGTTTTATAAAAACCTTTTTGTTAGTTTTTTTATTTATCGCTATGTGATGTATATCTTTCTCATATTTGATTTTTATTGTAAGAATTATATAAGGCTGACAAAAACGGAAATTAATAAAATTAAAAGTTATAAAATTATTTATTTTATTTACATGAACTGTCTATTTTATTGATTTAATTAATATTGAATATTAAGAATTAAATATTAAATATTATTATTTAAAATATTAAAAATAATATATTAAATATTAATATTGAGAGAATATTAAAAATAAATATTAAATATTAATATTAAAAATATTAAATATAAATATTATTAATATTGAATATTAAGAATAAATAGTAATTAATCCTATAAGAATAAGTATATTATATTTAAGTTAGTTTTAGTAAGTAATATTTTTTTAAATATTATTAGTACATATATATTTATTCTCAATATTTATTCTTAATATTCTAATATAGTCCAATATTCTTAATATATCTTAATATTTATTCTTAAGATTTTACCATCGTCAACAGTCATACCCCGTTGAACACACCAGTTCTCGTCTGATCACTGAAGTTAAGCAACGTTGGGCATAGTTAGTACTTAGATGGGTGACCGCTTGGGAACACCATGTACCGTTGGCACCTTCTTTTTTCTTCTTTTTTTTGCTAATTCAAAATCTTAAAAAAAACAAAACATTTTTTTATATATTATTTGTGATATATCAATTTTATATATTATAAAAATTTTTGTTTACTAAAAGATAAGACAATTTCCATTATTGTTCACTGTTTTTTGAATTCAACAAACATGATCAATAAAAGACCAACTATTGATTCCAATTATTGAAACTTCGAAAATCTAATTTTGGTAGGCTAACTTCACAGAACTAGAATTGAAAAAGTTAAATGCTTTGTAGTTGAACTGATTCAAACTACAAAATTGTTGATGCTGGATTACGAGCGACAAATCTGTCGCTTCAATCACTTGTTTTAGCGGCACGTGAAATTGCACCTTTATTCCGTTTCTGGGCTGCGTTCGTAAACGTTACCCGCAGGGTATAAATGTCTCTGAACTCGTTCAGAAAGTCGAAAAATACATTATGGTGGAAAAGTTACCTTTACCCACATGCGTTTAGAAAGTTCTTGAGGAATTACCCAGGGTGCTCCTTATGTACCCTGCTCGCGACTGAGGTAGAGTTTACCCGTCATGCGCAGAAACGCACTTTTCACATTTTACACAAGAATTCCGTACCAGGGGAAAGAAACCTCTCTGTCCGTACGTGAAATAAGTGAAATTACAATAGTGTACCAAATATGTCTAATTGTAAGATATCACAATCCCAAGCTTTGTATAAAGTTATAGAAGGTGCCGATAGAAATCTAATTTTCAACGCAGAAATGTCGGAAGTTTATTTACGTGACAATAAAAGTAAGTTACAAAATATATGTTTAGAAATTTGGTACATTTATTTCGCCTTTTGTTGTGTCTTAATAGACACGACAAAGAACGAATTATGCTTAATAAATGCTTAATATCTAGTTCCTTTGTAAAAATTGCTTTGTATAATTCTCAAGTTAATTGTTAAAAAACGTTTACAAATAACATAACCTCTTTTAATTATATTTTACAGCAGGCAGAATGGCTTATATTCCTTTAACGGAATATATTATTGAAACTTTGCTCAAACCGTATGGAATAGAAATTATGTTACCCGAAAAAAATGTTGATACAGAAAATTCATCTCGCTGTTCGACATCTATCTTAGAAGAAACTGAGAACATAATATTGATACCCTTAGAAGAGAGCAATGAAAAAGTTCTGGATAAAGGAATGAAAAACTTATGGACAGATAAAAGTAGAGCAATGCTGCTACATTTGTACAAAAAGTATCAAAATGATTTTAGTTCCAATTGCATTAAAAAGGACGATATCTGGACTAAAATTGCCTGTGGTATGAAATGCGAAGGCTATAATTTTGTTGCAGCACAATGTAAAGAAAAAATGAAATACATGAAGAAAAAGTATTTTAAAAAAATAGATAATATGGGTCCTAAAAGTACTGGTGCAGCACCAGTAAAATGTGATAACTTTGAGGAACTCGATGAATTGTTTGGAAATAAACCCAATGTTATTCCTGTTGCAATAGCAAGTTCATCGAATGACAATATTAAGTTTGAAGGTATGATAAATATTATTATTTTATATAAATGTATTTGGTTAAGAATTTGTTTACATTTATTATAAGTTACATTATTATTTTACAGTTACACAGAAAGATCTTGATGATGCGAAAGATAATAAAAAAAAACAACGAAAGAGAGCGAGTACAATAACTCTCAGTGATTTACAAGTTATACTTGAAGATAAAGAAAACGCAAAGAAGGCCAGGCACGAAGAAAAACAAGAACTTCTTCGACAAAGTATAAGTTCTTATGAACGCATGATGGAAAAATTAATGGAAAAGCTATAAAGCTGTGATAAGATTATTTAATATTGTTCCGTCCGGCTCTGCAATACATTTTATATAATGATAAGTATATCAGTATTAATTTAAATTATAAGAAGATTTGCATCCAAGAAAAATGAGATTGAATAGTTAATGATTAAAAAATTGTTTGAATTAATACGTTTTTCTTTTAGCGACACAAGTTGACACAAGCTGACACAAGTATCATTCTATCTTTTATTAAAGCCTGAATGTTTAAAAAAGACAGAATGATGATTGTGTCAACTTGTGTCGCTAAAAGGAAAGCACCCTTAATAAATTATTTTTCTTGAATGCGAAAAAAAAATTGATTTTCAATTTCTTTAAATCTGTGCCAAAGACGTGGTTACTGTATTAACTCTAAAAAATATCGCCTCAAAGTATCTAAATGAAAAAGTTTATTTTAAATTGATATTATTATATAGTATATTATTTTAAAAGTATATTTTTTATTTTAACTGTATTAGGGCGATCCTATTTTTGAATATCCTATTTATGTTATATTATAAAATATAGTTATAAAATATATTATAGAATATATGTTATATTACAGAATATAGCACTGAGAACATATTACATTTGTCGACGATTTTGATTTAATGCTTTGCATAGTGCATCGCGACGTTCATTTCCAAGTCGTTTTTCATTTTCATTTTCATATATAATTTGTTCCTGTGGTTTTTCCATTATTGCCTCCATACCTTCTTGTACATATTCGCATATCAAATCATCGCTAAAATCTAGACATATATTATGCAAAACACAGCATGCAAGTATCGTTTTGGGTATTAAATCGACTCTGTTCATGTCCAAATATTTTAAGCGTCTAAATCGACCAAATAAAAGAGCAAATGCTCTTTCAATTGTTTGTCTTGTCTGTGAAACTCGTGTATTAAAAATTCCCTGCTGTCTTGTCAAATTTCCTCGATTTATATATGGAGTAATACACCACTTTAAAGTAGGATAAGCTTTATCGGCTAAAATAAATTCATCATTTGGAAAATACTTTTCTGGATTTTGACGTATCAAATTATAAATGTCAGAATTTCTAAAAATCCTAGCATCGTGTACTGAACTAGGATATCCTGAATAACTATCTATGAATTTTAAATTAGCATCGCAAATTGCTTGCAGCGTTATGGCGTACTGCATTTTACGATTTCGATATGTTTCTGGATCCTTTGATGGTGCTTTAATTGGTACATATGTCCCATCGAGAGCACCTATAACACCATCAATTCCAGCCATAGCTTTAAATTTTTCTTTTACCAATGGAAGTTCCTGTTCTGTTGGCCAATGAATCACTTGAGGTGCTAAATCATTTAAAGCTGTCGTAATTCGAACAAAGCAGGAAAATAATGTAGATTTGCTTAAATCAAATCTTTCTCCAACTGATCTGTTGTTACATAAAAGAACATCATTTTTAAATTAAATTTAGACATAATAAATATATATTTAATGATAGTTTAAAAATAAATATACAATTGATTTTGGTATTGTCTGAATTTTTAGAGTAAAATTTTCTTTTCATCATAATGTTATTTACTTTTAGATTACAGAAAGAGCAAACATTTACATACTTCTAATAAAAATCAGCGTTACATATATATAAAAATGTCAGGATACCTATAAGAATCTGGCGTCGCTAATAGCCATATTGTTGCTAATAACTGTTTTTCAACTGGGACCATTGGTCTCCCAGTTCCAGTAGTATTAGTATTTTCTATTTGTGGACCAACAATAATAAGTAAACTTTGGAAAGTTTCACGTGTTATTCTAAAATTTGACTGAAATTGTTTGTCAGTGAAATGATGAATGGTTTCTTCCACATATCTTTCAATGCGTTTAGCCTTGTTTCTCTTTTTTTTTGAGCAAATAAGTGTCAATAAAATTTCAGTTTCACTATCAGATAATGATGAATCGGAATCAAATTCGTAATTGGACAAAAGTTTTTTTCCTATTGATATTGCCGTGCCAATAATTGCTTTTTCTCTGTCACTACTCATGCTTTCTTTCGTGTATAATATAGTTTGCTAAAAAAAAATTAAAATATTTTATTTTATATTTTCAAAAATACTTATTTATTTAAAATATGCAATATTTATAGTGAATAGTTCGAATATTGAATAATGAATGGTAAATATATAGTAATATTAGAAGTCGATAAGATTATTAATACTAATTGTTAATTTGTATGATTTTTTCATTTATTTTTAAATATTATATATTACTTCTTTAACGCAAATTAATTTCAATTTTATTGGTTTAACTTACTTTTTATCTTATTCTAATTCTACAAATTAAAAAAATTAAAAGTAAATTAAACTAAGATTAAATTTCATCTACATTAGAATTCTACAAATAAACATAGTGATGAAGATAATTATTCAAAATAATATGATGATAATTATATTTGTCAAATTTATATTACGCGATCGTTTTACCTCAAGATCGTTCATAAACTTTAGGTAGTCCTTGAAGATTGATGTGTCCCTACACGTTCACTGACTAGTCCCCGTCAAGTTAACCTATACCTCAGCGGGTAAGGTTTACGAACGCACCCCTGAGCATCATACTGATCTTGCATCTGATTGGTTACACCCAAAAACATGGAGGATCGACGCAAACCAGAAAAAAGAGTGGAGTGCACATATTGGTTCTACTGTGATTACGTGTCGGGGGACAACTTCTGTATGTAGTTATACTATCTATCTTCTGTGCATGATTCAAGGCGCCGTTCGATTTTGATAAGCCGGGCGTGAACGCGAACGTGAACGTAGAGACGTTCAAGCGCACAAACGCCGAGATGTCGAGGAACGACGGCAAGAAGGACACTTCGGCGACCGCGTTCCGCAAGATCGATGTGGACCAGTACAGCGACAACAATTTCAAAGAGGAGGACGCCGACGCTGGCGTAGGCGCGCCCACCGGTCCGGATGAGAACGAAATTCTGACACTTCTCAGCCAATATCCTTTGCAAAGCTCTTTCGTGTTCGATGGAAGTGATCTTTTTTCTTTCTTTCAGCGATCTAGTTTTTCCTTAACTCCATTTTATTAAGGGTAAGAACGCGGAGGCGTTGATTTCGGTGTTAAAGTCCGCGCCGCTGGAGTGTAAAAACCAACAAGTTAAGGTAACCTAACTTCAAAACACGCATTCTCTGACTGACAATGAGTGCGATGACTGTTCGTTTCTTTCGTGCTTTCGCTAGGGTTGGGTAATAACTAGTTAATTAGTTAAGTTTTGAAAAGAGTTAAAAAGTTGATAACTTTTAACTTAGCTTAGTTAATTTAAAATGTATTGATTTTTAATTTCAATTAGTTATTTTTGACCAGTCAATTTTTTTTATCTCTGAATGCTATTATTGTTTTTTATAAGTTATAAACGTAATGTTTTTAAATCAAAGTATTATTAATTTTTATGTTCATTTGTTATCAATTGTTATTACAAAAAATATATTTTTATATAAAAGTCATAATTTCTTTGTTTTAAGTTTTAAAAGAATGAACAAACACAAAATTTAATATAAATGTTTTTAAAATTAACTTTAGTTAATTTAATCTTAACTTTAACAGAGTTCATTTTTTATTCATGCAAGTTTTAACTTAATTTTATAAGCAACTAATTTTAACTTAACTTGGTTTAAAAAATCATTAACTTACCCAATCTTGGTTCTTGTAAAATGATATACTTTTTTATAATTTTTTAAATGTCAAATGAGGGGGTGTTATATATCAAAAATGTGTATATAAATTGGATAATTGTGAAGGAGAGGGGCTTCTTCATCAATTTAGCTGAAACTTCATAATTTTGTGTTTGATACGTAAAATATGAATCTATAAGTTAAAATTGTTGCTCTCAATTAGAAGAAAATATATATATATATATATATATATATATATATATATATATATATATATATATATATATATTTCTTTTTACACTGGTTATTGATTTTTCTTTATTCTTTAATTAATGTTTATATTCAGAGTTTCTTGTTAATATTTGATTTTTTATTTTACTTTAATAGTTTTATTTTAGATGAATTTATATAGTGCTTAAATTCTCGAGAATTTGCTTTATTTTTTTAACAGTTATATAATTTTTTTAATAAATTGTTTTAAAATCATCTGCTAACTTTTGTATTTATATGGAAATTAATATATATATATAATTTACAAAACTTATAGAAAGTACGCAAATAAATTTTTATGTACAAAAATATGTGAAATAATATGTCTGTTTGCAGGACAGTGCTCGGAATTTGACACAGAAGGTGCTTCTAAGTATAAAGTCGAATCAAATGGACGATTGCTTAGCACAATTAGATCGTGACTTAGTGGATGTTCTAATGAAGTACATTTATCGAGGTTTCGAAATTCCGACAGAAGGTAGCAGTAGTCACTTGTTAATTTGGCATGAAAAAGTATTTAATATAAGCGGCGTTGGTTGCATTGTTCGTGTATTCTCCGACAGCAAGCGGGCTTGAAGTTTTGTACATTTTGCAGTAATGCTCATTACGGTAATTACCATTAATTCTTACTGTTATTCATCATCATTGTTAATATGAAGATGTAGATAGGAAAGCCATTCACACAATTTTCCGTATAGGAAATATAACAAATTTGTGTACATTTGTTATCAATAAAGTAATTTTTATTTCTTGTACATTTGAAGAAATAATCCCTCTACATTTTCCATTTGTTATCTTTATTTTGCTCTAAGGAGTATAAATGAAAATAATCACAATTATTTAAATGCAAAGAACTTACAGATATATTTTGCTGTTTTAATACTCAAATATTTGTAATAAACGCAATTTCATTATCATAATATCTCAAAATCTTTGTAAATCCTGATGTCTTTCACTTTTATATTTTATACTCTTTAGAGCTATAAGAAACTAAAAGAGTGTATATATATATATATATATATATATATATATTTATACATATGACATTATTTTCATATAACAACAATAAAGTCATTCTCATATTTGAACATTTTTCATTGTATATATACTATTATTGACCATTACAATGAGAATTGACGACTAATGACATTTGAATTGGCACAAAATAAAAGTATAAATAATTTGGAATAATATACCAACATTTTATTATTTCATATATAATATTTATATATATGTAACAAAAACTATGGTTCAATTAGTTAACATGGAAACACAATGATGTTAATTCCTCTATATCAGATGTTTTTAGGTTCTATTGTTATAGAATATGCAAGATTAGCAGGTTGTAATATCTATGGATTATCTGACTCTTGTGATATTATCACATTCCACACTGGGAATTTATTGCAAAATTGTGATTTACTCACATTTATCTTTTACTGTAAGCATAATCATATTTGTTTGGTGTATCAGATATAGTGCACTCACAAATACTGCATTTGCTCTGAAAAAATATATATTATATTACATTATGATGAATATGAATAAGACATGTCATTGATTTTTTAATTAATTAATTTGCATATTTAATTTTCAATTTTTATATTTGCAAATCTTAATTTATTACTTTAAAAATTAATTGTTATCATTTATTATTATCAAGGTTGCCACAGAAATAAATTTTGAAATTCCCTGACTTTTCCATATTTTCCAGATGACAATGGATAAATATCTTATATTGGGTTTGTAATTCATTGATGCACTGGTGAATTAGTGCAATAAGTTAAAGTGAGATAAATATATTTTGTTTCACTCCAACTTATTGCACCAGTGTACATTAGTTCACCAATGCAGCAGTAAAGAACAAACCCATTATCACGAACAATATAAATTTGGAAGTTTAATAATCCTGAATGCAAATACATAAATGTTCGTCGCAAATTACATACTTTTTCTTGCAAACAACTATTTATTTTTTTATCATCGATTGATTTCTTTTATTATTTTATGCATAAAAATACTGAAAATCGATGAAAAATGAATATTTTATGAGATATTTCATAGCTTATGTAAAATTATGTTAAAATAAACTATAAAAATCTCGTAAACTATTCATTTTTGGCCACCTTACCCTTATAACTTTTTATAGTAAATACTGCGAGAAATCGATTTATATAAAAAAATTAAGGTAACTCCGTTTAAAAAAATATAAATGACCTTTAAATGATCTTGAAAAGAGGGAAAAGTCAGTAACACCAATTTTTTTTTCTCCCTTGAAATCCTACAACTTTCGTATAAAATATTCTTTTGTAATAAGCTTAGGAAAAAAGAATTGATGAAGTTGTCATTAATTTATGTACTTACTGTCCTTCTTTGAAGTACTCCTTCAATGTATTGCTGAACCTTTTACTATATTTTACAAACTCTCTTTTGCGTTGATCTAATGCTTGTTTACCAGCTGAGCCAGGTATAAATCCAGTGACTTCATTCACAGCATCTAAAAGTTTCTTGATCGCGCTTGCAATTTCTCTGAAAAAGAAAATATAGCCAATACAAAATATCCTACGAATTTAGTTTGTGTATACATATGCAAATGTTATACGAACTTGATTGTCTCAAGAAAGGTTTTTCTATCTGTGATTTCATCAGGAATTCTGCTAAGTATTCTTTTCAAGGAAGTAGATTTACGATTCAGTTCTTGAAATGCATCTTCTGAACGCGCTGAACGGTATTCCACAACTTATGAGCAAAAATAAAATAAATCAATTTATTTCTCAATAATGAAAAAAAATCATACATATAAAACTCGCAATAGCAGATTATAATAATAAATAACATTTTCTACATATTTATCTTACCGTCATAGTCAGAAGCAGCACCTTGCAATCGTAAAACACTCTCATTCATATCAAGATTGAGTTCTGCTCTGCGTATTATACCCATAATTAAATCGTGTGTAATCCCAGGATGGGAGCTCTCTGCTTTAGAGAGAGCTGTGCGCAGAGTTTGCGCTGCCATGACATTTTGTCTTTCGAGCTGTAAAAAATTTGCACTATTACAATCAGTTTTAACAAGAAATCCTTAACCACATCCATCAAGAAATTCTTGTTTACTAAAAAAAATGCAAAGTATAATAAAAAGTATAAGTAATTTAAGTATCAAATTAGTTATATTAGACTAAAAAAATAAACAAATATTAAATAAAAATAATTTAATTTATAAAATGAAAAATTAATATATGTATAAAATTGTTAATATATAAATCATAAAATAAAATAATAAAATAAATATAAAAAGGAAATAATTAATATATAAAATATATAAAAAAATATATAAAATTAATACATTAAATCGCCAAAAACACTCAACTTCTTTCATATCCATTTGTTCCTCTACATTGTTTGGAAAGTATGCATCACCGATATATGTATATGAATCATTGAGTGCAAAAATGATCGTGATTGAACGATAACATATTTATAAACAATACGAGATAATATACCTTGGTTAATATTGGTCTTAATATTACGGGAAGAACCAGTGATGTAACTGGGATCTCATCGCCCATTGTCATCCTTCACAGTGTGTGTTGTCGTTCGAAACGTCAAAAATACAGTGAGTCGAGAGGAAAGACGAAGTCGAGGCTGTTTCAGGACGAACGAACGACGATATTGTTTACACGCGACTGTCTTCCTTACACCAGCCGAAGACTCTCTATGACAGCTGTCACAATTCACAATAGGAGCTAGTTACGCGGAAATGAGGTTATTCAGCGCTACCAACATTAGCCGATAACGAGTCTAAAATAGAATGAATGGATTAGAGTCCCTAGAAATAAAAAATACATATATATAAAAAATATAAATATATTACATAAATATAAATTAAAAGTATAAATATAAATATCATGTAAATTAAATCAAAATATAAATAATAAAATAAAATAAATAAAATAGATAATAAAAATAAAATAAAATAAATAACAATAAAATATAAATAATATATAATATAAATATTATTTTTCTAGGGACGTCTTTTTGACGTTATTTGACGTCAAAGTGACGTCTTTTGACGTTTAATAACGTTTTTTGATTAATGACATCTTTTGACGTTTATAATGACGTCTTTTTGACGTTAGATTGCTATTATTTGGGCTATTATTATATTCGCAAACCCGAAAAATTTTGATCTTGAAACTTAATTATACACGTGTCCCAAGTAAAACAGATAAAAATCAAAATAATCATTTTGACGTCATATATTGATCAAATTTGGTCAATATATATATATGACATCAAATTGACATTATTTTAACTTTTCTGTTCTACTTGGGGTAAGAGGATATACCTATATATACACAGATGACGAATTTAAGTTTTCAGTTATTGCCCAGAGTTCTAAATTTTTCGATATATCAAAAAGCATATTGGAGATAAAATAAAATTTCAGGTAAAAGTTTGAAAAAATAATATATTAATACTTTTTTTTTATTTTAGAAAAAAACATTATTTTTATAAAATTTTATGAATGGGATTAAATAATTTTTGTATTACACGTGCAGGCAATGTGGCACTTTCGGTGCATGTTTTCTGTGCCGAAAGCGGCCGATTTCCCCCGCCGCCATCTAGCGGCGACACGGTGAGTGAATAAGTCGGTTTCAAAGCCATTATCTACGGCTGAGCCGCGTTAAAAGTCATTGTATATGGCTCAAGCCGTAGGAAATGTATTGAAACCGGCTATTCCCCCACCGTACCGCGGCAAGATGGCGGCGTGCGATCGGCCGCCTCGCGCACAGAAAACGCGCCGAAACAGCTACTTTGCCTGCACTTGCAATACAAAATAGTATGTGTATCAAGTGCGGATTGACAATTGTTCACTCGTGTGGGGTGGTCGCACTCGCCTTCGGCTCGTGCGTCCATCCCCCGCACTCGTGAATTGTCAACTTTCCGCACTTGATACACAATATACTATTATCACGAAACTTTTGTGTAAAACTTTTTAATATCGAATATGTTTTTCGAGATATATCGAGGAAAGCAAAAATCCAGTCTATCGCCGGTATTATTCATATATAGTCAGGTCTTATATTTAAGATCGTCTTAAGGGGATGCCGGATGATGTTTTTACCGATCGAATGCGAGAATATTTAGTTTTTTTTTATATAACTTTTTATTGACTATACTGATCAATAAATCCTTTTCCACGATTAAAGTACTTATAAAAACAGATCGCGCTAGCTATGTTTGCATATATAAATCATATAAAAATCAAAAATTACAGTTTTGTTATCGGCTGCTTTGTGTCAGTTCGTAATAATACTTATTTAATAAAAAAAGTTCTGCGATTTGTCTGTGCATGAAATATAGTATGCGCGGTAAGGATAATATGAAGAATTATTAGTAAACGATTAAAAGTGAGATTGCAAGTCTAATAAAAAAGTTATATATTAAAAACATTTTTACGCGTATGTGTTGTATACGTGCATATGTTTAGATATGTGTGGTGCTAACCTATCATGTGTATATGTGTATACGTGCATATGTTTAGATATGTGTGGTGCTAACCCGTCGGAGTTCGGCCAACGCTCCGGCAACCCCTTAAGCGGGGTCTACAATGGCAGCATAGGAGTACAGAGTACAAGAGTAAGCAATACGAACTGGGATTTGTTCATGTCGTTATTCCCCGACGAAATGAGCAAATCCCATTTTGTACTGCTTATAAAAAGTATAGTTTCACTATTTATCCTTTTTATATGTGTGTAAAAAGTTTCATCTTATTAGAATTTTTTGGTTCGCAAGTACGTTTATTTTATTTATTTAAATATGGAAAATGTACAAGATCTATATTTTACCGATATATAACTTAAAAGAATGAGGAATCTATAATTTCAAATATGTTATTTCTGCATTATTGGTGAAATCTGTAATATCTAATAAATATGTTTTCTCGCACAAGACTATATATATATATATATATATATATATAGGTTGTTCAAAAAGTTATTGCGTTTTTTTATTTGATTTTCAGGTGCGTTTATTTAATATACGTAATGAACATTAATCAATAATATATTGGCCGTTTTGTTCAATGACCTTTTGCCATCTCTCGGGCAATTTCATAATACCGCGTTCATAAAACTTCCTATCTTTCTCTGCGAGAAACTTGTCAAGATGCTGTTTGATGAGATCTTCAGAAGCAAACGTTTTACCATTCAAGCAGTTTTGCAAGGAGCGAAATAAATGGAAGTCTGATGGCGCAAGGTCTGGGCTATATGGTGGATGTGGCAACACATCCCAACCAAGCTGCAACAATTTTTGCCGAGTGACCAAACTTGTGTGTGGTTTCGCATTGTCGTGGTGAAACACCACACCCTTACGATTGATCAGCTCGGGACGTTTTTGTGCGATGGCATCACTTAATTTCTGTAGCTGCTCACAGTAGACATCGAAATTAATCGTTTTATTCTTTGGAAGCAGCTCATAGAAGACTGGTCCCTTCCCATCCCACCAGATTGACAGCATCATCTTCTTTTGGTGGATGTCCGCCTTTGCTTGCCTTTCCGGTGCTTCATCTCGCCTACTCCAACTCCTTTTTCGGCTCACATTGTTGTAGACAATCCATTTTTCGTCGCCCGTGATCATACGCTTCAAGAACGGATCGTTTTCTTCGCGTTTGGTGAGTTAATCGCAGACGTTCATACGCTTTGTCAGATGAATTTCTTTCAACTCATGCGGTACTCAAACATCGAGCTTCTTCACGAAAGCGATTTCAAATGCCCATGAACACTTCCAATGGACACTTTTAGAGCGGTAGCAAGCTCCCGAACCGTTGAATGCTTATTTGCTTGCACCAATGCTTTGATTTTATCGTCGTCAATCTCGGAAGGCCTACCGGAGCAATGAGCGTCTTTAACTGAAAAATTACCACCACGGAATCGGGCGAACCAGTTCTGGCACTGACGTTTTTCGATGACATTTCTGCCGTAAACTTGACGCAACTCTTCCCTTGCTTCAGTTGCTTTCTTCCCTTTTTTGAAGTAATGAAGCAAAATATGGCGAATATGCTCTTCAAAATTCTCCATGTTTAAACCACAATTGCAAGCACAAAACTCGACTAAATTGCGTCAACTTTTTTTTTGGTTTTTAGGTTAAGTGTCAACAACAAAATGCGCGTAAATTTGACATTCATGGCACGCTCAGATACAAATAAATGTGGACAGCGCTATCTATTGGAAAAAAACGCAATGACTTTTTGAACAATTATATATACTCTTGTATATATTGTGTTGCTATAAATTTTCTCTCGATCAGTAGTTATAATTAATATATATTACAAATTTAAAAAAGTCTTATTTTTATGCAAGTATACAGCCGGATTATATATTATATTTTATTAATATATGTATATATATAGTTATTATATATTTCAATCCGTTCTCATTCATCGTTCTATATATTTTATATGTATATCTGCGTTTTTCGCACGATTTTTCTTGAATATAATTGGCAATGAAATTTATGTTGCAAATTGTTGCTAATAGAGAAAAAAATGATTATGCAATTTATGCATGTGCGTGTACTACAAATAACATAAATACATGGATGTATATACTTTTTATATAAAGACTGAAATTTATTTTCTCATCGTTGGTAATACCAACTGACGAGGTACTGTTACCTCGTTGGTGGTAATACTGAAACCCAAGTTTCATATTATGTTTTCACCACGCGAGGTTTGCAATATCAGTTCGGTTCGAAGTTTGAGTTTATAAAGACTCTACTCGAAATTTTTTGCCTATTATTTATTTTGCATGTCGATCCTTAATTAAAATAAATTAGGATGTAAAAACAAATTAATTAGTACCTAAGAACAATAAATCAGTTTCAATGAAAAATTATTTTTTTCTTAAAACTGACGTGTATTTGGCTCTTACTTGACCTGTTTTTAAATACATATACAGGGTGTCCCATTAAAAAAAAATATGCTCAAATATATCAGAAACATCGCGTTTCAAAAGTTACAAATAAAAGTTGTTCGATTTTGAAGGAGAAAAAATTGCTGCGTTACTGATTTTTTCCTAAAGGGTGATTTTCAAAGTCATTTGAAGATTATTTTTGTTTTTTATAGAATGTTCTATAGAATGCATTAATTTGCAACTATAGTAGCTATACATAATACATATTTTTTTTACAAACAATTATGCATTTTTTACACTAATTAATACCTCCTTATTTTTTGTGCATAAAAGTATTGAGATACGATCGAGGAAAATGAAATATTTTATAAGATATTTATTCATATAGTTTATATAAAATTATATGTCAAACTAAAGTATAAAATATTTCGTAACGTATAAAATATTCGTAAACTATATTTACTTTTTGGCTATCGTACCCTCATTTTTATAGTGAATATTATGAGGAATCAATATTTATATAAAAAATTAAGGTGATTCTATTTAGAAAAACAAATAACCTTGAAAATCACCCTTTAGGAAAAGCTCAACAGCGTCAATTTCTTTCCCAAAATCAAGTTACTTTTATTCGAAACATTTTTTTCTCTGCAACGTGACGTTTTTGATATATTTGAGTATATTTTTTTAAATGGGACATTCTGTATAAAAAATATAATCATAAAAAAATGTAATTATTATATATGGTAATCAATGTAAGTAATACAATTGCTTTTTATATGAGAAAAGAAATTTTATTGATAACGTATATAGGGACATCGAAATACGTATATAAACAGCGTGTGTATAAAAGTATAAAAAATAAATATTAGCAGCGCGCGCGCGCCGTCATTTTGCGAGTCTCATGGATATGAGTCGGTCGCGATGCGTCTTTGACAATACGGGAATGTGTTGCAAGCACAGGCGAGAGTAAAAATTACATATAATAATAATAATGATATTTGAATTGTGTAACAGTAATACGGGAAAATAGGCAAATTGTTCACTTTAAAAGGACAACACACTACTGAGAACGAGATCGCATTCATAATCTATTTAATTGATAATTTCTAGCTATCTGTATTTGTTACGGGTGAATCACAGTGTTTGCAAATATATTTTTACAGTTTTATTTGATATTATTAAAAAAATTAAAACTGGAAAAATATAAAAACCATTTTTACGGATTTTTCATAATCAGATACAGATATATAAATCGAAATATTTTCAAATAAAAAAAATGAATATTTTTTTTATTTAGAATTTGTACAATATATATCTATAGTATATCATTTTCATAATAATTGGGTGATTTATAGTAATTGTAATATAATCGTAATTATACTACTATAATTGACATTGTATTAAAGTGTTACAAGTTAAAGTTAAATTTCACAATTTGCTAAAAGTATTTTAATACTTATGCCTTTTTTCACATAAGTACAAGTTTTATACTTGCTAATTACTTTGCATTTCACGTACTTTACATTTGAAAAACTAAATTGAAAGATTATTGCAAATGTTGCACATTTTAGAATTTTTCTTTGTCTAATTCTAATAGTTAGTTAATCGTTTCATATTTTCTTTCTCAATATAATATAAACAGTTTAGCCTTCAGATTATACACACACACGCACACGCACACGCACACGCGCACGCACACACACACACCATATATACAGGGTGTCCGGTGTAACTAACGGACCAATGATTAAGAGCGGATTCTTTGGCCAATTTGGAGACGATTTTTCCTTAGCAAAAATGTTGAGAAGTCAATAATTTTCGAGTTATAAGCGATTGAAAAAAATGGGTTTTTTGAAAACTAAACGTTTTGGAGTTAAAAGTCTAACATAATTACATTCTTCAGTTAATTTCAGGTAGAGTTTATAATGAAATTTTAATTTGAGGCTTAGTTATAAAGATACATAATGACAAATATTGGAAAGTTGTAAAAAATGATGACCTTTTTCGACATTTTCGCTGAGGAAAAATCGTTCCCAAATTGACCAAAGAATCCATTTGTAATCGTTGGTCTGTTAGTTACCGGACACCTTGTATATATATATTTTGTAGTTTTATATAAATATATAAATTAACTTTAGATAGATTTTGGGAAAAAATTCTCATCTTTCAATTTTTTATCCTTAGCGCATAAATAAACTTTCATTTACAACGATTTACACGGCTTTTTTTTGTTGTATACGATAAGATTATTTATCTCAATATTAATATATAGCTTTAATATCGATATTTTCAAGCGCGCGCGCGCACACACACACGCACACAACACAAACATACACATACACACACGATTAAGTTAAATAAAATATAAATCCTCTAGTCCGAAGAGAGAAAATTACATGGCACATTCGATATTGGATTTCGTCATAATGGAATTTTTTTAGAACGAACACTCATACTGATATTTATCGACTTTTTTGCGTGTTTTCGGAATCCAGTTGCGTCAGAAGCCATATTCTGGCCATGAAAGGTCGCACCGAGACCCTGCTCATGATTACTCGCGAGCGTGAACGTTAATTAGCGCGTCGTAATTGATTGCTCGCATTTTGCTGTACACGCGATGGCGCCTATACCCTTATCGCAAACATTGTCGCAGTTGTCCCTCGCGGCAATAAATACACACATCCTCGCGCTATTTATCTTAAATTATTTTTGCCGCTTTATTTGCGAGGAGACGCTTCTCTCATGGCAGTCGATTTATATATATAATCTCCACTAATCGTTTTTAATTGATGGAGTCAGTAGGCGATTGGGGCCAATCGCCATGCGACAATATCACGTATAAGTCTACAAGTTCTCACAATTCACTTATAATAACACGTCTTGTTCAATTTGCTAACGATAGTCGATAAATCAATGACAATATATATTGTCGATTGTCGGGGATTTTTCAAAATCGTTGTATACGACACATGGAGATTTATAAATCTCTAGAAATCAATATTAATATGGTAAAAAAGAAACCTTGCAGTATACTAAATTTAAATTTTATATCTGAACCTTGATTATTCTACTTCGAATGGCAGTGATTGATTTGAATATAATTTATTTTATTTATTTATAATATATATAAATAAGTGTTCTTAAATATTCGTACATCCTGCCATTAATCTTGCTTTCTAAAATACGTCGTACATGTGAAAAGTTCAACATTTCCACGCAACGATTTTTGGTCGCATTTTCGAATCGACTTGTCACTGTTTTTTATAGGCCGATTAAAAATTATTACTTTACAATTTAACAATATTTTTTAAAATGTGTATTATTCTTTAATTCAAAGAACTCACACGAAAATGTATTTTCCATTAAAAACTATTCTATTTTTTATCAATTTTTTATAATTTATCTTGGACAAGATTCTTCGACTTTGATCATACATCGAGTGTATCATCTAATCTTCAATAGTCTTCAATATATCACGTTACGATAAATAATTCTTCTTTGCAAGCATTGATTCAGAACATTATCCATTAATGTTAGTTATGTCATTCTTCTTTTTGCTGATTCCAAGAAAATAGTTTTCACTATGATAAAGCTATAGAATCTCCTCGTGTAATTAATGAAAAATTAATTTCCCGATGTATATAATATATCGTTCCATCTAAAACTATCAAAGCTTTCTTCGATGAATTTAATCTTTTTCATCGTCGTCATTGCGATCTTTCCTAAGATCGACACGTATAGAATGACAATTTTTCTTTCTCGCGATTCGGCAAACTTGGCACTTTTCAGAGAAACGTGGAAAAGGATTCGTAAAATCTGTAATGGTAACGCTTCGGTGTTACCATTTCTGCGTTATTTTTAATAACACCTTTTAGTTATGTCACACAGCGAAGACACACATAATAGTCACTTTTTCGTTATACCATTGTAACGATAGCGTCCAAAATGGCTTCCTTTTCGAACGATCACTTTCGAACGTCTGTTAACTGTCCGGGAACTTGAACAAATAGATCCGCGAGACTGTTTCTTCGCGATCGATCGGTCCGATCGTTGGATTAGATTGAGCCCGATGATCCTCGCCAAGAGGATGATCCGTTCAAGATCTTCTACGCAGGCGCCTGCATCATTGGTCTGTGAATCGGCACCGAGATCACGTAGATGTCCAGCTTCTCGCCGGTCGTCTTGTCGACGATTTCGCCGTAGTTGACGGAATCGTAAGAGGGCGGCGCGAACAGATGATAGGGTGGCGGCGGGGTTTCCGTAACTCCGGGGGTATTTATCGTTTCGGCACGTTGGGCGTAAGGTACCGCTAGGGGGCGCCCGCCTCGACGACAGCACCACTCGGAACAGCTGACGATTAGGAAGAACGCCACCAGCCCGCCGAATGAGCCGATGTACCAAACTATCGACCATGGATCCAGTGGACTCTGCAGGTCGCCGTTGACTACAACAAAACGGGGACCTGTGAGCGGGTAGCTCTCGTTAATGATCGGAAATGTGTTAATTATTTCAAGCTATATACAAGCTTATGCAAGGAGATTAATAAAAAAGCGTAACAACAGAATAGAGGAGAGTGCTTAACAAAAATAGCAGTGCCAGTCATTTGGTGCTAAAAAAGGAGATTACCTGAAAAGTTTTTCGGAAGTTTTGATATTTAATATTTTGAGATGCTCTTTTCGAATTTTCACTTTGCCGCACCTCGTATCTTTGCTGCTTGTAAACTTTGTGACGCTTGTACGCCGAAACTATTTGTTTTACAAAAAAATTATAAAGACATAAATTATAGAAAATTTCCTTTAGTTTGATTTCTTACATAACTATTCATATTGTAAAATCAGCCGGAAAAGAGATGTCGAAAAATCGCTTTTGAGTGCCATTTTTCAAATATGGCGGTGCAAGCGGCAAAGATACAAGGTGGCAAAGTGAAAATTCGAAAAGGGCACCTCAAAATCTATCAAAATGTTAAATATCAAAACTCCCGGAGAACTTTCCGGGTAAAACTACTAAATGACTGTACTAATACAATCGGAAACAAAAGCTAGCAACAAGCTATTGTTCACACATGCTGTGGATTTTATAGGAAGTTGTTATACTATAGTTTTATTTCCTAGTCCTCACAATGTGCTACCGAATGATAACATTGGTCAACCACTTTTGTTTAGTTGCCAAAGATGTTTTAGTTGCCAAAGATGATATTTAGGATACTAGACGACGCGCGCTTCGCGCGCGCCATTATCCGTTTTTTTGTAATGTATGTGTGTGAGATTTAACTTTTTAATAATTGTAATTTTATTTAATTTTATTTTGACAACTGTCAAACTGTTAACCCTCTCAACAGCTGCTCTATGTTTTGAATATAACACATAACAACCGTGAATTGAGCCAGCCAATCAGCATCGCGGAAAAACGACGACAATGTCAATAACATGTCTTTTTTAGAAAGGAGATTTGGGAATGTTGAATCTAAAAATAACAGTTTTGCTAAATTGGCTCTAGTTTTTTGAGATAATTGATGAAATTATGATTTTACTCCAATACGACTTGTAGCTGCTGATATGTGCAACAGGGTCTGTCTTTTTATTCTTTAACATTGTTTTCACCTCCAACGTCATCCTGATGATCCACATAAAAGAAAATCGCATACAAACAGCATTTTCCTATGCAGCACTAATTGTGATTATCTGAATCAGCTTACTTCGTTTTTATGTTATTTTACTGAATACAATATGCCATTAAATATTATATATTTTTGTACGATTTGAGAATGAGCTACGCCCATAAATATATTATGTAATATATAATATATCTATGGCTACGCCTGATCATTACATTTTTTTGTTTTTCATGAAACACTCATTATCTCAAAAATTAGAGCCAATCTAGGAAAACCAATGTCAATATTCGGAATCAGTGACACAAAGTTACCCTAAAATCGAACATATATAATTAATGTAATATAATTGACAGCAAAATTAGTGTTGGTTAATGTAACCTGAGAAAAAGTCAAAGTTTTTCAATAAATTATTATTATTCCCTTTTAAACAGTGTAGTGCATGTTAATGTAATTTTGCAACATGGTTCCTTAAAATTTCAATTATACATATATGTAAAAAATTTGAATTTAGTACAATTTTTTCGATATTTTTAACGTAGTACAATCTGCATAGTAATGAATCTTCGTGATGATTATGTATAAAACTATAGTGAAAATTTAAATTGAAATAATTTTTGAATGAATTAGTGAATTAAATTGATAGTAGCTTTAAATATAAAAATGGAAACAGTTTACATAATTTCTATAAATTTTATATCATTTTTGGATATTTTCCTTATATATGTATATTCTTAAAAAGTTCAGAAAATTCTTACCCATGTGAATCAGTTCCGTTAGAATCAAAGAATTGTCTTATAGAGTCAAAGATTATGAGGAACCATAGCCATTTATGTTATGTCGGAAATTTTTCAGCAAAATTATGCTATATATGGCGAATATTTAGGAGACTCGTAGATTTGAACAAAAAATATCTTAAAAAATATTAAATATATAAACCGACGCGTTTTCATTTATTATTCACAATGATTTATTCTTTTGGATGTTTGTGTTAAAATGGAAACCCGAGACAAGCGTCGAATTTAAAAATACATCGCTTGTTTATTGCTAAAGTACCGACAAAAAAATATTCAGAAATATTACTTATTTAAACATATAAATGCCAAAATTTGCATATTATATTTGCCAATATTTCATTTGTTTGTGATCTTACGCAGCCGTATTTTTACACTTTAGGTGCGTGAAAAAAATCGGTAAATTATACGAAAAAATGAAAACAATAAATAATTTCGTACAAGCAATATGTTCGTAATTTTGACACGGTTACAGAATAAATATTAAGCGAAAAGTTTTCACAATCACACCTCTTTTTCCGATCAATGATATTCTGCGCGTGGAAACGACATTCTCAATTGCTGTTAATGCATGACGTACACCAGGCGAAACTCGGAAAGACGATGTAAATGAAGATGAAACGACCACTAATTTGCATAAATCCTTGGCACGAAGTAGCACGGATTATTCTCTGCAATCGTGATTTTAGCGGAACGTTTATACTTGCGACTTCAGATCTCGTTTGTCTACGAATTTATTAGGCGATAAACTCGAGTCTTTATAGTGTAATGATTTCAATGCAACATGTCGTAAATTCTTTACAAATATATATTATCCCTTTATTTTTAATATTATGTGCGAGAGATATAATTTTTTTATTATAATAATCAATTGATAATTATTTAATTTTGGCATGTAAATTACATAAAATTTGTTACTATTTTTAACAAAAATTTATTGTGTTATCTATTTTAGTTTCTATATTTAAAATATTCTAGATTTATTAATATTTAATATATAGTTTCGATTGGTGAAATTATTATATATGTATATATACAGGATATCCCATTTTAATTAATGTAGCCGAATATTATTGTAACTGTGTAATGAGAAAATATTTTATATAAAAGTGAAAAGATTTTGATAGGGCAAAATATTGATAAACTTAAACTTTAAATAGGATTATTTTAAAATATTTTAATTTGAAGATTAATTCAATTTTTTAAAAATAAAGAACTATTCTAATTTATTTTTATATAAATTGATTTTCGTAATATTTAGTATAAAAAATCATAAAGATAACAGAACCAAAAAGTGAATAATTTACAAGATATTTTTATACTTTAGTAGGACATAATTTTAAATAAATTATAAAATATCTCATAAAATATTTATTTTCAATGATTTTACCTTAATATTTTTTGCACAAAATAACAAAAGAAATTAATTGATGCAAAAAAACAATTATTTTTAAGAAAAAGTATATAATTTGTAACAAGTAGCTACATTCTTTTGGCTATATATTTAAATTGTTTACAAAGAATTACGTTAACACCGAATCATAAAAATGGAAATGTCGCGTTTCACATTCGAATTTGACAATAATAGAGAAAAATATTAGAAAAAGAAAAATGAAAATACGATATAGAACCGTAGTACGACGGTATATAATTATTATTATGTAAATATTTAGCGAAATGTTGAAAATTCCATAAAGAGTTTCGTTTTTAGCGTTTTGCTGACTTCTTGAAAGCTTGATGTTAGCGCAAATATAAAAAAATTGTACACAAGCATGAGTGCGAAAAGAGGCATGTATCAGCGAAAAACACTGAAAAAAATATCGCTGAGTGATGATACAAACGTGTTTGTTGATTGCAGCAGGAAGTGCGATGATTTGCGATAGTGAGAATGTTGTGATACTCTGTTTATTACATGAAGTCACCCTCTCGTTTACATACACGCACACGCACACGCACACACGCACACACACACACACGCACGCACGCACGCACGCACGCACACACACACACACACACACACACACACACACACACACGCGCGCGCGCGCGCGCGCGCGCACATTCTCACACACTCACCCACTCACTCTCACACACACACACTCTCACACTTACACACACTCTCACACTTACACACACACACACACACACACACACACGCACGCACGCACGCACGCACGCACACACATTCTCACACACTCACCCACCCACTCTCACACTTACACACACACTTACACCACACACACACATACATACACACACACACGCACGCACGCACCACACACACACACACACACACACACACACGAATAAAAATGATTCATGTTTCTTACCGATCTCTTCCGTGTCTCTCTCCTTTTCCTCTCTCGCGTTCTCCTCTTTCCTTCCGAATTCGATCACGTAGACCGTCTCCTCATTATCATCGTCGGATTTCGAGTCGCCCGAGTGACGATTCTCGTTTACGCTGTGAACGGCTTTATTGCTCTCCATTCGTCTGTCAGCACCGATGCTGTAACTTGACACCGCGTGAGCTGCGACACAAATTGCAATCAATTAATTAATTGCACATTTAACTTTATGCATGAATGTTTAGATTAGTCTCTCTGTATGTATGTGAAGTGTCTATGCACTTTATGCTTATATATTGTACTATTAAAAGGATTCATATACATTTGGGAATATATAATGCAATAACTTGATTATTTTTTTTATATTAATACATATATAATATATTTATACTATATATTTTATATATTATATTAATAGTAATTTGATTATATATTGCTTGATTATTTTTTTTATATTTAAAATTGTTATGTTTTTAATATTTAATATATATATTTCTAAATATTTTTTCTCGAACATAATCTCATTAAAATATGATTATTACAATTCGATATCGAAAAGATTTTCTTTCCTTCACATTACGTATATATTAATTACTTATTATACGTATATAATATGTTATATTTTTATACCTCCAAGCAAATATCTCTGAAATTAAGCAAAATACGAAAAAAGATTTAAATAGTAGTTGTATTTTGAGGAAGAAAGAAGTTGGCGCTACTAATTTTTTTCTAGAGAATAATTTTCAAGGTCATTTGAAGGTTAGGTCACACACATTTATGTTTTTTTTTAAATGAAATTATCTTAATTATTTTAAATGTAAATCGATCCTTCGCAATATTTGCATAACAAGTTATTAGGGTAGGATGACAAAAAATGAATAGTTTACGACGACCTTTGCGAGCTATATTTTATATTTCAATATAACATATAATTTTACATAAATTATAATATATATCTCGTAAAATATTCATTTTTCGATGATCTGACCTCAATACTTTTATGTACAGAATGGTATAAAGTGTAAAGAAAACACATAGTTGTTGTAAGAAAAAGTATGTAGCTGCTAATTGTAAATTACATATTTCTACAAACAACTATGTGTTTTTTCACACTAATTGTAAGTGATTTCTCTCATTATTTTAAAGTATTGAGGTAACATCATCGGAAAATGAATATTTTATGAGATATTTCATAGTTCATGTAATATTAAGATATAAAATATCTCGCAATTTATTCACTTTTTGACTATCTTACTTCTACAACTTTTTGTAAATATTGCGATGAATCGAATAATATAAAAAAATTAAAGTAATTCGATTTAAAAAAACAAATGACCTTGAAAATTGCTATGTAAGAAAAAGTCAATAGCGCCACTTTCTTTCCATCTTGAAAAATTTTACTTTTATTTAAACATTTTTTCTGCTTAATTTCAGACATTTGGCTTGGAGAAATTAAAATAAAACATTCTGCACATTGATGCATATATATATATATATCTATATATATGCATCAATGTGCAGAATGTTTTATTTTAATTTCCCCAAGCCAAATGTCTGAAATTAAGCAGAAAAAATGTTTAAATAAAAGTAAAATTTTTTAAGATGGAAAGAAAGTGACGCTATTGACTTTTATATATATATATATATATATATATATATATATATATATATCACTTTTTTCTTTTCCTTAGGAAATTTTTCGAATATTATGCAATTTATTTATGCCGTTCAATCGCATTCCCAAACAAGACGCAAGTATATATACGCGTGTATGATTATGTCGTGCGAAATCTCAGGGCTAAAGATGTCGCAACGCCGAACAAACAACTCCGCCTGTCACTCGTACTAACCTGCATCGCAGTGTTAGAAACTTCATGTGCTATTTATTAGGCCAAGTCGATCAGCCTCGCCGTCAGTTTTGCTCCGATTTCTTGATACGCTGCGCGTATCTTTGAGCATAAATAAGATAATAAAAAAATTAGCTTGAAACAGACATTCGTAATTATTAACAGATCAACCGTGTCGAGAGCGATAAGTTATTACCCAAGTGTTCTGAAAAACTTGTCTTTGAATTGTGCAAACGAAGTTTTAGTATTAACGAAGAAAAAAATAATACATAGTTAATAAAATATTAACTGAATACTAATGTTACACAATAATAATATTAATAATAATAACTTTGAAATTAATAATAATAATAATAATTATATCATTATTAATATATTAAATAATTATTAATATTTTATTAATTATAATTATTAACATATTTATAAACAAAAATTTCTCATGATTATTTATTTAGAATTGATTGAATATATACGATATGTAAGAAAAAACTTAATTGATAAAGTAAAGATTTTCGATTTCCAAGCAATTTCCACAAATGCTTTTTTAGTAACAATAAGAACGTGTAGCATGTTTGAAAGCTATTTTTACCTATTGCGGTATTGATAACTTCGCTCTCAAAGTTAAATTTATTCTTAGGGAATCATGTTGGTGTTAAGTAGCGCGAAGTAGTTTCAATTATGAACAGCCTGGAAGAGAAGTTTCACGAGTTCATAAAAGTCAAAGATCGCGTTACGGTCCTTAAACTTTTATCTATGCGTAACAGCATCCGTTTTTATACGAAATAAAAAGAGTATACATATAAGAAAATAATTCAATAATAAATAGTCGAGAAAAATATAATCGAGAATATATGAGAAAATAATCGATGAATCGATTATAATAATTACAAAAGTTGGATATATTTTACGGTTCAGAAACAAAAAATATTAACTTATCGTAATCCTATAATTAAAAAAATATATTTATTTTATCGAATTATATACATATATATATATATATATATATAGATGAAATTTCTCATAATTTTTAATTAATCGTGTCTAATCAAAGTCATATTATAAATGATCTCAGCCCCATTATTTCGATCAAGAAATAAATCATTCGGATGTTTAAGTATGTATTACCTTTTATTCATGTTAACATTTCTTAAATAACACAAATATATATGTGAAGACATAACAAAAAAATTTATTAACGTAAACCTAGCCTAATCTAATCTAACCTAATAAAGCCTAAATGACTAACTTCATAACCTAAATATGTACATAAAATTTAAAATGCAACCATTTGCATCCCGCGCGACTAATTAAGGATTAATGCAAAATACATATTCTTTTTCTTCTATTGAATTATACGTATGATAAATATCTTGCTGTTCTATTTTCAGCCCATTATGTTAGACATTGCAAAGTGACGAAGCGTAAAAATCGATCGAGAAGCACGAAGAAGCTTTCCTTTTTAAAAGTAACACCGATATTGCTATTACATTTTCTTATAAAGCAAGATATGTGTAGCCGATTGTCTTTCAATTCTCACCAGAAACTCGCGTCTCCACCCTGACACGATTACCTACTACTTACCGTTGTCTGACCAGATTTGGCTTTATGGTCAGAGTTACTTACATGTATAGGTAAGAACACCTTACGATTCGTGCTTTTGCGTTAAATGCAAATCCGGTCTAATACACGTTAAATGCGGTATAATTTGCTGATACACTATAATTTACTAATATATGTTATGAATATATTATAATATATTGCTATATAGCACACACAAGTTGGAATATCTTTATCTGAGCCTTTTTGATATTGAACTTATACGTATAAAACGTTCGTAATTTTTACTGTTATTTAATTTATTTAATTTTTATTATTTAATATTGAAAAATTGCAATTACAATCAATATGTTTTCTTTTTTCTTATAATATAATAAATGTTATATTGTACTGAAAGGAACACGGAGAAATAAAAAATTGTATTACAATATTGGAGTATATATTATGTTAACGCATTAAATGATAAATAATTTTATAAAAGAGCTATATAAACGCGCTTCTCGATCAATTTTATTTTTACGTATAAATTAGTAAATAATTTTGAAATCACGGGAAATGCTCAATTTATGTGTTGCCGTCAGGATAATGATTCTGTGTAAACACGACCGTTTTTCGTTTGTTGATCCATCGTATCATTGAAGGTTGTGTGTAATTAAAGACAAGGCAGAGAGAAAGAGAGAAAGAAAGCAAGAGAGGAAAGAGGAATTTGAGAGAAGAGGAATGAAGAGAAATAGAAAGAGACACATACACTGTATACGAGAGATGTTCATTATATTTCTTGCCAGTTACGACCTCATCGTCAGAATTATAGCGTTCTACATTTTACGAATCACGTACGCCTTTTGTTAAACAAAAAACGATTATGAAAGGAGGGAATTTTTCAACGGTAAGGATAGATAATTTAAGTCTCAGTAAATGAAAACTTTTTTTAGTGAGTTTTATATAACGACATGTGCGGTTGACATACATAAGTACAAATTTGTCATGTAATAAAATGAGATGCGAGAGGAGACGATTCTGAACTTCATCATCATTGCTTTGTTCAGAATTTTTTACATTGATATATGATACACAACGATGATAATATCTCGCTATATACGTCACAGACGTGTTCAGATTTACTAGGTGTATGCATAAGTCTTTTCCGGTTTAATTAAGAGATGGCCCCAGCGAAAAGTACGCAGCGTATTAATTTAACACATACGTCATTTTGTTCGTCTGACATAAAACTACAAACACACATAAGTTGAGTCCGCCAAAAACTAGCGTTTTTGTTTTATCGTTCAGTGATCATGTCGCGTTTTGTGCCTGAAAACGAGCATTTGCGGCACGCATTGCTTTTCTTTATTTAATCAAAAGAAAAAGGCTTTGTAAAGTTATCGTTTGTTGGTAGAAACATATGGTGAACACGCTTCATCGATTAGAACATGTAAGACATGGTTTTGACAATTTAAAAGTGGTGATTTCAATGTGAAAGACAGTGAGCGCTCTGGTAGACCACAAAAATGCGAAAACGAGCAATTGCGGGAGTTATTGGATGATGACTCAACTCAAACTCAACGGCAATTAGCAGAAGCATTACATGTATCACAAGAAACAATCAGCAGACGTTTAGGAGCAATGGGAAAGATCGAAAAACGACCGGAATGGACCAGAAGACATGGCAAAGTGATTTTGTTACACGACAATGCGCCGTCTTACACAGCAAAACCAGTGAAAGACACCTTGAAATCGCTTGGATGGGACATCTTTCCGCACCCGCCGTACTCCCCAGACCTGGTGCCATCTGACTATCACCTTTTCACATCAATGGGGCACGCGCTCGCAGAGCAGCACTTCAGCAATTTCGAGGAAGTTAAAAAATGGCTCGACAAATGGTTTGCCGCAAAAGACAAGCAGTTTTTCTGGCATGGTATTCATAAATTACCTGAAAGATGGGCGAAATATGTAGAAGCCGATGGCCAATATTTTGAAGAAAAAAAAATTAATTTCCCTTGAAAATTACGTGTTTTTTTTTTACCAAAAAACCGGAAAAGACTTATGCATACACCTGGTATTATTAGACTTTGAAACAACATTTTTACTGTTTTAATAAGTTATTTGAGGGAGCGACCTTAATTATAACAGAATATATACTCAAAATTATATTTCAATGTTTAATAAACAAATCATTTTCTTCCCCATAATTTTAAAATTTTGACGATTGTTCAAAAATACTGGCAAAAGCAATTAAAAGATAAATTATTATTGTTTATAGTGTACACAACTATTCAGATTGTACAAAAATAACAATATAAAAACCAAGATCAGCGATAATATGATACAAACATCATGGGCAAACAATATGCAGTGACAGAATATTTTTGAACGATTGTTAAAATTTTAAGGTCATGGAGAGGAAAAAAAATATGATTTGTTTACTAAATATTAAAATATAATTTTAAATATTCTGTATATTATATATAATTAAGATAACTTTCTGAAATATTAAATAAAATTAAAATTAAAAACGTGTTTGAATCAAATAAAATCTGAATGCATTTATATAAAATAATAATAAGATGTTTTCGTGTATACAACAATACCACACTATAATAACAATGTTGTTAGAACGTGCATCAATTTGCGTATAAATGATCAAAATAGAAAGAGATACCGGCGAACCAATATTTTGGAAACCTGCTGGTGTCATTCATTGTAAGCACTGACAAGTTAAATAAGTGAAGGGAAAGACATGATGGGCAAAAATTTGCCCGAAACGGACAAACGTCCGATCCGTATACGTTCTCTTGTTGAACAGAGTATAGTGGAATTCGGCGGTCGCTTGCTGTTAAATTGTTATTTACATGTCGCGCGGTCATCTCGTCATCTTTGCGCGGCAAGACTTGAAGGGAAAGGAATGCGGCGCGAATTGCTCCATATTAAATTGCGAATAAAGTAACAGAGAATTCAGAATCATTTCTTCTAGCATTTTATCTTACTATTATAATATATTTATTCTGTTGCGATTTAAATTACACTAGTTAACTCTGACTTTATTGTCAATTATATTAGATCAATTTTAGAGTATCTTTAAGGTCCCTGATTCCAAATATGACATACGTTTTTCTAGATTAGCTCTAATTTTTGATATACAATATATATGTATAAACCATATATATATTTATTTTAGGACCCAGACAGCACACAATATTTATGATAAAGAATCATGAATATTTATGAATACATATTTTTTCTCAAATATATAAATATTTTGAAAATCTTTTATAAAAACCTTTATTTAACATATTGTATTATTAAAACATAGATTAAATATTTCATATAATATTTATGGTATGTAAAGATAAATATTTATTATTATTAATTATTTTGTAAATATTTTTTAACTAAATTGTTAGTTTTGTCATTTAGCGCTGTGACGTATTTTTCTCGTATTTGATTTTCGTCGTGAGAATTATATAAGGGTGGCAAAAATGGAAATTAATAAAATTAAAAATGTCAAAACTATTTCTATTTTTGAGCTAAATTCTGCAACAGAATGTCTTTTAACAAATAAATTTACGTATATATCAATGTGTACGTAAATTTATTTGTTAAACTACTCTAAATATATTCAGTGTATCTTATAATTTTATATTCTATTTTAAAATAAATGTCTAATAAGTTACTTATAAACATTTTTAACTCATTATAAATGACTAATAAAGTTTGAAAAACACAAAAACATCTAATCGATCAAATTTTAGATTAGACTATATCAATCGATTGTTTTGATTAAAAAATCGTTGATTATGTTTTTTTAACTCATGATTTCTTACTGAGTATATTTATTATATAAAGAAAATATAAATTAAAAAAAATTTGTATCAAAATGATTTAATAAATATATTTATAATATTTACCATAATATTTATCGTAAATATTTTCTGATATTTATGATAAATATTTATGATCTACTGAATCTAAGACTGCAAAAACATTTATAAAATATTTAAAATAAATATTTTTAAAATATTAAAATAATTATTATAAATATTCTATAAATATTTTATAAATATTCTGTGCTGTCTGGGAAAATACATTTAATGTTCGAAACAGATTCAAATTTAATCCGTTTAGTTCTTAAAATGAACACTTTTCGATTGTCCAGAAAAGTAACACTGGATATTTTTAAAATCTCCTAAAGATGTCTAAGACTTTATAATATGGATTTAAATACGTACAAAACGTCGAATATGTAGATTTTTAACAGATTTTTAAAACCTGTCATTGTGCTGCCTGGGATGAATGTTCATGAAAAATATAAAAAATACAAAAAGTAATGGTTAGGCGTAGCCTATTCCCAAATTTTAAGGAAATTGTCTTAAATCATATACAAGGTGTTTCGCAACGTGATGTCCATACGGAAACAATGCGTATTCTTTGTTTCATTCTAAGTCAAAAAGTCTTAATACACATACCTTAAAGTTGAGTGTTTTAAAATTATAGCATATATAAAGTTATAGGCCCGTATTCATAGTTTGTCCATCTTATATTTAAGATCGTTTTAAGTCGCCACGCAGCCATTTGATTGGTTGAACGGGATCTTAATTAAGTCAACCTCCGACCAGACTTAAGACGATTTTAAATATAAGATAGGACTATGAATACGGGCCATAGACAGTCAATCAACAACTGTAAAATGATCGTGATATCAGACTTTGTCATATGGAATGACTGCAGATGTGCAAAGATCAAGTACAGTCATTTTACAGTTGTTAATTGATTATAAAAGGAAAAAGATAATTTTTGGACTATTTTAAAAGTGTGCCAAAGCTATCTGAAGTAATGTTTCATAAATATCTTTCTTCAGAAATATCTTTGTATAGCAAAAATGGCACGCAAGAATTTTTAGCATGTTTTCTCGTTTCTGACGTCACAATTCCAACATGGTCGGCGAGGAGCCAGGAGCCTTAATGTATAGAAAAATACTGTTTGTACGATTTTCTTTTATGTGGATTATCAGGATCACGTTGGAGATAAAAACAATATTAAAGAATAAGGACCTTCGCACACACTTTCCGTAACCGTAAACATAACCGTAACATAAGGATTCGATCAATCACGTTGCTTGATTCGGCTGTCTGTAACCGTAGCCATAAGACTCGAGCAACGCAATTGGTCAAATCCTTCCCAAGTAGAACAGAAAAGTCAAAATAATGTCAATTTGAACTCCAAATTTGATCAATATGACGTCAAAATGATATTATTTTGATTTTCTGTTTTACTTGGGTCACGTTACGGTTATGGAAATTCGTCTGCAAAGGCCTTAAAAAGACAGACCAAACCCTACTGTATATGTTAGCAGCTACAGGTCGTACTTGGGGTAAAATCTGTAACTTGAATATTCCATTATCTCAAAAGCTAGAGCCAATTCGGCAAAACTGTTATCATTTTTGGAATCAGCATCCTCAAAACATCCTATATTCGCTCAAACATTCTTGGCAACCAAACAAAAGTTTTGTTTTGTTGATCAGTGTTATTATCAGGTGGCAATCCCTTTCGTAATCGATTCTATTTCGCGTTTATAATCATCGATGCGTTGTGCGTTCGCATACACGTATGGAAAACGGTTAATATCAACGCTGTTACGATATTATATTATGCGATGAGCAGCGTTTACGTAACGACTCTTAAGCGCGATTGTGAGTCACGTTTCAGCAATCGGCGGTCCAAGTGTTCGAACGTAAAGTTGGCTGCGCCTAAAATGTTAATTTTTCACTGATGACCAATGACCGGCAAAACTCACAAGGTTGCACTTTACATACACACACTTGGTCACGTGACGCTTATTTACGTGAGGAACTTGATCTTTCTCTTAATACTTATAAGCATTGTCGTCTCGATAAGCTTTGTCTTTATATGCTAATTTGCTATTCGTGATTCGAAGTTTCTCGCGACTCGAAAGAAACATAATCCAATAAAAAATGATTACAATATCTTTTACATAATTATATATAACATTTTCAACAAGATGCTAAAAAATTAGTTAACTTTCTTTATATCTTTTATTTTCATTATATTCTTTGTTTCTTATTTTCAAGATCAAAGAAGCGGTGTATTCCTGGCTGAAGGCATAACTAAAAACATTTTTTTCTAATAGAATAAAGAAGTTGGTGTATCGGTGTGAGAAGTGTATTGAAAAGGAGTGTGATTATGTAGAAAAATGACATCATTTGTTTCTCTAATTGAATTTTATATCTCAAAATATTTAATTTACTATCACATTTTAAACATCCTTGTAAATATTAAATATCTTAGAGCTGGTTGTTCCATCTTCAGATAAATCTTAGCTTTCTTGACAGATTACTATCTGTAGAGTAAATTTGACCAAACAATTTATCAGCTAGTTGTACATAAGCATTGTTCCGTGGTTATTTTGCTATCGGTAGTTATCTGCAGTGTAAAACAAATATATCGCGATAATTACTTCCGAAAATGTGTATTAGCAACATCAAGTGAATTCATGTGACACTATAATAACCTTTTCACTGGATTTATTACTCATTTGTACACATTTTTATAATAAAAGTTATAGAATGTTATAGAATCTGATTTCTTTATTATATTTTTAAATTGCTTTCTGATGGGAATTAATATTTCAATTTCTTTATTAGAAAAATTAGAACCCCTTTCTCTCCTGGCTATCTATTTAATATAAATTATTAAAATACATAAGATATATATATTCAAATAGGAAAAAAATTCAAATAAGATATAACAATTATGTACATACGTATGATAAATATAATATATATTATAGGTGATATATGTATATATATGTATATATCAATCAATCAATCAATACTTTATTTGCCCCCTCAGGGATTAAAGGCGCTTTTGAGGAGCGTACCCAAACCTTACAAATTTCTTACAATCTTCACTTATAGACTACTCTTACATTCTACTCTTACATCTATCTTACAATTATCTTATCTCTAACTTAATCTACCTATTTACTAATTAAGAGAGAGAAAGAGCTGTCCCTAACCTATTTCTCGCTTCGCCTCGGCTTCCAGTTCCCCATACATTCCCCAACACCTCATTCATACTTTCACACATTCTCCTCATACCTCCTTCCTCCTCTTCCCCTTCCACCCTCCCCTCTATCCTCTTTTTCTCTAATTCCCTCATCCATCCTTCTCCCTCTCCTCCTTCTTGCAGTATTTCCCTCATTTTTTCCCACCAGTTTCCCTTATTCCCCTCTCCCCCACATTCTCCTATTACATGTTCCCAAGTTTCGTCTTCCATCCCACATAGTCTGCATCTTCTTTTCCCCTCCTCTTCCCAGTATCTCGCCCCCCTCATTTCATTGTTCATTCTATACCTCACTATCCTTCTCCATCTGCTTTCCCCCCATCCCTTTCTCAAGTATTCCGGTAAACCCTCCTCCTTCCATTCTCCATACCATCTATTGTATCTCGACTCTCTTATCTTCTCCCATCTTTCCTCCTTTTGCCTTTCTCTGTCCTTCTGCTCCCATCCCTCATATACTTCCTCCCCCCTTTCTCTTTTTTCCTCCTTTCCTTCCTTTACCCTCTCCTTCATCTCCTCATAGCATTTCCTCGCTAAACTTCCTCCCATTCCTTCCTCTAATTTTTTCTCATACCCTATCGCTCTTCTTCCTGCTCTTATCCTGAATTTATCCTTTCCTATCTCTTCTCTTACCATATACCCCGGCGTACACCAATCTACTCCTAGCGTCCACCTAATCCATCTTTCCTGCATTGCCTCTACTTCTCTCCTCTCCTTCCACCCCCATATTTCCGCCCCATACTCCATCACCGTTCCCACCAACCTTTCCATTAACCATACTCTTTTCATCCAGTCTCCTGCAAATCTTCTCTTTCCCATACCCCATACTTGTCTCATCACCGCTCCTGCTTTCCTCACTCTGTCCCTCACCTGCGCCTCCTGTCCTCCATTCCTTTGTAACTTATATCCTAGATACTTGAACTCTTTCACTTCCTCTAATTTTTTCCCTTTCCATCTCCACTCCATTTTCCTCATTCTTCCTCCTCCCTTTCTAAACCTCATTATTTTTGTCTTATCCACATTTACCTCTAGCCTTTTTTTATCCATGTAATTTTCCATTTTCCCCAACATATGTATCATCCCCTCCTCCTCCTCCGCCAACAACACCATGTCATCAGCATATGCCAAGCAGTGCACTTTTTTCCCTCCCAACTTTACTCCTCCCCAGCCTCCTTTTTTCAGCACTTCCTCTATATCCGCTATCAACAAATTGAACAAGTGTGGGCTCATTGGACAACCTTGCCTCACACCCCTTGCCGTCCAGAAGTTTTCTCCTTCCTCCTTCCCCGCTCTTACTTTACTCCTCGTTTCCTTGTATACCTCTTCTATCCTACTACTTAACCCTTCTCTTACCCCCCTCTTCCTCATCGCCTCCATTAACACCTCCCTATCCACTGAGTCAAACGCCGCCTTCAGATCTATGAAGGCCGCTACTACCTTACCTCCCTTCTTCTTCACTTTTTTATTGATCAGGTAGTTTAGCACATATATACTGTCAATCACCCCCATTCCCTTCCTAAAGCCTGTTTGACTCTCCGGCAACATATTCCCCCTCTCTATTTCCTCCTTTAACCTTTCTGTTAGAATCCCCACATACACCTTATATAACGTTGGCATCAAAGTCACCCTTCTGTAGTTTTCCACCCTATTCCCCGTTCCCTTTTTTAACAGTGGTACTATTATCCCCTCTTTCCACCTCTCCGGCCATCCTTCCCCTCTCCAGACTCTGTTGCACATTTCCCATACCCACTCTTCTACCCTCTCTCCTCCATATTTCCATACCTCACTCGGTATCCCATCCTCCCCCGCTGCTTTTCCTTTCTTCAATTTTCCCAATATCCTCTTTACTTCCCCCCTGCTTATCTCCTGCTCCTCATCCCTCTCCCTTTTCTCTTTTCCTCCTCTTACAACTTTAACCTCTACCCCTCCCAATAAGTCCATGAAATATTCCTTCCACTCTTCCGCTTTTATCTCCTCATTCACTCCTTCTCTCTTCTTCCTTTCCCTGTTTATAATTTTCCATACCTCTCCTTCCGTTCTTGCCTCTATCGCTTCCTTGTACCATCTTATCCTCTCCTCCTCCCTTTTTCCTTTACACATTAGCTTATATTCTGCCCTTTCTTTTCTGTATCCTTCTCCTCCTCCTCCTTTCTTCCTCCATTCCCTTAGCTTTCTCCTCACTTCTTTCCTCTTCTCCTCACATTCCTCATCCCACCACCCTTTCTTTTTTCCTTCTCCACTCTCTTTTTCTCCTTCTCTCAATTCCTCTTCTATCCTTCCTATTTTTTCCTCTAGCTCCTCTTTTATTCCCTCTTTCCACCCCTCTCCCCATTCTATTTCTTCTCTTATTCTTTCTCCTCCCCTCTTCGTCCATCTCCCCTTTTTTCTTATTCCTTTTCCTTCCTTCCTTTTCCCCTTTTCAGCACCTCCTCTTCTTTCTAACGTTACAATCAAAGGGTGATGGTCCGACTCTATGTTATCTCCCACCTCCATTCTCTTTATCTTTTCCTTTACTCTATCCTCTCCCACCACATAGTCTATCACCGATTCCCCTCTTCCTCCTGTATATGTGTACTCCCCCTCCCTATCCCCTCTAATCCCTCCGTTAAAAATTCCCCATCCCACTTCTTCTAGCTCTTTTATCAACTTCCTCCCATCCTCATTTACCTTCTTGTCCTTCGATCTTCTTTCCTCTTCCTCCTCTCCTCCTATCACTCCCCCCCTTCTACCTGTCCTTGCGTTGAAATCTCCTCCTAAAATCGTCCATTTGTCTTCTTCTTTCTCTTCCATCCATTCCTTCATTTCCTCCATTTTCCTTTCCATGTCCCCGTTAATGTATATACCTATTACCCTCCACTTCTCTCTTCCTACCTCTAACTCCGCCATCATTATTCCCTCCGTCTTTTCTCCCATTCCTGATACTTTTATCCTTCCCCTCTCCTCCTTTACCCCCATGATCATTCCCCCCATCGGTCTTCCTTTCTTCTTTCTCTTTTTTGCTGCTTGCTTCTCCCATCTATATCCTTTCGGTAGCCTCTTTTTAATCGCCTCCCACCCCTTTTCCTCTATCCATGTTTCCATCATCACCACTACCTCCCAATCCTCTATTTCCTTCCAGAATTTTTCTTCCTTGTTTTTCAACCCTGCCACATTCCAAAAACCTATCTTCCATTCCTCTCTTACTTCTCCTTTTTCCTTTCTCTCTTGCTCCTTTCTTCTTTCTATCTCCGTCTCCCTTTCTCCCTCCTCCTTTCTCTTCTTACTACTCTTCTTCCCTTCTCATTTCCTTCCTTCTTCTCTTCTCCCCTCTTCTATCCCTTTTTTTCCTCCATTCTTGTCTTCATGCCCCCCTCTTCCACCTCCATTTTCTCCATTCCTTCTCTAATTTCTCCTTTCCAGTTCTTGAGCACTCTTTCTTCCTCTTCCCATTTCCACCAAACATCATTGATTTTTATCCTACCGTAGTTTGTCCACACCTTGTTCCCTTTCCTCTTTTCTTCCTCCGCAATTTCCATTATTCTCCATTTCATCTTTCTTTCCTCCCATGTTAGGTCGTCCTCTATCCTCACCCTCTTTCCTCTTAACAGACTCTTTTTTTCCATTACCTGTCTCTTTTGTTCTCTGCTGCCTAGTCTTACAACCACCATTTCTCCTTCCTTTCCCTCCTTTCCTTTCAACCTTCTTATCCATTCTATTTCCGTTTTCGCTCCTATTTCTTTCATTATTTTCTCCACTCTTTCTTTTACATCTTCCTTCCCTTCTATTCTTCTTATCACGATGTTATTCCTTCTTTCTTCTCTCTCTTTCCACTCTAACTTCTTTCCTATGTCTCTCATTTTCCCCATTATTGACTCACCTAACCCCTTACTCCCTCCTTCTCCCCCCTCTCTTTCTCTTTCTTCCTTTTTACTTCTCTTCTCTATTCTTGCCTCCAACTCTCATCACCTTTTCCTCCAGTCTTTCTATCTTTTTTCCCATTTCTTTTCTTTCTTCTCTCCATTCCCCCTCCTTTTTCCATATTTCAATCTTCAATTTTCTTATTTCCTCACCTAACTTCTCTGTAATCTTCTCTCCTATCTCCTCCATCATCCTCTTTAACTCCTCCTTTTCTATCCCCCCTACTTCTCTGTTCAGCCTTTCTGTTTTTTTTGCTCCTTCTCAGACTTCTTTCCTCTTCATCCTTATCCTCCTCTCCCCCTTCTTCCCTTTTCCTTTTCAAGAAATCCTCTATACACCCCATACTGCTCCTCCTCTCTTTCGCTAACTCATCTACTCTTCTCGGCCTCCCTGCCTTCTTTTTTACTTCCTCCTCATCTCCCCTCTTTCCCCCTTCCTCAACCATCCTATCTCTAGTAGTCTCTATCCTCCTATCTCTACTATTCTCTTCACTAACATTCTTTTCCTCCTTATTCATTTTTCTCTTATCGCTTTCTTTCTTTGATTCCCTTACTCTATGTTCTAATTCGCTCCAACTCGCTAGTGAATTCCCTAGTGAATTCCCTATTGAATTCCCTATCTTTCTATCTGCACCTGCTCTCTACACCTACTCTCTTTCTTCCACGTGTCTACGTGTCCACGTGTCTCACCTTTTCCTGCTTTCTATTTACTAACTCCTTACCCCTTTTCCTTCTCCTATCCTTTCAATCTATCCTCCTCTTTTTCCTACGCCCTCTCACCTCCTATCTCCTATTCTCCTCACCCCTTTTCTCACTCTTTCCTCACAAATACCTGCCACGCTTTCACACACCTGTCACTCACACTCTCACCGGAACCGCAAGCCATATATATATATAATATATATATATATATATATATATATATACATATATACATATATCACCTATAATATATATTATATTTATCATACGTATGTACATAATTGTTATATCTTATTTGAATTTTTTTCCTATTTGAATATATATATCTTATGTATTTTAATAATTTATATTAAATAGATAGCCAAACAAAAAAAAAAAAAAAGAAAGAAAGGGATTCTAATTTTTCTAATAAAGAAATTGAAATATTAATTCCCATCAGAAAGCAATTTAAAAATATAATGCAAGAAATCAGATTCTATAACATGGCGAGATAAAGATGCTTCAGATTTAAAAAAACATTCGAAACTAAATATGAAGATATGAAAAAGTGTCTCAAAAAGCAATTGGCCCATAATAAAATGGAACAAATTTAAGACTGGTGGAGGCAAACCAGAAATTCAACCTTTAACTGATATTGAAGAAAATATTTTTTCAATATGCTATCATAAACTTTTTAAACTTTTAAAATAACCACTTTGAACGTCATATAAAATAACTTTAACAAAATATTTAATATTTAATATTCTTTCAATGCTACCATAAACTTTAAAAACTTGTTAAATAACTACTCTGTACGTCATATAAAATAATTTTAACAAAATATTTAATATTCATCTGTGAATCTTGCTTCTTATCCTCTTTTCAATAAGAGTTAAAATGATTTTCACAGTGCGTTTGCGAAACCAAAACCGTCTTAAAAATTTTATATTACGATCATATTCATTTAACAAATCTGGATTGGACGCGGGTGAATTGTTATATTTTAGCGTAACGATAAATATAAAAGAAAATGTATTTTTATGTAATTTTTACTATACAATTTTTTTCTATGCATAATATATTTATATTTATATTAGATAATTTATATGAAAATTTAAAAGATTTATACGTTATATATAATTGTTAATGTGTCATCATATGTATAATATATAGCATATTTATCAATGTATCGTGGTATATTTATTTTATCATTGTTAAAAAGTGTTACATATCCATTTTTTGGGTTGCTCTATGTTGATAAACTTCCTTCTTTCACATAAACTTTTAAACTAAAAAAAAAAAAAAAAAAAAAAAAAAAAAATAAAAATCTCTTTAAAGTTTTCGTGTTCAAGCATTTTCTCGTGAAGATGACTTCTTCTGTCTCGTACGAACGTTGTTTGTAAAGTTTTACCTGACGCACGCGAGAACGGCTGAAATACATCGTTGTTAGGGAGACACCGGGTTGATCGAAATATTTGCAAAACTTTGGTCAGCAACTAAATCAAGATAAATCGTTGATGCAGTATAGCGAGGAGTAATATTTCGTAACATACAGAAAAATCTGAAAGATTATATAGGGTGGGTCATAAAAAATTATCGACCTTATATGTATAATCTTCGTTATTTTTAATGTCCCTCTCAAATATTTTTTTTCTATGCCTTTTACAAGAAAATATAGTGATATCAATTTATTTCTAGATGGCACTATACTTTCGAGAAATTCACTAATTATTATTATTAATTTACTTTTTTGTTTTTAGATAAAAACCGATTTTTTAAAACAAAAGTAGGTTTCGTCGAATAAATATCATTACCGAAAAAGACAAAATAAAAACTAAGAACAGAAATGATATCTCGACATGTTTGCGGAATATTAATATTCCAAAATTAAAATTGTGTAACTTATTGAAAAATCAAGAAAATAACTAATAACACAACTAAAACATACTTTGTAAAAAAGTTTCCATTTAAAGTGATGATTAGCGAATTTTTCAAGAGTGGCGCTATCTGTAAACAAATTAACATTGCTATCTTTGTGTCCTTCTTAAAGTCAAATATTTTTATGCGAATTTTGTAATAAAAGACGTAGGAAAAAAGAGATTTAGAGTAAAACATTAAAATGGCTTACCGTATATATAAGAGTATAAAATGTGATCGGAAAAAAGTTCATAGAAATTTCATAAGGTTTTATTAGTTCCAAGAGATGTGCCCAAAATTTTGAAATCTACTTTTTTTATAATATTATTTGTACTCTTGATCAACTTTTTTTTATTTTAACCTTACCGTAGAGTATCCTCTCTCTGTTGCAATATTTGATTTAAAAAACCTTTTGCTTTAATTTTTTGCAGTGTGCTTCGTTATAAGATTACAAGTATTGCAATTAAATATGTGATTAGATGTCACATTAGAGTAATAAATATAAATAAGAGCCGATTATCGTAAAAATCGAGTATCTTTCATATCTTTCTTTATTTCTCATAAAGAACGCATCACGCGATAAGATACTCATCCTTATGCATCCACACGCGCGCGTTATCGGAAAGTAGAAAAATACACACACATCTGTGTACCTCAAGCGGGATTCAACGTGAGACATTTTAATGATCGCGTATATCCGAGTTGGTAGATAGGTTGATAGATCAATGATTTACAAAATTATATAGCTCGATACGCGATACGAAGAACTTTTGTACACCTTCGTTCATCTATCATTATGCATTCTCCATTGAATATGTATCCGTCTTTTAAAGTCATTATTTATTTATTTACTATTTTAGTCGTTTTCACAGCGATGTAAATTCAGCTGTAAAATATCCATGAATTCAATTATTTATATTATTAAAAAACTACACTGATGAAGACTGTAGTACAGTAGAAACGTTTGTACAACTTCAAATTATGTGAATTTTTAACATTAAAATTGTTTTATACATTAATTTAATTTGTTTTTCAATGTTTACTCGACAGTTGGCCTTAATTCACCACTTTAATTTGTTATTCAAATACAGAGCGGGTTTGTTCATTTATTTTATTTATATTTTTTATTAAATTAAAAAACTAATTATCAATTTATATTATTAAAAATTATTAAATATAATTTTAATATAATATAAATCATTAAATAAAAATAAAAATTATTAACATTATTAAAAAAAATAGTGGCATCGGTCCTATAAGATTTTTCGAATTGCTTTTGAAGTTGGGTTATAAATAATATTCATAGATAATATAGATTGCTGCATAAAAGTTTTATCTGCTTATTTGTGCGAAGGCAAGATATAAGAAATTAATTTTTAAAAATATTTTGTATCCCAAATAGTCGAATCATTATCTATATGATAGTTAGTTTTTTTTATTATTGTACCAAGATTTGTGGCATATTTACAAATCAAAATATACAGTGTTTCATAAATATCGGCGACTTCTAAATGCTTATATACAATATGTTTTGAATATCTAATTTATCTCGTCGATAAAGTAACAAAAATATAATATTTTGCTCAACTTTCTTTATAGATAATGATCATATTAAAAAAATCATAGAAAAGATAAGATTGTTGTATTTATTTATATATTAAACGTATGTCGGAAAATTTTATATTCTATTCTAACAATAAGATATATCATATAGCATTCTAACAATATAGGAGGTAAGGCAAACTCTTATTATTGCAATAAATCTCTCATATACAATATATTTCGATTATATACATATACATATGTATATAACAAAATTAAAATTATATTTTCAAATCTTTCGAGTGAATATCGTGTGTCAATTTATGTATCGCGCGATCGTCAAAAAGTGATTATTTATTTAAAAATCGCGTTCTGCAATCGTGTTATTTACGCTTGTCTGCCCGCTAAAAGCGAAAGAGAAAGGTATGTGTGAAAAAGGAAAGTATCGGGAGTGCCGATTGAAATATCGGGAGATTGTGTTATCACGTTAATTGGAATACGGCTATAATTACAGCAAATTGTTTTTAGTTAATTTGTGCTTTTAGTTAAGTATGTGCTACGAAGGATTATTATTATCAATTGGAAGCTATTACCGATGAAGTCAGCGAAATAGAACGACATCTCTCTTTTTTCTATTTCTCAGCAGATCTCGGTGAATCAAATTAATTATGCATCATAAATTGTTTGTTAATTGGGAATGATATTGCTGCAAAGATTTGCATTCTTCCATTTGCAATATTATTAGCAGTCTGTACTCTAATAATATAATACAAATATAGATATAAATATTTTAATATAAAATTTGATTGAATATTTTGTCATTATACATATATTGTGTGCAGATTAAAAATATTTGTTATTAATTAATTAGTAATCTCATAATTCGATAAATTAATTATTATAGAAATATATTTTAATCAAGCACTTTATTAAACGCTAAAAGTAAATAGCGTGTTGATCGATGAACTGTACGTGCATGTGTAATCATTTTATGCGATTCTCAAAGCTACCTTAGTTTTGATAGCAGCATCCTGATAACATTATTTGCTCCATCAACAATTATAATCGGTGCTTTTACGTAATCACTGAATAATTGAGATCAGTTTTAACAATCAGCCATTTGTGTGCAGCAATTGACATATCAAAATGTAATACACGATTAGTACTTTTACATAATCATAGTATATAATTGAGATAGGATTTAACAATCGATCATTTGCGCAGTTACTGACGTATCAAAATACGATATATTGTTAGCACATTAGTAAGAGAAGTATAAGAAAAGGGGAAATGAGCCCGCGATTACAGATGATGCGACCGCGCGCAATTGTTCACTAATAGGTAATTAAATTAGCCGGCAATGGTAAACAAGTGATGCAATCATCGAGATATGGCGGAAAGCAAGGTAATTTGTGCTTACGAAATCCTGATGCGAGCAAAAAATTCGACATTCAAAGTCCCGATATTTGAAGTTCCGTCTACAGCGACCTTCGAATTGTTCGATTTGAATCACGGCTGTCAAGTCGTATTAAAATATACAGGGTGTCCGATAATTCATGCCTCACTCGTCAGGTGCAGGTAGAGCAAGTTAAACCTAGGAAAGGTTCTGTACTATTTGACGATCTTTGCAATAATTAATGAGAAATTAAATTAAAAAGATTGGCCAATTCGCGCATCTATAATGGTAAACAAGTGCATGACACAATTATAATATATATACATATGTATACATAAATAAATAGAAGGAGAATTACCGAAGCTATATCCAACAGTAATATCGTCATTGTTATAGTTTTTTTACGGTCACCGTGGGATTGTTACGTCAACTCTTGTCCTTCTTCTTTTGTCAAATTAATAGCACATAACCTAATCATGGCGATGATACTGTGCATGCGCATTGCGGGCGATTAGGAGTCACTATCTTTCTCTCTTGCACCAGTGTTAAATACAGCCTCGATGAGAGCAGAAACAAAAGAATATATACAATAAACGTAGCATTAGCTTCATATAAGAACAAGGGAGAGTAATAGAGTAAGAGAGTAGAAGAATAAGGAGAGTATTAGAGATGTAAAGGGATTAAGACACACGCATAAGTATGTATAAGGATAGGACACTGATTTCAGTAAATCTCGATTGCATTCGGCTCATATATGCACATGTTTGTTCATGTTTGTGTATGTAGATAATTTACTGAAGTCAATGAATGTACTGTCCCTTATCCATATTATCATTTTTCTGCTATCATTATCCGTTATTATCATTTTTATTTGATTCACAATAGGTGATTTAAGCTAAAAGCTTTAAGAAATTGACTAATCACAGTCAAATAATCTCCTCATCCTCATACTTGACTGTAATATCAGTCAATTTCTTAAGGCTTACGGCTCAAATTATCTATTGTAGGCCAATGATTATCTCATATCGATGCTGGACACTTGTTCTACTATAGGTAATTCTTCTTTTATTTATATACGTTCTAAACTTCAAATAGTTAGTACTTTCTTCAGACTTATCTCATTTATTTCGCTATGACGTGCTTTATTTGTTCTTCCACTTCCAAACAGTTCGTATCATTGTCTCATTAAGAGGCTGAGTCTAGTTACAATCGAATACATATATAAAAGTATATATAAAATTAATCGATTAATATTAACCTTTCTGTCAACAAACAGGTACCCAGACATCTCTAAAGCCTTTGTATTTAGAAAGCTTCTAAAATATAACAGAAAAAAATGTTCGACACCTAGTTGCTATAAAGAAATTGTTACATTGCAATGCTGGTACCCAGATATCGATGTCTTTATATGGATTTTATTAGTTTATACTTTTTCATCGGAGAAATTAATTTGAAGAGGAAATATGTAAGTATAGAACTTTGTTATCTATTATCTTATTTTTTACGCTTTACTTGTCATTGGTAGAAATTAAATTAGATTCATGGAGCCTAATGGTGCCTCTCCCTTCCCCCCAGTCACGTTCCATAAGCAAGAAAGTCTCCAGTCAAAGTGGAGTAGGCAGTGAAAAGCGAATTCCGTTTCGCAATTCTACTTCACGATCCGATCGCATAAATTCCTAAAATACACGTAGAAACGCGCCTAATTGTACTCGAAGAGACCGCGATTGTACTCGAAGAATTGTGAATTATCCGGAACTTTATCCGACCATAAAGTTTTCGTATAATTGTACTTTGTGACCAAGTCCAGCGTGTTCTCTTGGCATAGCTCCAAGTTTCGTGATCACCGTGTATTATTATCGGAAGTATTATTGTTAGTTGGTTTAAGAGAGTATCTATATGGAGTCCATTGTCGGTGAACACGTACAGGGGCGAGTGTTGCCGTCTCCTCTAAGGAAGAAAAAGTATTGGAGATTCTGTTCCTCTTTCCCTCGTCTACGTACAGATCAAAAGCGAAGCTCTTCTCGCCTATATATTTCAAAGTCAAGTGTGTATAAGATTCTGACGTCTTTCGTGCGACACACGTAACTTTAGCGGATATTCTATAATATAAATCCACGATATCAAGACTTGGTTTTTTAAAAAATCTGGCCCCCTTCCCTTCTAATACTAATATAATAGATATACAGGGTATCCATAAACTCTGTCATCTTATATTTTCAGAACGGCTTAAAATTATGAAAACCCGTGAAATATGTGTTCGATCATTTTGAGGCGCTGCTCTTTTAAGGGAGTTATGGAGATTGTTCTCCCAAAACGGTGTCCCCATGGATCAAATTAAAGTAATAAATTTATTAATTTTAGTGTGACACATAATTCATTTTTTATTTTAATTTACACGATATTATAGTGACATTAATTTTAATAATAAATTTGTAATTTTGTAATAAAATAAATTTCTTAGTAAGAGTTTAGAATTTTTATTTCGACACAAAAAAAATTACGAGAAGATTCGTGTTTTTAAGTCTTTAAACATAGGAAGTTTCATGTTTCATCATAATTGTATGCTAAGAATTTGCAGGATACATTCGAGGCTAGAGATGTATATAACGGTTTTCAGTTGCTTTTGTACTTCTATATTTAGCAACGTGAACACATTATGTGTACGATTATAGGTTTGTACATCCGTTAACTGGCGTTTAGACTGATTACTTGGTTGGATAGAAATTTTAAAAATACAGATTCGGTAAAAGAAACACCAATATAATAAATTCTGTTAGAGTGTGAAAGTTTGAATTGGCCCTTAATCACATATAGCATAGTCTCTACTTAGTTTTAATAAGCATTATTTTCACGATAATAATTATAAATATAATTAATAAATAATTATTTACAATTTAATTTTAATTATTATTTATAAATAATTATTTTATATAATAATTATATTTTACACACACACACAATAATAAATAATTATTTAGCTAAACTTAAATAATCATCGTATATTGACGCATTTCTCTAATTCTCTTTTAACATTAATAATAAATGACATGTAATTTATTAGCGTGCTTGAGAATTTTCGATAAAGTTCTCTCTCGTAAAAATTATGTCACGACAGAAATAATCGCATTCTTTGGGTAGGTACTTGTATTTGGATTATTTAATAACTGGATATGGAAAAAGCTACTATAGTTCGACATTGCTCAGACACCACTAAATTATTACGATATACTCTCGTTAATAAAACAACGTTCGCGGCGCGTGGCTCTTCTTGACACTTGGTTCACAGAATTAATAAATTTTCGCGAAGAAGAATTTAGTTTCCACGAAATGAGATCCCGCGAAGGTTAAATAAATTTCTTCGATTCTTCTGTTTATATTACACTCTGTGTTCTGACAAAATGTTCCTTTGAAGAAGTTATTCTAGTCAAGCAAAATGACTCAAAAGAACAGTTTAATAATACTCACACCTCAGCAATTAGAAGATTACTAATTAATAAATATAATTTTTTGCTTATGTAGTATCACATTTTGATTGCCGATTAGGTTGTTCAGACAAAAAAGATGTAAAGTAAGAAAGCGTAGGAGGTCAAGTGTCTTGTTAACCGCTTTATAGTGCACTTATTGATTACATGACATATTTTTCGTACCAAAGAACACGCGCGGAGATGAAAGAGGTGGGAATTGATGGGGAGAGTGGGAAGACGATCGAAACTTTTGTATACCGATCGGTTTCCTAAAATGGCCCACCTCACACTCCGATGGCGACAGTTTAAGCGAAATTCTGGTCGATTACGGGAGAAAGAGAGAGAGAGAGCGCGCGCGAGATAAATCTGTCATTCACAGACGTGGTATGCAAAATGCATACGCGATAGAACACAGTGCAATCTCGGAATTAACCGCGAGCGCGTCGCACTCTTTGATGCGAGTTCTTTCGAGTAACTGTTCGTGCTATTAGTGTTTCCTGTCGCGTTTATACAATCTTCGCGAATTCTAAACAAGCTGTTCCGATAACAATGTCACGTAAAAGCGAGACTTCAGCTGCATCAATTGAGACATCGATTTGAAATATAGCATTATGTATGCAGTCTTTACTTCCTGAGATATTCAGTCATTGAATGTTATACTAGTTTATGCCAAAAATTATTTTAAATGTCATCAAAGATTTGAATTTTTTAAAGCTGCGAGAATTTTTTTATATGATCTTTCTGAGGAACAAATTTTTTGACAAAAATTATTTTTTCCAAAATTAATTTTACCATTATTTATTGTCCCTCTTTAGATCAAACAACTTTTGTGTAGAACTTTTTTCGAAAATGCATTTGTTTCGAAAAATTCAAGGTGGCAATTAAACTGATCGTGAGACACCATATATAAATATATATATATATGTGTGTGTGTGTGTGTGTGAAATCTATTATTCTAAGTTACACTATGTACGTGTATCGATAATCCTAAATTAGAAATTATTAATTAATAATAATGACTTTATTATTATAGGAGGAATATTTGTTTTCTTAGCAAAATTCTGTATTTAAATCTTTTTTAACATAATGATTAAAAAGTAAGAAAGCGAAATAAAAAAGCACTTTATAGAGGATAAACAATATATCTGATGAGAACTTCGAGAGATAACATTAATATTTTTTATAAAAAATCTCAAATATCGCAAAAAAGTCATTTTTGTATATTAAACCTCAATTATTTTAAAAATCTGACGTGCTGGTGAAAATTGGCTTGCAACATTATTTTCAATAATAAAGTATATAAAAATATATATATTTTATAAATTAAACTTCGGCTCGTATACAATTAAAAATATGTGATATAATAAAAGGCCAACTTAACGAGCTTATATGCTATTAATTGAAAAATTTATTCATTAATTTACTTCATACTATACAAAAGTTCAGATAAACGTTTCGACTGTACGACAGTCTTTCTCAATATCCTAATAATATGTTAAAAAATTTAATTTAGTCATTTCGACATCATAAATAAATACAACAATTATAAGATTATATGACGAACGCAGTACAAATTCATGTATGTTGGCATGAGTTAGAGCGTCAGATGCTGTTATATTATGTAACCACTGTGAATTATATAAAAATCTTTAAGAAACACCTTATTTTTTTAGTTTTAAATAATGAAAAAAGTTTTTTGTAAACTAGTGTTATTGTACATTTAAGTCATATTTAAAACTTCCTTGAAAATTTTGAAATCAGCGCGACTTGTTTTTATTGTAATGCACACAGTATAATAACTTAGAAACAGATGTCACATATATATACTAGCGGCGTTAACCCTCCCTCCTTGTAAATTAAAAGAAATTAGTTTTGCTGACTCCATTTAAAAAAGGTAAGTAAAAGAAAAAAACAAAAGCAGGTCTATCGACGCGAAGACATTTAAGTAATAAAGGAAATATAAATAAGTATATGAAAAATAAAAAAAGCATGTAAAAAAATAAAAAATGTTAAAATTTAAAAAAACTTCTTAAATTTTAAAAAATTTAAAAATTAAAAAAAAAATAAAAATGGAATCAGAAGTTTTATTACATCCTTGTCGCTGATCCTGGAGTAAAAGCTAAGCATAAAACAAAAAAATATTAATTAAATAATTTTGCAGAAACACTACATCGACATATTCGCTAGTGCACATATATATTTTATATAGTATTTGAATAATTTTCATAACTAAGAATTTTAGACCCAACTGAATTAAAATTAATAAAAGAATTTCATATAAAATTTGATATTGAAACTATCCATGCTATGATTAAGTGTCTTTTAATCAAACAGTCCTTAATTTTGATTGATGATTTTTTTATTGTTGTATTAATGCATGAGTCGAATCAATATTGTGTAAGGTTGAATAATTTGAGACAATATTCTTGGAAAATCGAATATATCTAAAATATAAATAATTATATTCAACATTGTTCATGTTCCTCGAGTTTCATAGAATCTACTTCAAAGCCTGTCTGATATGATACAATAACTGATTATGAAGTCCGACGTTAGACATATTAAATTAATTTATCTGGGAAAACTTGCAAAACTAAAGAGACTAATCGAATCATCGAAATCTATCTCATAATCGTATATGTAGATTACCGTGTGTGCTTTAAATAATGCAACGTTATCTATATTCGGAGCTCTGGATCGATCGAAACACACGGTCCAATAAACCAGAGTCTCCTCCTCAAGCATGTTTATAAAATCTCCGACGAGACGTGCTCGTCTCTTTTTTTTTTTTAATCTTTACAGTGTTTTGGCGCATACGGATTACTTTAGGTTACTAGAGGTTATATTTCCTCATACTTTGGTGATGTAGTACAAACATAATATTTGTAGCATCATCATAGAACGGAAATAACGGCAGATTTATCGCTAAATAGTTTAAGCAAGGTCTATACGAAATTACTATCACGATTGATATTTCATATATATATATATATATATATATATATATATATATATATAAAATATCTCTCGTTCATTCTCTCTTTATATTTATTTATATTAGTAACAATAGAGAAATAAAATCTCTGTATTTTTAAATCTCTATTTTTGAAATCTATGATTGATTTATGGATTCGTTAAATAATATTATAAAAAATATATTTTTGTTAGTAGAGTTATATGCTTTTATCATCTTATTTTTAAATAAAATACTTCGATATTATTTAGATAATTAGTTTCGAGCATTTTGACGCGAAGTCATCTTTCCAATCACAAAATCAAACGATAAACGGATCATCATCAAATGCAAAGTGTCGACATCGAAAATGAGCCACTGCTCGAAACGTTATTCGAAACAGTCGATGCACGACCTTCGCTTTTGTCGGTACGCCAGCAAGTCAGAAACAAAGTAGATATTTATCATTTAATCATTTTAAGTCTTATCACACTTAACGCGTGATAAATTCCTTGCAGTAGTAGTTCATTGAAAGTAAAATAAAAACTTCTCCGTGCGAGAGGGAAAAAACTTGCACGACGATCAATCACGAGATCTCGCCTTTGTTCTTCGCAAAATACTCGTAACTCGAGAATAAACGTGCCGTGTGTTCATCGGTGTGAAACCTTTGCCTAGAACCTACCTGGTATCGGCGCGTTGAGGAAGGCCTGGTTTCTTGCCACGAGAAACGACGAGATGATAACGAACACGCACCACGCGAGGACGATCATCCTGGCTCGCTGATCGGATACAGACGCGACCCGTTCGATCAGCTGATCGAACGGCTACTCGGTCGATGCGGCGCGACACTATACGTGACTTTCACGCGTCTCATAAATAACCTCAGTGTATATACAATCGCGCGGAAGTACTAGTCACACGGCGACATTTATTTCGCTTACGTGTCGAGAAGGAAAAAGAAAAACAATTTGTTTTCTCTCGTCGATGCACACACGTGATCAACTCTCTCGCACACCGCACACTCCGGTGTGGCGCCGCGCAGAGACTAACTCTCTCCCTCTCGGCTTTTTGTCGACTTCTCTCCGACCGGTTAGCCAGCAGTGAACTGCTCGTGTTCCTACCTCGGGTATCGTAATATACATAAAGTCGCCAGATAAGCCACGGCTGACACCCCACCACACAGACGCGCCTCGTCGTGGGACGGCCCGTTCCTGCTCGCTCTCTGGTGCGCGTCACCGAAGAGCTCTTGGAAATCCTCTTTCGCCTCCCGGCGGTGCGCGAGGCGCAACGTGGTCCCCTTGTGGCTCGTGGCCTCCCCGTTTGCCCTCCTTCCGCCGCCACGGGACTCGCGATACTTGCGATCTTATAACTCTTCGTTGCATTGTCATGGAAATCGATGCCTCGCTTTACGCCGACTCCTCAATTGATCAATTCTGATCAATGACCTCTGATTACTCCTAAATGAATAATTTATGTGTATTACGTATATTGTGTATACAGTGTTTTGTGCTTGATGATTTAAAAATTAACCAGATAAAGATGAAATAAAAATGTGTAAATTTATCTTAAGATAAGATGATGATTTTGTTTTGAATGTATGTGAATAAAATTATATGGCGATTTATTTAGATAATTTCCAGATAATATTTTTAGGACTTATTCCTAAATGGAATGGCTCTCGAAAGCTTTTCAAAATACTATAATAAAGTATTTTTCTTTACGAACTTTTTTAAATTATGAGACTAACTTTTCAGTATTTTGACATAAATTCAAAATATCTGTTGAAACATTCAAACAGTTTTCGATAATCTTAACTCAATACTTTTATGCACAGAATAATGAGACCAATTAATTGATGTAAAGAAAATACATAGTTGATTTGAAAAAGTATGTAACTTGTAACATAAGCTACAAAAATATAAATGCATTAAAAATAGAGATATTTCTATTTAACAAATTAAAAGTAACCTTTATGTGATCTTCAAACGACTATTCAAGGTCAAACCAATGACACCATTTTATGTGCTTCTCAAAGTCAAAAAACTTTTGTATGAAACATTTTTCTGTATCTTTCACATTTTTTTAAATATTCGCCTAGATCATTTAAAATGGGACATGTATATGTACACGTGTTTTCATATTAGATTCAAACAACATTTTTACTATTATATTTGTCTCATCGCTGATATCGTTTAATTGTTTTGTGTATGGTGTTGTTTTTATACAAATCTGAGTAATTTTGTATACTATATAGAATACTTTTATACACTATGACTATTGTTATAATAATTTATCTTATTTTAATTGAATTACAACTTTTTTTGACAACAGTATTTTTTGATCAAAATTTTGAGGTTATGGGTAAAAAAATTATTCTTTATCTTTATATCAATTGATTGCTTTCATTATTTTGTGCACGAAAGTATTAAGATAAGACTATCGAAAAATTAATATTTTATGAGATATTCTATTTATGCATAAGATTATATGTTAAACTAAAGGACACTAAAATAAAAAATATCTCATAAACTATTTATATTCACTTTTTGACTATCTTACCCTTTATAACTTTTTATTATATTACTTTTATAATAATTCCATTTAAAAAACATAAATGGTCTTCAAATGACCTTGAAAATAGTCCTTTAGGAAAAAGTCAGTAACGCCAACTTCTTTTCCCTCGAAATCCTATAATTTCTGTTTAAACCTTTTTTTCGTATTTTGCTTAATTTTAAAAGATATTTACTTGGGGAAATTAAAATGAAATACTCTGTATAAAATGTGAGGTGTTTTTTGAACATTTAGATTGTTTTAGAACGTTCTTTTCTTATGCTTCCTTTTTCGATAAAGAAGGAATAATATTTAGTGATAATGATCATACAATAGGTTTTCAAATATGACAATGATATAAAACATACATATATTAATAAAATTAGCGAGTAATGACAAGTCGATTATGATGAAACGATAAAAAGCTTACACCACTAAAACCTGATTGTACGATAAAACATTACACAATTTTTCTCTTCAAATAAATTGTTACAGTTATGAAACACAAGTCTGGTGTGAAGTCCACTTTTAAGGTCACTTATTATTTATTGGATCATTGTCGAAATTATTTCGTCATCGCGTTTAACATGATTATGATATACTTCTGCGCTCGTTGATCCCATCGAAATTATGCGCGAGTTGTTTTTTTCTTTTTGGAGAAACGTGATTCAATTTTTTAAGGCATCGAATATGTGCGAGGAGTCATTTGAAATCTTCTTCCTCGACGTTTTTACAGGCCTTCTCGTTCAGCATTTACATATGTGCCAGCTTCACGAACCGTGGAGAGTAAATATTATATTTCTTCTGGTATATCACTGTATGATTGAAAAAAATTCGTCGACTATAGTCGCACATTTAGAGTCATATTTCCAACTTATCAGACTGTACCTTTATGCAGTTTGCATGTAAAATGGTAGAGAGGGAGAGAGAGAGACCAGAGACAACGGATATTTATAACTTCATAAAGTTGCCAGAATTATGAAATTTGCTTTTCTCTCTTGTGGCATCTCGTACAGAAATAATAGAAAGATATAATATATATATATATATATATATATATATATATATATATATGTATGTATTTTATATGTATATACAGAGAAGCTTGGGGGTAATTATAATGATTTTAACAAAAGTTTCGTATACATTATGTGCAAGAGTATTATAAAAAAATATTAAAAATGTAAAAAAAAAATATATAAAAGATATAAATACGCATATGTTATATAGTTGGGCAAGAGGGCGAAGAGTCATCGATCTTCGCCAATGATATCGGTGGAAACAGGTGTATGCGTTTTCGATAAAGAGAAACGGAGACACCAGATGTATGACGCGCAAATTGTTTAGTTTTCTTGATAAGATTTGACGCGCGCGCGCACGTGCATCTCACCGCGATACGCACGTTCGAGAGGTTATGATTAATAGGAATCACGCGAATGATGTTTTCCGCCGATAGTCGTGTTGATAGTCATTCAGTCACGATGATGAAAAGACGTTATTTTCGATGAAATGTTACATGAGAAGCAAGACTTGCGAAAATTCCATTGCGTCAGGAGGCAAACAATCTTGTAACTGTCTATTGTGTTTTACGTTGTCCACGTGCAAATGAATGTCGGCTAACTTCAAGCGCAGTTCAGGTTTGAATTAATAAATTATAAATTTTTAATCCTTCATAATTCTGCAATCTAGATGTATGAGACTATATATACAAGATTGATAAATCTTTTTCCTCTACAAATTAATAAAGTATTAATATTAACAAATGTGAAAGCGCTCTTATTTCAGAGGTAAAAAACAATCCGTATAGCCAATAAATAGATTTCCAGGCAGCACCAAGCCAAAATTGGCGCATAAGATATCATTAAGAAATCTTTAAGACAGCTTTAAGAAATCTTATGATATGATATCCGAAAGACATCTTAAATATATTTTAAAGATATCTTATGCGCCGATTTTAGATTTGGTGATGTCTGGGTTTATAGTTTATCTAACCTCACATTTTGTTGATAAAATAGGACTGAAACTCAAAGACGTTTAGGATCCCCATAATACTATTATAGGTTTGAATGTAAATATATATTGCTGTTTTTCGCTCTATTATACACCTACAACGCACGCACACATATACGTTCGAATCGTAATACAAATTATATATATTTTTATGCTAGACTTTTAATCTAGATTTGAAGGATAATAGTGCTTTCTTTTGTGTATCTTAATCCCAGGGATCTTGTATTTTTATTCATACAAAATGTATATTTTTTATATAAAGCACATAATATCTCGTCTGCCATTCGAGACGTCATAAAGACAAAAGTATAGATAGATAAGGAAAACTGTGATTTCGTAATTATTTATCGTTTTTCACGTAAAATCGAACTTCCTGGGATTATTGATGTACATATGTATTCCCTAACAGCGCAACATACCATTGCTCCGAAAAATGTTCAGAGGATATCCTGCTGAAGATATCCAGAAGACATTCGAATATCCTCTGCATTCCTCTGAACGTTTTCGAATGTGTGCTGTTAGGGTGGAAATTGTAGAGAAGCATTTTTAATTCTGTCAAATTAATGCAACAAAAGACTAGAAGTATGAAAATAATAATTAGTCGATAAAACAAAATCGTGAAGGATTCCCTTAATACTCGCCCTGCGTCGGTAAATCCGGTCCGGTAATCCGGTCACGAACGATCGCGATGACGTCGAGAAAAAAATACCAATATGCGATATTGATATACGCGTCGCAATTCCTTATGTCGTCATCCATCCATCGCGGCGATAATATAAATCGTCAACAATTATTTATATTACAACGTCCTTAAAATGGAAACAATGTATTGTGTGTATCTTTGATATGATTTTATCTGTCATTATATTCTTCGAACTAATCATCGTTGAAATCATCGTTCTGCTGTAAAGAGAAATAGTCTGAAGACACAAGGAAATATGAGAATATAAAATATGCGGAAGAAGAAACATAAATACATATAATTAATATATAAAAATCTAACTCTCCTTATGAATAATGGATTATTTTAATACATATTTATTCATGCTTTAATATCAATTTATATTCTTTGAAAACGCTGATTAATGATAATTTTTATTGTCTCAAGTTTTCTCTTATATCTTTATAGAAAGACGTCGATTGGAAATGCTTGCAATTTCCCATCAAATAGACCTTGACGGATAAATGCACGTCTTTATTTTTGCAGCTTTTATGTCATTGTTGTATCACTTATTATTGTGATGTCATCTCGCTGATCTAATGCCACGGTCGAGACTTGATGAGAATAAGGAAGATTGTTAGGACGTGCGTGTTTAGGAATGCATAGAAAGGATGAAAGATGCGAAAAGAAGAAAAACAAACTGTGGACTTCGAAGCTATCTAGCTAATATAAGTAGCGAGCGGAAATAAAAACGTACGCATAAATAAAGACATAATTAGCTTTTCAGCTAATAACGACGTAGATACATTATTCGCAATATACAAATACGGAGAAAATATAATATTAAAAATTATACAACTGCGAACTGGCTCGATACATTATAATGTCATTAATATGTCGCTGCGACCTGGTCATTTCTCTTCAAACGTTGTGAGCGAATGATATATGGAAACATTTCACGTGATATCTCCATTAAGTTTTCAATCGTAACACTTTTATATATGGCAATGTACTCAATGGGGACAGACGTTAAAAAAGTAGAATTCATGTATTTAATATTATTGCTGCCAGACGTGCTTTGCTTTTTTCATCTGCGCATAGATTTTTTTTTATAATTTATAGTTTTCATGATTTTTTAAATTTGAGTTAATTTTCTACTGCATAAAAATTACACAAGATTTCTTTGTCACTGAATATAATATGTTAATTTTTTTTACTGCTTCATAAATACTTTGTCTCAAACAATAAAAGATTATAAGCGACTTTGATGCGATCTTTATAGCTTATTAATTCTTGAATAAATTTTTGAATTAATTCTCAATTTGTCTTGATAATAAATAAATTTTGTAGTCAACTTTTCTCGCGTAGTGCTTCCATGATATATTTTCGGAATAAGTGATGATAATTAAGTAACTTGAATGAGGTATAAATAACAGCATGTAATATAATAGAATAAATAATAGAATATTTAATATTTATAACTAAGACTTTAGTTACGCTGTCGATTGAAAAATCATGTTTAAATTTTACGAGCAGGTAAAAGTTAGATGCTGATGTCAATTTCAAGGAAAAATTAATTTTTTTTTTCATTGAAACTGATTCATTGTGCACAGAGCACTAATTTTTCTTTGGTATACGATACAAGAAATTAAATAAATTTTTTTATAATTCGAGATTTTCTTTTTAATAAAAAATCTTTCTCTCTCTTTTAATAAACTTCTATAAAAAAAGGATATAAATAACATTTAAAAAATATATAGTTACAAATGGGATTTTTTCATTATAAATACAGAAGAATTAAGTTATAGAAATAATCGTTGCACAATTTATGGGGACTTTGATCCAGCAAACATATCGTGTGAAAATTTTCGTTTCTCCGAGTCGCGCGTTTAGCCATCTGTAAATCCAAATGACACCACACACGTTGGCAAATCACTGCTACTGAATTAGCATAATCTCCTCGTCTGCGTGTTACGTGCTCGTTGTACGCGTGTTAATTCCTAGTCAAATGTTCCCGTAACAAGTAAAGCCGTCCGAGGTTTAACTTGGTTTTCGTACACTTTATCGTACATTAGAAACGCGCAATTATTTCGCTATTTATATAAAAGCGGTTGCGCATAAAACGTTGTATAAATAGTATACGTAGTATGTCATGAAAATAAATGGAAGGAATTAAAAATGGTGTGCGTCGAACGTTCAAACGCATTATCGATACAATTCCACGTGCATCGATATTTTCAGTTTATGGTATGCCACTTACTTAGTTGCTATTCTTAATAGGCGACTGACGGATTAACATCGTATTATTGTCTAAGCATATACGACACGAAGCACATGCATTGCTAAATTGATCCTTCTAAGCTTTATCGACTTGTTGACGCACGCAGAACCTGCGCTAAACTCGTCGCATATATTGAAATAAATGAGATCATAGTAAAGAATGAAATGTTATCTTCGAATACATTAAAAAAATTGTATTTTCGAAGTATCAGAGAACTGTGCATTATAAAATAAAAAAATATAAAATCTCTTAATATTACGTAAAATTAATGTAAGAAAATTATGGTGATTTCTTTTAAAAAAGTATATAATGATTTCTAAAAAGAATAATCTCGAAATATCAAAAATATATCTTCATCTGGAATAAGACACTATATGTACACGTATATGCTACGACAAGCGACGTTTCTCTCGAAATCTTACAATTTTTGTATGAAACATTTTTCGAAAAATAGCAATGCATTATTTAAAATGAGACACCCTGTATATGGTTATGTATATATGTTGCACAATTTACAATACAAAATGTTTGTCACTGAATAGTTTTTTAGTTTATTAGAAGAATGAGTGAAGTCAATAAGTAACTCGAAAAAGAAGATTTTAGCAACTCAAAAGAAGTGTTCACGAGTAAACATAATCTAATGTAAACATAATAGAATCCAGGCTTCTCATGTCTGGTTTATATGTATATATACACTATGTCTATGTTTTCTTTGCGATCTATTTTTGTCTGTTGTAAAATAATATACCTTTGGTTAATGTAAATAAACTAAAATTTCATTATGCCTTTTTTATAAATCAGAAATATCTGCTACTAATTTTTAGAGGATTCCCCTCTTAAGCTAAAAGGATCCTTTTGGCGTCTATTTTAGAGCAGGGTATTTTAAAATAAATAAGTGGGAAATATTTAAAATGAGATAATACAATTTCTCTAATAGTACAATTTCTCTCTCCTGTTGAAAAATGAGATTGATCAACTATGAGAGATTGAAAAATTTTTAACACGTGAACGAGGAGGAGTGATTTAAAGCCGTGAACTAAGTGAATTTTATTCATAGGGACTCGATGCACCGGAAATACATCAGACAACGTCGTATAATGGGCACGTGATCGACATTTCGTTCTCGACAGAGCTCGCGACTCTTTTTTTTCTTCTCTTTTTTCCTCTATCCTTTCATAATTCTTCCCTCCTTCACGCGGCATTACGCGAGTGTCACGCGCGTTGAGGCTAACTTATGCGATACTTGACACAGAGCTACTGGCGGTAACGAGCCACCTGGAACGAGACTAACGAGCATCTCACATTTCGTGTGATGCATCCCGGTGAGTGATACGCGTTCGCGATGACTCATGACGGTTTTTCGGTTATCGTTCGACGTTATACGGGGGAATTTCACAAGCCAGGTATATTGAAAGACTCATCTTCGCCTAAAGTGAACCGTATCACGATCAATAATACTGTCAAGACTGAAAAATATTGATAGTGTTACTGACCAGCATGTGTGAACTGGAATAAGAGAAAACAATGAAGATTTTATTTTTTTTACATTCAATCATCAGTATTGGTATAATAACATTATTAATCAGTATTGGTATATAGTATTACTGATCATATATGAAGTTGCGCATTATTATTTCAATCGGTATATTACTAACCAAATGGCTTGAAAAGCTTTCATGTCTTGCAACCGGATAGCACAATGAATTATTTTATCATTTTATTGAAATATACGAATCTATTCGAACTGTGAGATTCCAGGTAACAAACGTACGTCATTTTGATGTCGATTGATGTCATTAGATGTCAAAATGACGTCATTTATGTTACTTCCCAGGTAGCGCAATCTGACGTTATTAAACGTTAAAATGGCATTATTTTGACGTTTAATGACGTCAGTTTGCTACCTAGGTTAGGATACATCCCGTATCTCACATATATGAACAAAGTAAAAAAATGCAGTATTTTATAAATTTTTAATAATTAAAAAAAACATCAATTTCAGCAACATGACCTAACTTCTTATTTTATAGCTTTTATCTTCGTATATATCTTTTAAAACATATACTATATAGTATATGTTTAATAAAAAGTAGGGGTTCTTATTTAAGATTTCAAAGTTATTCCCAGTCTCACCTCCCATGAGGGCGGAAGGGGGTCAATTTTTGCGAAATATATAGAATTGCACCCTCGAAACTATTGAAAGTTTATTTGGAACATTTTTTTGTACAATGCTTAAGCTTTCAAGATATTTTGCAGTCTCAAGTTAAAAACTTACCCTGTATATACTAATGCATGGTATGTTTTTACAACTGTCTCGTAGCAGATGGTGACATTATGGCAGAAAACTTTAAATCTTAGAAATTTCTTCCAATTGCAAGATATCTTCAAATCATAGCTCTAGTCTTTCTTCTACTGTTCTACGTTCACGCATATTTGTCTTAATAAAAAAAAACCTCACCATTTGTAATAATCCACTAAAATTGCTGTCATTCATACGTAAAAAAGATTTGTTTAATCTATCGTATCCGTATCCAGCAAATTAAGATGGATAAGTACTTCTCATTTTTTAGAGAGATTCTCAGTAACCCACCAACTTCTACGTCTCAGATTTCGGTTTGAGATTGTAAGTGCTAATATTATTCCAAAACATGCTTTTTTTCGAAATCCACAACAAGATCTTTGCTGAACAAACAGCTAGAGAACAGAAAAAAATTGATCGTGTACTCAAAAAATATTGATATTGCATAATGCCACTATTGATTTAATAATAATCAGTTATTACTAATTGTGTACGGTTCACACTTAATCTCGGTTATTAAAGTTGTCAGATGTAGTTTGCAAACGTAAAAATGTATTGACGTACTTGCGTACCATCAACGATGCATGTGGATTGCATAACGATTCATTGGCAAAACGAACAAACGAACGGCGTTGAAGTGTGATTAATCTGTTATTTCTTTTATTTTTTTTCTATGTATTGTCATTTTTTTCTGGCATATCCTTTTGAGTCAGAAACAACAGTATGTATGTTAAAGGAGATTTAGGGACAAAAGTAATACTGATGTTTGCAACAACTGTCAAAATTTATTATTATCGCGTTGTATACAAAGTGCTCAGATGGAAGGCGGAAAAAAACATTTTTTTATATCGCAGTTAATATCATATTCGCGTGTAAGAGGATGAAAAAAATTTTCTTTTTTTTACTCTTCTCGGAAATGACGCAAGTATTGACGGGACCAAAGTGCAGGTTAGGTTCTACAACATATAATATGTCTGTCTGGTAGATTCTCTTGAACAAACTTTGGTGATACGTGGAGGAGGAATTTAATTCAAATATATCACGAAGTTTCTCTCTCGTCGGGCTTACATTTCATGGTTTCCTTGTCGCGAATCGACTTACGCTCGTCGGACCATGCGCTTCAGCTCTGCATTTACTGTTGTCTTATGCTAATCTGAACATTAGACATTTTCGCGTTACGCAATGCACGGTATTCTCTCCCTCACGCGATGTATATTATCCTGTCCACACATCCGATCGCACCTGTCAAATATACCTGTCAAATAGACCTATCAAATATGTCAGGCAATCCGTTGTGCTATCAGTATCACGCTATTGTTGAGAGATTCGGAAAGATATGATGAGTTTTATTTCCATATTTTAAATAGAAAGAAACGAGATTCTCAGTATATCTTGCTTTAATTATTATTGCCCGATCTTGATTGATATCACGATGTAATATTCGTAGCAACTTCTCGTATCGTTCAATTGCTTTGCTGTGTCTCACAGTGGCAGAACAGTGTACATTTATACGATAAGGTAGTATTTTTTTCTTCCATGTGGTCTTCGCGGCTTGATCGTTAAGCGATGTTTACGGAATCGATACCAACTGAGGTCACAACGAGGACTATCGCCATTAATTGCGCGAAGATGGTGTGCATTAGCATATATACCTGACACGCCATTCTTCGCAGTTCAAAATAAGAGTCTCATGCTCGGTATTTTTTTCTCTCTTCATTGTCTATAAAAATCTCATTATAATTCTTGCGAAATTATATGCGTGCTATGCATCAGACGTTATCTCGTGGTGGAAATAAATATGTTGTGTGGAAATATTATATACATATATATGTATATGTGTATCTCACAGCATTTATAAAATTTGTTATATTTGAGTAAATAGATTAAAATGAGTCAACCCGTATATCATGGCGTATTAAGATAATTATAAAATATTATTTAAAATAATTACACCAACTACGCACAAGCATGATTAGTGTGTTCTTAAAATGTTTGAATCAATCTGGTGTGTGCGTATATACAGAGTGATTTTAAATATAAGCGCGAAAAATTTTCAGAGATGTTTCTTTATCGAAAACTAAGGAGGGTCTTTGATATAATTATATATCCTCCCTGAGATATAATTCCTTCAAAAGGGAAGTAAGATTTTTTTTTCAAATTCTGGACAAGTTAAAAAAATAAAATTGGACATTGTCCACTAGTAAAAAGAATATTTTTAATATTTTTTAAATTCTCCTAATTTTAATTCTCCTGTTATAAAGGAATGAAACTAGCAACTCTCTTATACAATTTTTTATTAGAACTTTTTTATGGGCCAGATTGTGATCATTTAAAAATATGTTAAAAAGCTTGTGTTAAAAAGCTTGATTCTTTTAGAACTTTTTTGATTTGTTTTATTTTTTAAATAAAATCAAGTTTTCAAGAAAAAATTACATTATCCACAGCACAATTACATATAGGTTTCAATTTATTAGAAATTAAATTTAAAAATAAAAAAGCAAGCAAAACAAAATTATAGTAAATGTTGAAAAATGAAACATTTTCTTCAACTTGTCAAAATTAGAGGAAAATAGTAAGAACCTTATTTTCATCTTCTTTTATTCTATATGATGTACCTTTTTTGTATATTTTTGACAAAGAATTATTTACTATTTTTTTCATTTATTTAGAATCATTCTATATATACATATACATATTATATAAGTTTATTATTCATGCAACCTTTGGAGTCTATTTTGTTAGCAAAAATATCTCATATTAAAATGTATTACTATTTTATGTGACGATTTTTATAATGAAAATATCGATCGATATGACGTAGTTTAAAATATTTTATAGACATCAATAATTATCCAAATTTATCCAAAGGTATAGATTACAGAGTTAATATTTAAATCAATATAAAAAATGAGTGAAAAAAGATATTCATAATTCATTACATCACGCGCAGAATAGAAACCAGATATAAAAATAATCTTCGAAATATATTTTACAATGTCGCATATATACTTTTCAATTTATGTGATTAATCAGAAATATTTTAAATTCGCAACATTTATACATGGCATTAATGTTAAAAGCGATTTATAGCCGATCTTCATCGTTAAACGAACAAGAAACATAAAAATCCATTTTTAGCTACATTCAAATATACGATTTTTTTGCGATAAAATGAATGGCTGCTCTTGCATCCCAAAAGATTAATGAATACCAGTTTCTGTTTATTTAAGGAATTTCTATTAATTCTTATTTAGATATACACATTAATGTGAATTTTATAAACAATAATAATAAGACATATTTTCATTTGAAGGATAAACGTTAAAATCATTTTAGACACACTTTTCAATTCTTATTTTAAATCGTGGAATAATAAAAATAAAATTTCTATTTCTATTTTAAGTTCAATTTTCAATAATTTAATAATTTAAATTTTGAAAAAGTATATATATATATGTATATCAAATTTATTTAAAATTTTATTAAATTTATTTAATTTTAGTTAAATTTACTTATTTTAATTAAATTTATTTTAAAAATTTGTTAATAGAGAATTTATAATATTATTTGCAAAGTGTAAAAAAACAGATGTGAGTATTCAACAAAGTTTAATTCAATATTTAATAAAGAGTAGATATATATCTCACAGGTTGTTTCTGTATTTTTAGCATTTGATACGATAAAGACAGTATCGCAAATAGGAACCGGTTAATCCGGAAATACTGCGCGAGATAAGACTACATTCAGATACTATCAGTCATTCATTCTTCATATTTTGATATAACGATATTATTGTAAAGGCTTCGCGATATCAATGCTGTTACCTTGCTGCAATTGAATTGCGTTCTTGTAAGTATGACTTGTATAAGGTCAACAGGAAAATTGTTTACATATTAAAAATATTTTTGCTCAGCATTAATTAAAATACAAGTTTCATGAATCGCGTTGACACTCTTTATATTTATTTATCGTTATTATTATCATCTGCGGTAAGCCTTCATATTTTTTGCGAGTTGTTATATCATTTGATAATCTTTTTTTGTTACTGCGATATATAACAGGATGTATTTTGAGCAATGTTTTTGATTTTATTTCGAATTCCATGTTCGAGTGAAATAATGAACCACTTTGATAATTAATTATTTTGAAAAACGTTTTAACAGTCGTTGAACTTTAATTGGTAAGACGTGTTTTTCAAAATATACGATTGCGTACACATATTTGCCTTCATTGCTTGTACAACGATAAATTCACTCGATTTAAATGTTTATAACTAGCAATCGATATTTCAGGTCAATATTGATCCAACTTTCCTGAATATTTAACTATATATATATATATCTTAATTATGTGTTATATTATTTTATGTACACTATATATATATATATATATATTATTATATATCAGGATTGGGAAGTAATGAGTAACTTGTAACGAAGTTACAGTTACAGTTACTTTTTTTCGGTAACTATAACTTAACTTCGTTACTTTTCTCCATCTGTAATTGTAACTGTAACTTAGTTACATTTTTTTAGTAACTATTTTAACAGTTATTTTTTTAGTAACTATTTTAACAGTTATTTTATTAGTTACTTTTTTTTGGAAACATGCGCTAAAAGTATCGTTCAAGTATGGTAGCCGTTATATTGTTATTAAATTCTGATAACAGTAACATATGGATCTTCATATGATTTAATCTTTTACCTACAATTCTCATATATATTTAGTGTACATAAAATAATATAACACATAATTAAGATCGACCAATCACAGTCAAGTATTTAAAAAAATTCTTAAAATAATAAATCTGTAATAATTGGTCGATTTGCTTGCGACTTTGCGATTACTATTTAGTAAGTTACTAACTATTGTTACTGTTGTATATAAAGGTCATTTACCATATACATTGATGGTAATCGCAAAGTCGCAAGCAAATCGATCAATTATTACATTCAAAAATTTTTTTAAATACTTGACTGTGATTGTGCATAAAATGTAAGCTCCTTATATTTAAAATAATGTATAATTATTTTTAAAAAGTAACTGAAAAGTAACGACTCGTTACTTTTTGAGTAACTGTAACTGTAACAAGTTATTTTTTAAAATCAGTAACTTATAACTTATAACTGTAACTAGTTACTTTTTCAATGAAATAACTGTAACTGTAACTAGTTACTTTTACAAAGTAACTTTTCCAACCCTGATATATATATATGTGTGTATATATATATATATATATACATGTGTTTGTGTGTGTGTGTATTTGCGATACAATAGTCGCAAGTAGACAAATTAGCGTTTTATATATAATAATCTCGTATAGATCTTCGGTTAAGTATAGACCTCGTTATAGATCTTTAGTTAAGTAATATCTAACCATTGTTTCGATGAGCTTATCGGCGCATCTGTTACAACATATAAGTGCGTTCTCTATTTTTAACATCGCCTAACCTTACTAACGATAAGCCACACCTACGGAAGTCGATAACAGACAGTATCGTCTGAATAAAACGCAAATTTCATAATTAATTAATTTAAAACGCGTTTTAATTAAATTTTAATTGGCAAGATTTGTAAAGCGAGATGTGTGTGAGATTTTCTCTCAAATTTCTTCCATATTTTCTAGATTTTTATCATTATGAATATATAATTACTTATTAGTTTAATTACGTATTTATTAATTAAAATACTTATTGTTAGATTAATTGTGTTAATTGTATATTTTTTAAAAATTAATAATAAGAAAAAATAATTTAAAAAATATAAATAAAAAACTTATTAAAATACTTATACTAATTATTTTTATTTATTATATAATTAATTATATTGTTTACTTATAACAATTTCGAGGAGCACAATAGAAAAAAGGCATTGCATTAAAATTGCTACATCTATTTATTTCTTATACACAAACAAGAACCAGGAGACAGGTTTAAGCTCTGGTGTCTAACAGGAGACTCCACATAGCTTGTTTTAAAAATTAATAAAGGCACTATTTTCGTTTCATAAAAGTATATGTTTTGCACAAAAAAGAAAAAGGGGCAAAAATAACGATTCATCTTCCGTGAATAAGAACGCTTACATTATTGAAGCGGTAGATGAACTTGGAAATGGAAGTAATTCATCGATTTGTCCGCGATAGAGATGGATAGAACGGATATTCGCGTTTATTGGAAAATAATTGAATTATCCAATAGGGGGAGAGCATTTGCGTCAGATTATCATGAACGTGTGTATACATCATCGGCGCGAATTTTCTTTTTATATACTCGTATAATATAAAAGTTCGTTCTACATAGCACGTTACATCGTGCTATTTATGAACGTATATATTCGCAGACTTAGCTTGGCCCAGAGACCGTAGAGTGAAAAATATACTTGATACCGTGACATAAAGTGCAATATCATGTAGTAGAACGCAATGAAGGTATCTAAAAGCTGTGTAAGTTGTCGTTAACGATCGGCACAGTTGCAATCGGTAAAAATTTTATACTTTCCGATAGATGTAAGTTTAGATTAGTTCAAATTGGATTAAATTAGGAAGGAGGAATAGAGAGAAAAAACGCATTTTATTATGTCAATATATGTTCATTTACAGTCTTTCTAAAAACAGATTTTAGATCTCTTATAAATATGTAAAATTTATTCGACACTGATTGATGTGAGAGTAAAAGCCCGTTTTTAGTCGCGTTTCGGTGAATGCTCCCATTTCGCTCTTTATCAGTCAAGAATTGTGCAATAATTACAGGTCACGCAATACTGCAATTATTCCGAGTGTGCTGTAACACTATGCTAAAGTATACATGTATATCGATGCTTAATCTCAAAACATAAATATGTATACAATGTAAAAACGCGATACTTTACGATGTTTTTGCCTTCTGTGATATTTTTATCGCAAGTCATACCTGCCAGAAATCAACATTTTTCTTCGGATGATGATGCTGTTTGTAAAATCAAGGGAATCCCTCAGCGAATGACAAACAAAATACTAACGCTCTTATTTTGGAATTAAAAATATTGGTAATTATACCTACTGATTTTCGAAGAATAATTACTGATATTTTGAATTTTACATTATAAATCAACTAGATCAAACATGGAGTCACTTCCCAATGAGCAATATGTTATCAAAAGAAATTCATAAAGTACTCAAGTTTAACCCTTAGTCCCGACGGTTCTTTTCGGCACCTTTAATCCCAACTCATGGGTCGTTTGCGTCTTTGCGTTATTTGGATCAGTAAAAACGCTTTAAAAAATCTGAAGAAATTCATGGAGCTTCTTGCAACCTTCAACTTGAAGTCCCAATCATAATATTTCGATAAAAATTATTTTTTTATATAGTTTGTTATTAAGAAATGGAGGTACTTAAGGAAAACTCACTTGTTCACTTAAAATATCATAACTTTAAGCCAAATGAAGATATCGACAAAAATAAAAGAAATTAAAGGTGAGGAACACCTTTCATAAAAACAATAGTACAAAAAATTGTATTAAAAAAAATGCTTAATTTTTGAACCTCAAAATGGCGAAAATTTGGGTACTAAAATTGCGTGTAAAAATGACTAAAATCGCGTGTAAAAATGATTTTAATGAATAAATTTATTGTAAAGTGGGTAAAAATTAATAACAGAACAATGTTTTAGTGTGTGATGATACGTTTAATTGTGATAACAAGATATACAGCATGAAATGCGGTGTTCGTCACAAGTGTTCAAAAATTACAGCACTTTGAAATTTCGTTTGGGTCGCAAACGACCCATGAGTCGGGACTAAGGGTTAAGAGTCTGACTTCCGATAATACCATCAAAATGATAATATTATGATATCAATAAGTCCTCCAATGAGTCGATTTTAGAGGAAAGAGACATCACATAAATGACATTTAAAAGAATTCTACAATCTGATTTCTTTTAAATATCAAAAAATGGTTATCGTTAAGAATTGTTATTTGTAGTATATTTTTACATATTTTTATATTAAAAAAACATAGCTTTAACAAGTAACTTGTAAGTATATATTTCTTTTGTAACATTTTATTAGAATTTTGCAAAATACAAAAAAAATTAATTATTTTTGAATAAAAAAATACTTTACGATTTTGCAACGTACGTGTGCTTTTTGAAGACATAACCCAACTTCTTCGGTTATAGATATATAGAAATAAAAATATGAAATTATTTATCTCTATATTTTATGCTCAAATATATTTAATAATATTTATAATTTAAGAAGGAAAGATTACCTTAAAAACGTTAATATCGAAGAACGTAAATGCTATCTCTTTAATTGAAATCCAATTCACAAGCACGTGGTTCACACGTATGTTGCTAAAATAACTTAAATAGCACGCTTGCTAGAGACTCTACAGATATCATATAAAGAGACATCATAAAGAGCTCTTCTGAAATATATCTTACAAAAAGATTACTTACTGATATTATTTCTAAAAAAAATTAATTAAGTCTCTAAAAAATTTTCTTAAAAAGTTCATTCTTTCAATAATGCTCACTGGATTATATTGCTACGTTTAATATTATTATAGGTTCGAATGTAAATATGTATTGCTGTTTTTCGCTCTATTATACCTACAACTTTCTCTTGTGTATCTTAATCTCAAGAATTTTGTATTTATATTCATACAAAATGTATATTTTTTTATATAAAGCATATAATATAATGAGTTGACAGCTCGTCTGTCATTTGAGACGTCATATAAAGACAAAAGATAAAGAAAATTGCGATTTCGTAATTATTTCTCGTTTTTCATGTGAAATCGAACTTCTCTGGGATCATTGATGTATGTATTGCAATCGTAGAGAAGCATTTTTAATTCTGTCAAATTAATGCGACAAAAGAGAGACTAGAAGTATGAAAATAAAATAATTAATCGGTTTATAAAACAGACAATCGTAAAGGATCATCTTAATGGACCGTCTTATTTGCGATTAGAAAAGAAAAAACTCACGCGAATCTAGTGATCTCAAATATATATATAACTTCAGTGATTGGACGAGAACTGGTGCTTGAACAACGTGATATGACCGTTATATACACACAAATACACACACACACACCCACACACACACATATATATATATATAGTTAAAAATATAGTCGGTAATTTCTTTTCTCCTTTTCTTTTATAGGTCACGCGGTCTAGATAAGAGAAGGCGAAAGTAGACCGAAAGGATTTCGCGATACCGCCGTCGCATATTTGTTTTAGTCGATTTTTATGTGAAGATCCGTTTGACATTTATGCCACTGCTGCATCGACAGTTTACCACTTGGATTCCGAGATAAGCTTACATATATAAAATCTCTCAGTGAGATCGTTATTCGAAGATCAAAAATAGCTCCATATATCATTTTTTCCATATATGTTAACAATAAGTATTATATTATTTTAAATATTAATCTTAAGACTTTTGCTTTTTTCTTATCAATAAGATTTAGAATATTTCTCTTTCTAAAAAAAGTTGTGTTACTCGATATACAAAATCGATGCTCTTTAAAAATATCAAAAGTTGTCAAAAAAAGAATATTTCTTCAAAAGATGTCGAATGCATGTTCTATATAGTATTAATAATATAGTATTATAGTATTATTAATATAGTAATATAGTATATAGTATTAATTTGCAAATATGTTCAATTTTTACTGTTTTAATAAATTATTTGAGAAAGAGTAATTTTAATTATATATATAACATATACACTAAATGTTCAAAATTATATTTTAATATTTAGTATACAAATTAATACTTTTCTTAACCTCAAAATTTTGACGATTGTTTAGAAATAGTCTGTACTGTCAGAAGACAATTGTAATTTAATTACAATTAGATAAATTATTGTTTTGGTAGTATATAAAAATTATTTAGGTTTGTATAAAAATAACTTTATATCAAAACCAATCAAGCGATATCAGCGATAATGTGACACAAATATCATGAACAAACGACTCGCAGTATACAGTGACCGAATTTTTGACTAATCAAAATTTTAAGGTTATAGGGAAGAAAAATGATTTATTTACTAAATATTAAAAATATTAAATATTGAATGTTATAATATAATTTTTAGTATTCTGTATGTTATAATTAAGATTACTTCCTCAAATAGTTTATTAAAACAATAAAAAATGTTGTTTGAGTCTAATAATGTGAACACGTCGTAAATTATATATCGATTTTATAGATCGAGTCTTAAACATTTTTTCCGCGAACTAGTCCTTTTTGGGTAAACATTCAATATTTTCAGCGCAGTAACGCTTGCTGATCAATATTGGGTTTCCATTACTAAAAAAGGTGTTTGCGAATAATAATCTCTAGGTAAAAAAAATTATAAAGAAATCTTCAAGTTTATAAAAAAAATTGAATAAATGTGATTATTAAAGAAACGCAAAAGCATATATTTGGAAAGTAATTTTAACATAAAAATGTGTTCAAGTCTAATAATAATCGAACACGTCGGTATTTGACAGAAATATCGAAGTAAATATTAGGTAGCTCTACGTGAGAGAAGAAAGGCAAAGAAAAACAAATGATAACCCTGAATCCACCTCCCATTCGACTTGAAGGACAATAATCACAGTGATTGCTGTATAATAATGACTGTTCACCATGATCTACGTCGCGACGTTCACGTAGCCTCTCTCTTGTAAGTAAAGTCTCGGTTAGGTGCATTTAAGGAAATTTCTCGGAAAACAGGAAAATGGGTCGGTCATGGACTATAACAGCATAATAATTGTGAAATTAATATATACGCATATACGCAATTGAACACACATTATGCCTGTACTTACTTGCGTAGTCAGAGATAGACCGTTTCTGTCCCAGATTGGACTAGTTTCCTATTGTACGATATGATCGCACAATCTTGACTTTCGAGCAATTCTAGGTCGTGGGAAAACATCGGGTTTTGACAATGAAGAGCCACAAGAATAATCCTTTGGTGATGATCTTATTATGTCAAAATTTCATGTCTTGATGACATATGATTTCTCGAGGGGGAGATAGATCAGAATCAATGAAAAATTGCTCGAAAAAAAGGACTTATTCGATTTTGATAGACAGATGTAAACGTATGATAAAAGAGAAGTAAGAAAAAACAAGGAAAAAATATGATAAAAGAGCAAAGAAGATATACGATATAATTTTTTAATATATATGTATAAATAATACATTTTTTTGCTCTATACAAAAAATGATTTATTTTTGGAGGCATTATTTTTAATATAAATATCCCTTGTAGAAATTTATCACTAGTAACGCCAATTAATCACTTATTTCGAGTACTTAAATTACTCTATATCAGTATTTTAAGTACTCGAAATAAGTGATTAAGTATTCGAAATAAGTGATAAATTGGCGTTACTAGTGATAAATTTCTATAAGGGCTAAGAAGAATTTATTTAGTAATTACTGCGCATGTATTTTTTTATAATTTATAAGTTTAGTAAAAAAATATGTGTAGTCATCTAGTGATTATGAAATGAACGCTTACCTGAAAAGAGCCGGTATTACTAGTTAGTTCTGCGTTTGTCCAGTTACCATTCGATGTTATAGCTGACTAAAACTGCTTTTTTCTGTTTTTTTTTCCTCGATTAATGAACAACAAAGGATTATTTAACAATGTACGCGATGTAAGATAACATGATAAAATATAAAAAATATAATCTGAATGACAATTATATAATACAAAAAAAGATTGGTTCGAATAATAATAATATATATAATCGAAATAATTGAACAAAGCCTTTTTTTCGAGCAAATTTTTTGACAATTAATTTATTATTGAAATATCATACACTGCAGAACGTTTCGAACATTTATTTATGTCATCTTCAGCCTCTAATCCTTACAAAATACTTTAAAAATAACATGAAAATGTGTGTAATAACTCCATAAATACGTACATAACTCAACAAAAATTAATTATTAGTCATGACAATTAAAAACACAATTGGTGTACATGTCGTTCGATATATAAAAATATTATTCACTTATGTCAAAGCATGGGTATAACGACCCTATCGAGGTATTACTTAAAATGTTTTTAAGTAATTTTAAGTAATACCTCGATAGGGTCGTTATACCCATGCTTTGACTTTGATATAAGTGAATAATATTTTTATATATCGAACGACATGTACACCAATTGTGTTTTTAATTGTCATGACTAATAATTGATTTGTTGAGTTACGTACGTATTTATGAAGTTATTACACACATTTTCATGTTGTTTTTAAAGTATTTCGTAAGGATTAGCGGCTGAAGATGATACGAGTATAAGTAAATGTTCGAAACGTTCTGCAGTGTATGATATTTCAATAATAAATTAATTGTCGAAAAATTTGCTCGAAAAAGGCCTTTGTTCAATTATTTCGATTATATATAATATAATCTGAATATCCAGAGTGGGTCATCTTAATCAATCCAAGTGAATATCTTGAAAAGAAGAATTTTTTCAAAAAAATTGTTTTAGATAAAAGTTTTATGGCTTCGAGGGGGACATAAGATGGTACCATTGGACGACCTTGGATAGTCATTTGAAGGTTACGTAAAAGTCATCTTCAATTTTTTAAATGGAAATCGCTATTTTTCATTTTTCATGTTCTTATAGCTTATCCCGAAAGCTTTTCAGAACACTAAAATAAAATATTTTTTCATTAAGTATTTTTTTTCAAGTTATAATCCAGCGAGAAATGACTTATCGAATTGATGTCGAATCAATGTCGAAAACATATTAAAAACTAAATGATATATCATCGATTTCGATTGATTTATGTCACAACTTTCGATGAATTATCGACTCATTGTCACAATAAGTCGATGTTGACTCAATATTGATTATTTTCTTCTCACTACAATAATAATTATATAAACAATGATAAATTATTAAATTAAGGCCATGTGTAACGAGCAATACGATATTATTTTATTATTGAGAAGAAAATTCTTAATTTGAAATAATAATTATACAAACGTTTCGAGCTCTACTTGCTCCTCTTCAGTGCGCAAAAAAATAGTGATAATAAATAACGATAATAAATAAATACATAAAATTCTAATAAAAAATCCGCAATACATAGTCAATATAAGTTATATAGTTGAGTCATAGTTAAAACGCAAAATATATTTACAATGAATTGAGACCATTAAAATAGTTCAACAAAGTAAGAACCCAATTAGAAGCAGAATGATTCGTCCGGTTATTCATAAAATATATTAGAATTATTAATAAAAACTTGGAGTGACACTTATACATTACTCCAAATGAACCACTTATCGTTATTTGACGAAAGTCCCTCGATCTGGCAATGATTATGTTCATCCTCTCCAAATTATTTGATATTTGTTAACTGAATTTAAAGAATTTATTCAATTGTAAAATAATTATATATTTAATTAAGAAGTAAGAAAATATAAATTTTTTTCTTGTATTATATATATTAAGATAAATTAATTTATTTACATTTTACTGTGTTCAATACCACTGACGAGTGTCAATACTATTCGTAAAATATATTAAAAATTGTCGTTTTGTTAGATAAATGCAATTCAACCAACAGTTGTATATATTGATTTATAATACAACTCGCATAATACGAATAACAAAAGATATATCAAGTATAATAATATATAAAATTCACTTTTCATTCTTAATATTTATAAAACATGAAAAGTAGGCCAAATATACGAGCCGAAATGATTTAGATGTAAGAATAATTAAAAATTTTTATTCATAATATAAAAGTAGACGTTTCGACCTTACTAGGTCTTTATCAATACAATCAACCGCAAATATAAAATTATAAAATATAATAAAGAAATTTAAACATAATCTCGCAAGCTATGTAAAGACGAAACTTTGATTATCATTCGATTTAATTACAATGGTTGAAACAATTATTCTTAGCTGTCTTATGTTTAAGACCATCTCTCAATTAAATGCACGGAGTCCAAATTGGTCGTTGGACAGCGCGAACGGTCTGTTCCGGCATCTTCACGAGATGAGTTCCATTAATTCAAGCCCTTTTTTCCCCACAAAATAGATATATTAAAAAGATTCCAATGAAGAACACTCCGAAAAATATAAATTAGTAATAACTTACATATTGATGTTATGTGTTGGTTGTTGCGACTCAGCAATATCAAGGAATAATATGTGTCATTATTATGTCGTAGCCTGTTTATATAGTCAATAGTGTTGTCAATAGTTAAAGGTTAATTTGTTTATTTTTTATTAAAAAGGTGTGTCAGATAATTCTTCTAAAATGTCAAAATAACAGCTTTCAAGAGATTCGATGTCTTTCTTTAAATTTATACTGTTTTTAAGTTCTTTTATGTATAACATTTCAGAAATAAGTCTTTTATTATAGTTGATTTCATGATCTATATTTTTCTTTATTCACAAGAGTCGATAAAGGGAACGTTATGGTAGCAATGGAGGAAAAATATTACATAAATAAGTTAGAAAATTTGCTAAATAATACTAATACTTACATAAAAATTAATAGTAACCCAGCATTAAAAATAGAAAGAGATTTAAATATCATTATAAAAAAATGGCTAAAAAAGGATTTTATTACCAAAACGGAATACTATTATATTTGCATTCGAGTGATAGCCTCTTGCCCAAAGCATACGGTTTGCCTAAAATCCTCTAGCTCTTATTTTTAATGAAATAAATCGCAGGATTGAGAATCTTATCTTAAAAAGGGTCTTCATGATAGTAAAGATAAAAATAACAAATTTGTTGCAATTCCATATGTGGAATCCATCTCCGAAGAAATATCAGCTAATATTAAAAAATCGGATGTAAATGTAGGATATCGTGTCTTGAAAAATCTAAACATTTGGATTAAAACACATAAAGACAAGAATGATGACTCCAGCAATTCAAATATTGTATATAAAATCAATTGCAGAGACTGTGACGCAACTTATATTGGACAAACAAAAAGACAATTACGTACCAGACTTAACAAACATAAAAACAATTTTAAATTAGACTCTGCAAGACATTCGGTGATTTCTGAACATATTTTAAATAATAAGCACACTTTTGACTGGGAAGGGACTGAAATATTAGATCATGAAATCAACTATAATAAAAGACTTATTTCTGAAATGTTATACATAAAAGAACATAAAAACAGTATAAATTTAAAGAAAGACATCGAATCTCTTGAAAGCTGTTATTTTGACATTTTAGAAGAATTATCTGACACACCTTTTTAATAAAAAATAAACAAATTAACCTTTAACTATTGACAACACTATTGACTATATAAACAGGCTATGACATAATAATGACACATATTATTCCTTGATATTGCTGAGTCGCAACAACCAACACATAACATCAATATGTAAGTTATTACTAATTTATATTTTTCGGAGTGTTCTTTATTGGAATCTTTTTAATATATCTATTTTGTGGGAAAAAAAGGGCTTGAATTAATGGAACTCATCTCGTGAAGATGCCGGAACAGACCGTTCGCGCTGTCCAACGACCAATTTGGACTCCGTGCATTTAATTGAGAGATGGTCTTAAACATAAGACAGCTAAGAATAATTGTTTCAACCATTGTTATTAAATCGAATGATAATCCATAAAGTTTTGTCTTTACATAGCGAGATTATGTTTAAATTTCTTTATTACATTTTATAATTTTATACTTGCGGTTGATTGTATTGATAAAGACCTAGTAAGGTCGAAACGTCTACTTTTATATTATAAATAAAAATTTTTAATTATTCTTACATCTAAATCATTTCGGCTCGTATATTTGGCCTACTTTTCATGTTTTATTAATTTTAAATTTTACGCGAGCGTTGATTTGTATTTTTATTATCTTAATAATTATTTTTTTATAGTCAAATATTTATTTATATTAATAAATAAAGATAATTTTATAATTTAATAATAATTACGAGTTGCAACATAAACTTTTTATAATCCCTAGAATAGACATTTTACTATTATACAAATTTTTTTTTGAGTTAGTCAAAATGAGAGACTATAAAAAGTTCATGTTGCAACGTGCAATTATTATTAAATTATAAAATTATCTTTACATTATTTAAGTCTGCGGTGATATAGAACGTAATTTTTTATTTACATTTGCATTTTCTAACAATAGTTTAAAAAAAATAATTTAAAAAATGTTATAGAGCACAGACTTTAAAATAAGCATCAAATTTCGAGCATTATTTCGTAAGCATCAAATTTCGAGTATTATTTCGATATGATGTAATGTCGATGATTTTGACGTCAATTAGACATCGATTTGATGCGTCATTTCTCGCTAGGAAAATGCTTGCATTTTACAATATTTTGATATAAAGTTCAAAATATCTTGTAAAATATTAAATTTTCGGTAATCTTATCTTAATATTTTCATGTGTGGAATAATGAGACCAATCAATTAGTATAAAGAAAATACATAGTTGTTTTTAAAAAAATCTACGCAGCTGCATGTTGCAAATTATATACTTTTTTAAAAAATAATTCGGGAAAAGCTATAAGAATATATAATGAAAAATAGTAATTTCCATTTAAGAAATTGAAAATGACCTTTACGTGATCTTCAAATGACTATTTAAAATCAAACCAATAGTATCATTTTATGTCCTCTTGGAAACCATAAAAAATTGTTATATGAAATATTTTTTGAAAAAATTCCTTTTTGAGATAATTCATCGCGTGATTGTTCGAAATGGCTTATTCTGTATATTTCGCATATAATATAGAAAACAGGACATAAAAAAAGATAATGTAAAAAACATTTATATAAATATTATATAAATGAGCATAAATGTTTTTAACGAAATTGTGCAAAAGTACCAATTATTGTAATTTTTATTGACTCTTTCACATATGTCCGTGGGTATAAATATCCATTTTTCTGTCCATAAAAACATTACAGTAATCTCTTAGCCGTTACAAGAAAAGTAGTGTGGCTGTATATTTACATTAGTTCAATTACAATGTTGATTACACTTAGGAGTGCTATTATATTTATCTATATTACATATGTATAATCGCACCGATATAATATATAGATCGCAAATTATCAAAAGGTCAAACACATGGCAGTGTCGTCGTAATTATATTTCACAGAGACATACGGCTCTCGAAAATACGAGTTGGCAATCGTACATCTCATAAGATTATTAAATCGAGAGGCTATAGTAAAATAAGGCAGTACGCAAACCGTATATAATTATAATTAATATAAATTTTATCCACATAGCAAAGACTTTTGTACAACTGACGGATTTATTAAATTCCGTAAATCTTTCCGAGCAATATTACATTATTGAACGCATTTGTGGCACACGAAGAGAAAGTTTCATTTTGTAATTCGATCTTGGAAATAACCAAGTTTTTCGTGTCAGTTTTACTCTGAATTTTTCGCTACAATTTGATGCGCAGTGATGATCAAAACGTATTAAAAACATTGATTTGCTTGGTAAATTATAGTCTTTACACTCGGACGTGTTTCGCTCTTATTTACATTAGATATTATCGTATATAGATCACGTCATACACAAAAAAATGCAAAATATAATTGTGCAGTATATATAATTGTAGTACAACCGGACGTCATGGAATTTTTAGCCGTCACTTATAGTCCAAGTAGCAAACTAACGTTATTAAACATTAAAACAACATCATTTTGATGTTTAATGACGCTTAATCAGTTTACTATCTGGGAGGTTATACCTCGATGTTCTTTTAAATCAGTAATACAACTTGTACACCAAACTTACATTGAAGAGTTTATTTCCCCAAATTGCTTTAAATATGTTTATCAAAAGAAACGGAGAAAGTATGTAAACTTAACTCTTTTATCATCATGCATATTTTTTTAAATTTTTTATCAATGTATAAATATACCAATATTGCATTATGACAATTTTAACAGCTACGGGGCATCGAACATTCTTTCTCGTTATATTTTAAGAGATTTTCGAATATAAAGGCTCTTTGTATTTTGTTTCGGACGGAAAAATAGTTCTGACATATTTTTAACATTTGAAGTTGTTTTAGGTACCTGTTTATTGGCAGGTTTTAACATTGGAAATTAGACATATAAAATTATTACAGAATATTTCCTAAGTATAATATAACAAATTTAAGAATATATTCCTTAACTTATTTTATAAAGAAATTTGTTTTCAAAATATAAAATATCAAATATATCTGATATATCGAGATAGAACGCCATTTTTAAATTGTAAAAGATAACATTCTGCAACTTCTAGGTTTTTAGTATAGGGCTAAAATTTAGCTGTTAAAAATGTAAAGAGATCGGTTTGCAATAAAGGTGGTTCACTTCACATGGAATGCTGCATATAATATATATGATAGTTTATGGAGAAATAAGCTCTTGCGAGAATTGTACATTTATACAATTGTTTTCACGATTACTTTTTCAAATTCATCGATAATATACCGAAATGTGATTGCAAGCTTTTGGCACGATAACTGATTTATTCCGATTTATGTATCGATACGATGGCATATGCGGTTACATATTTACAAGATTCGGAATACGCTGGTTGGACAAAGAATCTCGTTTTTCATTCTACATAAAAAGAACATTATATTACATTATTTTTTCACCGTAATGGTGTTGGTCAAGCGATTAAACTATCCCTTAGTTCTTTTTTTACAAGTAAATATACAGTATTTACAGGAATTTGAAAGAAGGAATGTAACGATATAATCGCTCGTAAGAAATATAGATGGATCGGATATAAGATATAAATTATTATTTTGGTTACGTTTAGCTGTCGAATCACTATAGATTACTTTATGATGAGACAATTGTAATTAGTAATTATTTATCAGTAATACTTAAGATTACAAAAATTGTCATTGATTATGGTAAGAAATATTTAAATACGACTAAAAATTGTTAAGACTTTTTCCTAATATTTATAATATTAAAAAAATTGTGATTCTTTTTATAAACTAAAAAAATAATTGTAAAAATAAAACATATTCGATTTATAATAACAACTTGAAATATATAAAATCGGCTATTAGAGCTCAACTTCGTAAGCTCCCTTTATCCCCCTGGAGTAATCTTATATCTCAAATACGAGATTCTTTCTAAACAAGTTAATTGCTAAGCAAAATTTCGTGCCTCGCGCACATGTATAAGGCAGCAAAAATAAAATCTCGCTGTCTTCGCGCACAAACGTCCGCGTTGGATTCTAATAGTCGATCTTATATTTCAAGTTGTTATTTTAATATAGGAGAGCCATACAGTATCGTTGTTAATATTAGATTATAGTTGAGAGAAATGATACACGAATGTATTAAAATATTATATAAACGATAAACCTATATAAAAGAAGAAAAAATTGACAATAAAAGCAGAAGTGTGTAAATCATATAACTTTATTAGGATAAAAAGTTAATAAAAAAGAATATGCAAACGATATTGCGCTAAAAGATGGAATATGCAGTTTTGCAACATTTATGAGATTACAAATATATGATGAGCATACGTACACAGAAAATCAGTAATTCATTCAAATACAAGCTAACAGATTATTAATTATAGGTAAGTCTGATTTATGAAATAATAAAAGCGCGACGCGAGGTATGGCAGACTATATAATATCGCATTTTAAAAATAAAATTGATCTTAAATTGAATTTTGCATACAAAGGACGGTTGCGGAATAGATTTCTTGCGAATAATTAAATTAAATTAGCTTAATTAGAGATTATTGGCTCTTATGATAAAATTTGACATCTTATGAATCTAATAAAATTGATATTTCAACGATTATGATGCGAAACGGAGAATTATACGATGATTGACATACTTGTTCATTACTTGAATAAACTTAAGAAGAAAAATTGAAAATCTAAAAATAAAAAATAAAACGAGTTAACTTGCGCATTAATTTAACGTGCTTAACGTATTATTGCGATATTTTAATTTGTGTTACGTGATCCATATATTCTTTAACGAGATTGTTCGCAATCTCGATGAGAATATCGGATCAGGTTGACAAATCAAGTTAATGGGACGATTCACGGACCGGAAATGTCGAGTTTAGCAAATTATTTCGACGATTTTGTACTAGATGTAACGTAGACATGCTATCTGTGCGTGTCGCGCACTTATTAATAAAATATAGAAATTATGACATATAGACTTCACGTGCACATATGTGTTACATTATTATTGGAACGTATTTTTCTAAAACAGTCATTCTTATTTTACTAGGAAATGTGTGATATATACATATACATACATATATGTATATACATACATATGTATATTATACGCGGAATGTCCAGTAATAATTAGCCTTTCGTGTGCAGGTAGAGTGGGTTAAACCAAATAAAAAAGTCCTTTACCATTTTACGATCTTTGTAATATTTAATGAGAAATTAATTGAAAAAGATCGACCAATCCGCGCGACGTTGGGAGGAGCGTTCTACAAATAGCCAATAGCGAACGAAGTGTAACGCTGGAGTCACGCGTGCCTAGAAACTGCGTAAAAATGGGATTGGTCGATTTTTTAAAATTAATTTCTCAATAACACTACTTTACAAAAAAATAATTTTTTTCATGATTTTAAATCAGATATAAAGTGTTTCTACATTTTTGGATGCTGAAACCATGCCACAAGCTAATTTTCACTAGCACAAGTTTTCTGAAATAATTGAGGTTTAATATGAAAAAAATGGCTTTTTCAGTACCCAAAAATCTATAAAAAACACTTTGTCCGGTTTAAAATAATCTTTGGCTATAAACTAGTGTAATTATTGCAAAGATCGCAAAACAGTAAAGGATTTTTCTAAGTTAAACACGCTCTCTTACACGAAAAGTGCGGCGATTATTACCGCGGATACCCTGTATACATATATATATATATTTTTAAATATGTTTTAATCTTCATTAGTAGATTATTACAGATTTTGTATATACATACAACTGTTGCGCGCATTATGTAGGCATTCGCCGCTCATGCCATCGTCATAGAACACATGAGGGGTGGAGGGGTACATAGATATAAAGGGACAACATTAGAAACGACTATCTGTGAAAAGAATATTATTCATCTTAAATAGCACAGCCGCTTTGCTAAACCCGCGTTTTTCACATTCGCGTCAGTGGCTCGTGAGAAATTACAGTATCGTCGTCAGTTAACTTAACTTCCTTTATATACAGCGGAACAAAGTATGACTAATCAACATCACGAGTCAACATCGTGTACTTATGATAGGGGTGTGTTCCTCGGCTGAGTCGACAATAAATTCGTACAGCGAACTTTGTATGTAAAATAACAACGGCATTCCTTCTTAACGGATGTATTTCTCGTTAATTGTACCGGTATATTCGACTATCTAACGTGATGAGATTTACAGGGAATTCCGTAGAAATGTCTTAAGAGAAGAATATCTGTACGACGTATATATTTCGTATTCATGCTCGAACCGTGTAGCAACAGGTTACATCATGTAATCGATTGGCACGTATAGATCGATCGGAGCAAATTTTGTGGCATTTATAGACTCTCGTTTTTTGAGTTAAATGCACTTGCAAAATTTAAAGAATTGAGCAATTTTTTGTCGTATCATCTATCAGTATTTTTATTCAAGATATAATTATATTTTTTAATAAGAGACGTGTAAAACTTATATTTCATACTCGTGAGAATCGATGTTTTAAATCTCGTACACGGACCAGCCGTGTTAAAATTAATCATTTAATGTAATTGTGAATTTTTAGAAAAAATTAATTTTTTCTTCTTTTGTTCATAACAATGAAATAAATTTCCGTAGATTTCGGGAAAAGTCTCACGATATTTTCTCAGCCGTTCTCGCAAATTTTTTTATTCCGTTGTTGCTAACATAAGTTCGAGCATAAATTAATACGCGTAGGGAATTTCTCGTCGTGTATATCCTAGCACACAAGATTTATAAATATTAACAGCCCAAGTTAGCACGTTACGTCATCCACGTCTACTCGCACGTAATCCACGTAAAGCACATATCGTGCAATTTAATATATATGATATAATTTGCGTTTCTGCTCGTATTTACCATCGATCCTTCATCAGCGGTATATGTCAAAATCACTTTGATATTATTTTTCTCGTGAAATATTCCAGGTCAACAGATAAATACATTAAATAATTATCACAATTTATGATTGCATTTATTTGCATCAATAAATTTGTCATGTAAAAAAATTCGTTATATAATGTTTAGCAAAGAAAGCATAAATGTGACATTACGATTAAATTTTGTTTCCTTTTTTTGTTTGATTTAAAAATAAATATAAAATAAAACGTAAGCGCGCATGGAATCTAGTATGTTGAAACTTACTATGTGTTTATTTTCAGTTACTAGGGATAGAATCAAGTTGAATATATAGAATGTCCCAGACTTACCGGATTAACTGTTAATGAAAGATTCCTGGGATCATGATTCTTTCTAGTAAAAATGTCGAGACACCAATAATTTTTGAGTTATAAGCAATTGAAAATAAAGGGTTTCACTCAAACTAAGCTTTAGGGAAATAAAATATTAACAAAACCACATTCTTCAGTTAATTTCAGATAGAATTTACGTTAATAGAATTTAGTTATAAAGGTACATGATAGTAAAAATTGGGAACATCCATAAAATGATGGTCTTTCTCTCGACATTTTCGATCAGGTAAAATTATTTCCACATGATCCCAGGAATCATTAACGGGTGATCCAGAAAGTCTAGGACGTCCTGTATCCTTAAAAATCTAATAATCAATTTCATTTTTCAGGATTCAATTAATACTCATAAGAAACAGATGCAAACAAATTTGAACTTGTTCGAAACAGATTCACATACAATTAATTGTTCGAAACAGATGCAAACAAATTCAAACTTGTAAGATATTTGCGATTTGTTCTCTATTGCTGCACTAATGAACTAGTGTAGACTAGATGCAATAAATTAAAGTGAGACAAGTATATTTTGTTTCACTCTAACTTACTGCACCAGTTGTGCACTAGTTCACCAGTGCGGCAATAAAGAACAAACACTTGATTCCATCAGTTACCATAGTGACAAATAACAGCGATTATAGGGTAGATCGAAGGATCGAGGAAGGTCTTTCGAATGACGTGTTTTCCGACGTGTTTCCTGACGTGCGTGCGATATAGACACAGGTGTACGACGGACACCTGGCCCGTCGATGATGGAGGGATGGAATGTGCCAGTTTATAGGATCAATATGCTTCATCAAGTTGGTACGATAGATCCATTTCCATCGTTTTAACGAGAGCGATTGGAACAAGGGAAAGATTATTGTTATACTCTTGCGTGTATGGCTGCCGCTCATTCCCCCGTTACGGCGAAAGGTTGTTGGGTTGTTCAAGGTTTTGTGCGGTGAAGTCGAATTTCTCTCTCGTTCACCGCGCCCCCACGACGATGTTACGTCGATCGACTTTAATGGCTTCGACATATTGTAACTTTGCGGACCTGGCGAGGGTGTTTGCCCTGTCTTTTCTCATATATAAACGCGCGAAACGTATCGACTTCTTCCGTCTCCGAGCGAAATTCCGCAGTCGACCGTGTCCCTCGAATTCTACCACGGTCGAACGATCTCGCGAGTTACATTTAAGGGTCGATTGCATCTATCGGTTAACCCCGGGTGTTCGTTTTCTTGTGTATATATACTTAGTAGGATCGAGTTTCGCTGGAAAATAATTGATTAATAGCAAATAGTGATGATTGATATTGATGTAACCAATTTGACGATTAACTATATATATCGATAGAGGTTCAATTAACAAACTCTGATTAAACAAAACTTTCTCTGGTTTCCTTATTTTAACTCTCTACGATCCTCAACTTTATAAGTTGTTATGGATGGAAAGCGAAAATGTAGTTAACCGCGATTAAACGACGATACTCGATGTTGATGTAATCGGCCCCGAGGCGTTTCGAGAGAGATCGAATTGCAAGTACCAGGCGTAGGATGACGATCTTATTGTTTGTTCTAGGAGTATCGATTCTCGGTGGAATCGAGTCAGCGTTGCTTTTAAGTGTCACTTGTGATTGCTTGTTGACTCGGGTTGAGAGGTGCGGATACTCCAGAACAAGTCGTTTTTCGATTCGAGAATATCCATTTTGTACAATCAAATAATTCAGTCATACTTATCATTTAAGACACTTATATATTAAATTTATATAAGAATACAATGTAGTGTTTGCTATATTTTTAACAATTTGGAATTAATTAAAAATATATATTTTAAAATTTTAAATTATTATATGTATACAGGTGTTTTTAAATAAATGCAAAAAACTTTAGGAAATTATTTTTTGTCAAAAATTAAAGAAAGTTTTTCATATAAGAAAGTATATGTATTTCTCCCTATATTCATCTTTGAGGAGTTATTTTTCTTTCAAAGGGAGAAATAAAAATTAAGTTTTTAATTTTTTTTCTCAAATTTTTTGAACAAATTGAAAAAATTAAATTTGGTGGATATTTTCTAATAGAAAAAGAATATTAATATTTTTATAATCTTCCTGTATTGTTATAAGAGGATGAGATTAACAATCTCTATCAATTTTTTATTAGAATTTTTATACTGGAACATGATAATCTAAAAATATACATTAGAAAGCTTGATTCTTTTAGAAATTTTTTTCCTTTTTTTTCGTAAAATCAAGTTTTCCAAAAAAAATAAAAATTTAATTTTTATTTTTCCTTTGAAGAAATAAGATCACAATTCCTCCAGGGAAGGATAAAAGAGCATGAAAAATCTCCTAAAATTTATCGCACTTATTTAGAAACATCCTGTATATTTAATATTTTAATTTTTTAAAATACAGCAAAAACTACATATTTTATCGAAAATTTTGTACGAGAAAATTTGAAAAGTTTTTGGAGTGTTTTACAAATTAGAGAATTGTTCGATATGAGAGACCAAATCACCTCATCTAAATGTATTAGAAAAGTGCTAGTTTGTGTAAGTTTTGAAAACGAAGATGCCTATCCTTTTCGCAATTCTTGCGCGAAATATTTTAGTAGACGATTTCTCGGAAAGAAGTAGATACGTTTCGCAGACAGCGAAAAGTCGAGATGAAATATCGAGATGTTCCGCTTCGATGATGAAGACAAACGTTACTTCGGACGTTTCGTGACGATATCATGCTGTCGAAAAACCTCGCGACGGCCAGCGTCCTCTCGTCGATGTTGTCTGATTTAACGAGAGAAATTGATTTTAATTAATAAAAATGCGTATACGGCAAGCTATTATAAATTCTACTCAGATTAATATAATTCATTAAAGTTTTAAGCAATGTAACTTTTGAATCACATATATGTATATAGAAATTATTTCTTAAGATAATAAAATTCTATAAACAAAATTCAATAAAATGTTATAAATAACCGCACCCGGGAGTATATTTATAAAATTTATTTACAAAACTCGTCATTACTTTTGAAGACTACTCTAACTTTATTTACGATAAGAAGTCTATCTAACAAAATTAATTAACGCGCGGCGGATAAGAATGAACTTCGAAAACAATCAATTTCTCTCATTATCCGACATATAATCAAGACGTTAATCGATTGGACGGTACCGAAGGAGTTAGGACGAGAATCGTCGCGTGCAATTGCGAAGTTTCTCGGATGTTTACAAGTCGAAGGATGATTTGAGCAGTACGAAGGTAACGTTATCAGCGAATTTGATTATTGTCGAAGAATCGTAATGATAACGAGCGCATCGAGGTATTTTTCTTGTTTTGCCTCGATCGTGAAAATTCTTCGGAGAAATCCAATGTTTTCTCTTCATCAGAAGGTAGGTCCAATTGGTCCGCTCGCCCAAGCTTCCAGTCCGCTCTCAATCGAGAACCTTTTATAATTCGATCAACGTAACCGGTTAGCATCTATAAAGACAAGATGCTAGACTGCCGTGGGGGCACGCGATTGTCAATGCCACTTTGCTTTTTGCGCGAATATATCCGCGCGCAAATTTTGCGCGAAGCAGATCCCCAGAATCTGAAAAAAGCAAGAATACTTCGTTCATTTCTTATAGCTACGGAAACAAAATTGTTCTTAGCACTTTCACAGAATATTCAATGTTTTAAACATGTGTTTTTTTATGTTTTTTTTTCGATTTACTTTTCTATAATAGAACAAAATATGTTTCTCTTATCATATATATTGGCGAAGAAAATGTCCACCGCGGTAAGAGAGGCGCTACTGAAGCAAAACAAATATGGTCGCTGTGAATATACAATAACAATAGTTTAAAGTGTATTTAAATAATAAAAAAAATTTTTTAACGAAAAAGAGATGTTATTGCGGCTAGATACACTCTATGATTATATAAAAGCTACGCCTTCATCAAGGAATATAATCGAAAACCAGAATGTTATATGTATAAATTCCGGCATGATTATTATATGTACGGTGTAACTATGAAAAGTAAAAAAAAAATAGATTTATATTCTTTATATGTGTATTTAGGTTAGATCTACAAATAAGTGCCTTGACATCAGAACTTCAAAATGTGATCACTGGCACATTATTAATTAATTTTTCAAATAATAATAAGATATAATATTAGATGTACATTCGCGGCGGCCATTTATGATAGATCATGCGACTACCACTATATTGTCGTATTGAATTTTTAAGCCCTGAATACATAGAATAAGTCATAAGTATGTTTTTTATAAGCGCGTGTTTCTAGATAAAAGGTGTGAACAAATGTTCCTATGAACTTATGAACATTAGATCGAAAATGCTTTATTATCGAAATAACGAGCACAAATAAATATTAATAAGTAATGACTTTAGTTGAAAGTTTCAGATGAGTATATTTTCCTTTTTTCAAATAAAAATATATTTTCTACACGTTGCAGTAAATTTATAAATCAATACTAATAAAATGCTCGATTGAATTGCCTCGAGCAATTGACTTGATTGTAGGTTAGGTTAGATTTTGTCTCTTATTGTACAGTATCTACATTAAAACTCAAATCTTTTTCGTTTTTTTGGATCGTAATAAAAAATGTGTGTTAATGAATAAATATTATTCCAAAATCAAAATACTAAAGACATCGCGAAAAGAAAGAATCCAAACATTTTTGGTCTCATAGAAATACTCATAGAATATTTGTTCATACTTTATATTCAGGAACACGAAGTTTTAAAAAATATTTTTGACTTACTTTGTATATAATCTTGGAAATCTTATAAATAATAAAATATTCTTCTATAAATTTTCGTGGAATAGAAAATAAAATGTTTCAATTATCTATTTTATTTATAAAATTATACTATTTTCATATGTTCGATGAAAAAAGCCATTGACATAAATGAATATAAAGCATTGAATTATATCTGTGAAAATGATAAATGTGTAGTATCTACATATTTAGCTACAGTTTACATAAAAAATATATATGTAAAAGAATTGATATATTTTTTAATTGAAAGTAAGTTGCTCAATTTACATACATTTAGTTGCTATTATTTAGTACTTGTAGTTATTATTCGTGCTTATATAATATAATTAGATACATATATACATACACACATATATAATTAAGAATATCTGAATAATTAGATAACATACATTATACTGACAATGAGAGATAAAATTAATTAAATCTATCGTAATATACAACGAACGATATCAACATGCTTTGGTATTTACTCGGCACATACACAATAATAACGAGAATTTTGCATCGTAAATAAGCAGTAATTTAAAATCCTTTAATGAAATTTTAGAAGGTTCAATATATTACGTTGAGAAATGCACTCTCCTAGCTACGTATTACTGTGTATCTCGCATCTACTTTACGTCTTCTCGCGTGTAACGCGTTACGAACGAGATAGGTAACAGTCAACGTCGCAAGCTAGAGATAAAGTCTCACCTTATTTCCTCTAGGGCATGCAACGGCTCTAATAATGCTCTTCATAGCAGGCCGCATCGGCGAATATACTACGAGAAACGTGCTAAAATGTGATTTTAACACTTTGAATCAATGAGGACAATCTCTCTCTCGACCGACATAGAATATGCATCCGAATCGCAAATTGAATATTAAGCAAGTTGTAAAATTTAAGTTTTCCATTATTGAGCAGAAATTCAAAAGAATCTCGATTATTTTCGAATATTCTAAAGAAATATATTTAAATAGAAAAAAATTTTTCAAGACAATATTCTATGACCCGGAATTGTCATTTTTTTCTTAACATCCCAATATTTTGTCAAAATTTTTATGTCACTGTTTAGTTGAGTCGAGTGTAAAATGGATTCAAAGTGTTAATTATTCGCGGAGCGAGCCGACGGATTTTGGTACGTACTCTCGTTGAAAGTTCACCGATGCGTGTCGAAGGTTAGCTTGAAGTTTGTACTTATATTAATATATATTTTACCGGCTTATGTGTACCTGAGCAAATGCAGTACCAACCACACCGCTGGCAATCGCGAGGAGATTACGCTCCATCCACTCTTCGCCGGCCTGTATGCAACCTTTTTCGTAAATCACTTTGGCGACCTCAAAGTTCTGAAAAAAGAAAAGAGAAACGGCTACTTGGCTTACCGTTGCTTACTGTTGCCCCCCCGGTATGCTATTATTATTGGTTGGTTAGGTCCAGGACAATTCGATGACGTTATAGTTTCCGTGAAGGTTTCCGTAGAGAAAGTGAAAGGATAACTTCGCCGTGTTCTTTATGTAACTCCCAACGTTTTTATCGTCCATCGTGTCAATCGGTTTGCTATTTTAATGCGCGTGTGTCGCAATATGGTCTGTCGCGACGTATGTTGCATCATTTAAGCAAATTGCAGTAATAATCAACGCTGGATTTGACTAACGAGTTAAAGTTGTAGCATAAATGCTCTTTACTTAAAGAGCATACTCCATGTTTGATATATTTCGAATTATTATATCAATTCGGTATGTTTCTCTCTATTTTTCTCTCTTCTCTATAGATTTCTTTCTATGAATACGTTTCTGTTTGTTTATGTAATATTTATAAATATGCTGAATTTAAAAACACAATATACACCTCCTTTATCTCGGCCAATAGAGCCAAACGCGATGTTATTGCGACAATTAAGAAAGAAGCCAGGCAAGCGGAAGGTCTCGGGTTCGATTCCCGATTCAGCCGACTTTCGGACCAATATTTTTCTCGCCTATTTCTTTACAGGGGAAGTTAAGAGAGGAATAAAGGGAGTTTCTGAGATCCCAACCATAGGATACAAATTCCTTAGTTTCCAAATTTTTTTTCTCAATTGTCGCAATAACATCGAATATGCTAAATGTTTACTAATATTTTAATACTTAATGTTATACCTAGAATTATTTTACTGATAACAAATTAAACAGTTAAAATGTGTTTTCTTTCTTTTCCACATTATTGTTTTTAAAATATTCCGTGTGCTCAATCACTGATTGGTTACACTGATTGGCTGCCATTTCGTATCAGCCGATACAAAATTAGACGACATATGTCAGACTCTTTTACTTTTAGAGACTGTAGGAAAGTGCTTTTCAGGAGATTTTATATTTGCTTACTTCATAGATATAATATGTAACAGTTTTGAAACTCGAATTTATTAGTAAATTTTAGCTGTAAATCGGTTTGGCAATACGCGTTTTAACTGAAATAGATTATTTAAAATTATCATAATGTTTTCGGACACCCCGTATATAATAATGTTGAAAAATTACGATTGAAATATCACACGCGGATGCCAAAGCCGCTTACAGACCCGAGTGAAGATAAAATCTGCGACATCATTAACTCTCAGTCGCATCGCACCCGAGCGAAAATCTGCGAGAACGCTGAAAAGGTCAGACCATCCTCTCTTTACATCCCGGGCTCCGCTCCGTTAAGTGAAAACTCAATAAGATACTTGGTCCGGCCGGCATTTTCTCTTCGTTTTCCACGATTCCGTCGCGAAAATTACATCATCCGGAGAAGAATATTACGGAGTGAGCTTTAGCGAAGAACAGTTGGTAACATTACAAGAGTGATGCTCTTAAAGAAGAAGCGTCTCTCTCCCTCTCCCTCCCTCTCCCCCCCCCTTTCTCCCCCCCTCTCTCTCTCAGTCGAACAATAAATTCTACCGCTCAAATCTTCTAGCGAGTTTTCGACTGATAACTTCAATTTCCAATCATATAAAGGTAACAATCTAATTTATTAGAATTTGATTGACGGGAGGTTATGTTGGAAGTGCATAGATCGAGCACCAAGACCGTAAAATGGTTCCTAAGGAAAGAGGAGAGAAGAATGGAAGAAAGATTCCAACGTGGGAGGAAAGAGGGAGAGGAGGGTGAAGACACGTATGTGCGCGAGAAAATATATATACGGGTATGGCGGCGCGCGAGTGGAAGGCGGAAAAGGGGGACCGGAAAACGGGGGTCTAAGTAACAAACCTACTCTGTTACGTCGTGCCTCGTGCGTTTTACTCTTAAGGAACCGGGGAGTAACTACTCGAGGCTTTCAAGCTGCTACTTCATTTACACCTTATTCCTCTTCGCGCTCTATAACTTTTCCTAACCTCATCCCCGCTTTTCCGTCTTTCGCTGATGTCGAGATATACGCGACGATATTGTGCGACTTCGTCATTAGCGGGGCGTTAGATGTCCCAACTTAACCTAACCTAATCTAGTCTAGTCTAGTCTATTAATTACTCAAGAGTCTCCATCCTTTGTTCGAGCAAGTTTGAGCGAGAAATGTTAATTTATTCCAGTTCGTCGCGTGCGTCAAAGCGGCCGATGATGTCAATGACAGTAACGAGAGATTGGAGAGATGAAAAATAGATGACAAGGGTCTCTGGTGTGTACGCAACGTGACTTTGGTTAAGCGCAAAGTTAATTGAGACTCTCTGACAGGAGAGGACTCTGTATAAGGTAAGCGAGTGTGACGAGGAAGATTTTTGCGAGTTACAAGGGAAGATTAATTCGACGGTGAAAAAGATCTCCAGAAAAAGACAGAGATCCACTCGTTTTTATTCATTTCTACCGTTCATTGTCGAGCTACTCGCTAAATTTCTCGCTCCTTGACGAAGTCCTCCTTCAAGCTCGTTTTTTTATTTTCTTTCTTTTTTTGGATAGGCACGAGGGCGCGATGGCAGCCTCCCTATTTTAGCGTACTATAATCTGCCGTATTAGCATAGATAACAGATCGCAATTCTAGCACGGTACAATCACGTGCGCTAGCATAGATAAGCGAGCGATTATAGCGCAGCATAATCCCGGGCTCTAGCGTAGTAGTATAATCTCGTAATTTTAGCGTAATATGATTCTGCGCCGACCGTACGTAATTCTGACATTATATAATTGCACGCGAGCGACTTTATGGTTGCGATGTACCTCACAATGATTTTCCTCGAATCGACATAAACCTAAGGACGTTTGTTTCTTTTCTGGAGATTTTGAATTCATCGATCTATAATATTGTTCAACAAAAAAATTAACCAAAATAAATTTAGTCGTTATAGTTTTTTGGATGCTGAGTGCGAATCTGGTTCCCAAATTATTCCATCACGTCACAATTGTGAAAAATTTTTAATTAAAAAAGGGCGTTTTTTATGAACTTTGTTATAATATAACAAAATTGTTATATTACAAGTATCTTATGAACCATAATCAACATCGAAAATTCCTATTGAAAGTCCTAACAATATATATTTTATTTTGATAGCAAAAAAAAACTTCTTTAGCACGTCATACATTGTAACTATAATATGACAAAGTTCGTGAAAATAGCTCTTTTTTGCAACTTTAATTGCATGTTTCTTAAAATTGTAACGTGATGGAGCAATTTTGAAGACATATTAATTCCTAAGTTCCCCTTTTACTCCCCTGAAGATCATTTCAGTATGCGAGAAAAATATATCGATCTGAAAAAGTCGACTGAATCGGGAATCGAACCCGAGTCTTTTAGACCAATATATTTTTCTCGCATACATCATTTCAGAAGGTAAAAGGGGAACTTAGGAATTAATATCTGAAGTAAAAGATTTATTCTAAATAAGTCTTAGCAATTGCTAAGCAAAATTTCGTGTCTCATGCACAATTATAAAAACAGCGAAAAATTAAATTTTTCACGGTCTTCACGCACATATATACATCCGCGTTCGGCTCTCATAACCTTTTTATATTTTCAATGTTATTGACTAATATAGGGAGCCTTATTTTAGTACTTTAATATTATTACTTTATTTTGATTGCAATAAAAATTCTTCAGCACGTAATATATTGTAGTTATAATATGATTAAGTTCGTGTAAATAGCCCTTTTTGCAACTTTAATTAAAAATTTCTCAAAATTGTGACGTGATAGAGCAATTTGGAAACCGGATTCGTATTCAGTGTCCAAAAAACTATAAGAAACGATTAGTCTCATTCCGGTGTTCGCAAAAAGTCGTTTTGTGGAACAATGTATAATCAACTGTAAAATTCCCATTTCAAATTTACAGAGTGTATACATCGACTGGCGTGCCAATTGTGATTTTTCTTTACTAAATAAATTTATCGTCCCATTGAATCATTCGTTAATTTTGAAGATACATATTGACAAACCAACAACGGTTAAGTTAATCGTATTTTGATAACAAATTTAATTATGAATTTCTCGATAATTTTCGATTAAACGTGTCAATTAATGTAATATTAATTCGCGCCAGTTTACCGGTCGATACGTCAATATGCAATCTTGTTGCGACGTAATTGGATGCGAACATCGAAATAATAATAAAACTCGTCGGCCGCGAAATTGAAATTTGAATAATTAGCATTTAGAATTAATATAGTTGCGCTAACAGAAAGAGAAACACACACAGTGAGAGAGAGAGAGGGGAGGTTCGCATTTATGACATGTGCAAACTAGTTCTTCGGACGTTTGTTATGCTTATTGGAGAGAGGGTAGTATAATAGTTCTGGCCGTCAAGATTATGCAGCGAGCTGGCAGTAATTTACTGTACTGATTATGAGACAGGCAAAAACTCGTATTATTGCATCGCGTGCCCGGTTCGTATAAGCTCTTTTATAGAATAGTTGTACGGTGTATGTGCGCTCATGACTTACGCTCCTATCTTCATTAAAGAGTATAATGTGTCTAACTACGCGAAAAGTGGCGTTTCGAGAAGAAAAGAAAAAACGAACGAAGCGTCTATCGCTTGAAATTACGATATTTTCTGACACGCTATGAACAATTATTCTGGAGAAAATTTCTAGAAAAATCACGCGACAATTATAACATTTTCCTAGAAAAAAATATATATCATGTCATATATAGGACGAATGTTTTTAAACATTATCGTTATATTTATTATAAATTTTAAGTATTTCGGCAAATATTTTAGTCGTCTATTCGATTTCAATTTTTGCAAACTAAATCCAAAAAACCTCTCCTCAAAGTTAAAAGTCGACCAGACTGGCAATCATTTATTATAAATAATTAGTTTAAATACAACGTTTCGGCTGTCATTGCAGCCCTTTTCAAGTAAATCAAATTAATACAGCTAATCAATTTCACTGCAAACCACCGACAATATTAAACATTGTTTTGATGAACAATGCAAAACTGACAGAAGTAAGCACGAAATAAATAGATGTTAACAGTTAGCAAGAATCTTAGTCACAAATAAAAAAAAATTCACATACACGCACACGCATACGCACACGCACACACACACGACACGCAATCGCACGGGCACATATATACAAAGTGACCGATAATAATCACTTCACCTCTAGTGTGCGGATTAAATCGAATAGGAAAGTCCTTTAGCGTTTTTTTCTGAGATCTTTACAATAATTAATGAGAAATTAATTAAAAAAGATCAGTCAATCTATGCAAGTATAAAAGTGCGGCGAGAAAAGACAATTTTGTATTGTTAAGTGTGCGAGGCTCCAGAATTATAGAATCAAGGAAGAGTTAAGCTATTTAATGTTCCTTTTGCTGATTGGCTCTGCCATTACTCGATCAGCGCTTCTAGTTCTTCCAAGACAGTTATTGCCATATTAGTAATATATATATATATATATTGCTGAATATTGTATATAAAATATTGTCAACAATCTCAACTCTGTTTATGATAAGGTCATTAGAATAATTTAGCGTCTTGTATCAGTAGTTGACAGAATGTCTTAGAATTGTTTTAAGTAAGTACATTGTTGTCTCCCCTTGCACAAATTGACTTGTATTTAGTTTTAGTTTTACGCTAACTATTGATTTTTTATAATTTTAGCACTTGAAAAGGACCTAAATTTAAGGTCGAAATGTAGTGTACTTCATATCTAATAAAAACGAATTATTAATAAGAGCCAGTATGGTCGAACTAATCATAAATTTCTTATTATTTTTTAAATTCTCTCTGGCGAAGAATACAAATCTATTATATAAAATATTGTATCTTGCTGAATATTGTATATAAAATATTCAGCAAGGTACAAGATACAAAAACTTTCCCATTTGGTTTAATCCGTTCTACCCTGACACCAAAGGTAAGGCGATTATTACCGGACACCCTGTGTTTATAAATATATAAAATTTCTAAATTAAAATAACATTTCTAAACTAAAGATATATATTTCTAGCGTATGATATATTTTGTAAATAAATCAATCATATGAGCTACGTTCTTTATAGTTCGTTATGCAGAACATAAAATCTGTTGTGTTGGTTTCCCTTCGCTATTGTACTATATTTTGTGTTTATATATATACGTGACGTTTTTGTTTAAAAGCGAGTATATATACATGTAGTACTTACCGTATCGATTCTCCTGCCGTCACATATCGATATAAAATTTATTGACAAGAATACGATATATACGTCGAACGTTGTTGTGAGTATACTTACTTGCAATTTGACCCATATAGCGATGAAATACATTTAAATTTTATACTATATCAAAAGTCTTAGATATCTTTAAATTTAACAGTATAAGAGAACGAACATACATCATGGAATAGTACAACATAAGCAAAAGGAGAGAAATGAAAACGGTGTCACATGTACACAGAATGTTCCAAAACTATGGGGATAGAGAAGACACTGATTCACAAGTCATTTTTTTTCACGACAGATTTTTTGGTTTTCGGTTTGAAATCAATTTTTTTTCTCAATATAGAGATTGCGAAATTATACAGTAGTAGAATGAAAGGACATTCTCGATGATTACGAGACATTCTGTGCACAGAAAGTTTTATTTCTTACATGTTTACATTTAATGTACATATATAACATACATATACATGCGACCACGTTCGTAAATACTGACAGTCTTTACTGAAGGCATCGAGAAGCTGGGAAATTGCAACTTTCTCAAACTCTCGGCGCGGCATATTTAGAATTAGTCGACGACTTGCCGCGTGCAAAATATCGCTTAATGGAATTAAAGTTTCAACAGTAAACCGCTTTGCATGTGGCGTACACGCGCTTGCGCTCTCGGTCGATCGCTCCTCTCTCTCCCTTTCTCTCGCCCTGACTCTCTTCCTCGCCAAAGTTTACTTCTTTCGGTCTTTGCACCGTGCGATGTGTATAAAAGCGGATCGATCGGCGGCAACAAACTGTAAGCGCGCATATTCTAGCATATTCATTATACGTATATGTACGCTTTTAGAAAAGGTAAGTAAGTCAACGCTCGATCGAAGATCGTCATTTGATGGCGGAAATACGCGCTCTCTCTCTCTTGCAGATGTCACCGTCGAGTGCAACGAACGATAGTTGGTACTTTCCTTTCCGTGACGACGATCGCGACTATCAATCTCCCGCGTTCGCGAGCGCTTTATTGTCCCGGTATTTCTCTCTCTTTCTCTCTGTGTTTCGCTGCGCGAAACTTATATACGCGGTTAGGTTAGGTTTGTCTGAAAATCCGCTTCTTGCTCAAGATACTTTATTTCTATGCTGCGCGGTGCAATTTCGCCCGAATAAAAATAGAAACTTTCATTCGCGGAAATAGAAATATCACTCGGATTTCTGTTTACGTAGATAAATGTATTATAAAATAATTGAAATAGTAGTTTTTAAATGCGTGTTTGCTCCATTTTGAAAAAAAAATGTTTATATTATACATATAAGATTTTTATATAATATTGTGATATATATATATATATATGTATATAGAGTGAGCTATTTTTAATGTCCTACCCTAAATATTTTTTTTCCTACGCCGATTACAAGAAAAGTTTTGTATAAAAGTGGTTTAACTTTAAGAGGAACATATACCATATATATATATATATATATAAAAGACATCGATATTAATTTGTTTATAGATTTACTTTCGAAAAATTCTTTAATTTTCGTTAATCTTTACTTTTTTTTAAAATGCAAATCAATTTTTGTTAGAAGTTTAATAGAAATTGTAAGTTTCATTAAGATAAAACCATGTTTATTAGTTCAAAGTTTTCTTGATTTTTCCATAAGTTATTTTTAAATTTTGGAATGGTTATTATTCCACAAACATGTCGAAAGGCATTTTCTGTTCGAATTAAATTTTATTTTGTTTTTAATAGTAATATTCTGGTTCTACAATTGCATAATAGTATTAAATTTCATAATAGTATTAAATCACTTTCAATGAGATCAAACTGAATTACCCACCGCGAGAGATAGTAGATATGATCAAAGTGGTGGCGTTGTATGGAAATAATTTCAGTTATTAAAAGGGAATATGTATCTAGGAAAGTATTTCTAGGGACACATTTGTTTGATAAGTACTTTTTGACATGTTTTATGGAACACTAATATTCCAAAATTAAAAAAAATTATAATTCATAGAAAAATCAAGAAAATTCTTAATACTAATTAAGAATATATAAATTTATCACTATTGTAGATGTGATCTACAATTTTTATAAAAAAAACCAGTTTTTAAAAAAGTGATATGTGATCAAAAGTAGTGTTATCTGTAAACAAATTGATAATGTTGTCTAGTATTCCCTTAGGCCCGTTCTACATTACGTCGTATGTTGCAGTCGGATGTCGGAACGTAAGCGATTGTCCAATGAGGTGTTTTCGAAAAAGAAATTTTCTTATTGGATTATCATTTTGACATCCGACTGCGACATACGACGTGTATTGTAGAACGAGCCTTAAAGTTAAACAACTTTTGCGTGTAACATTTTTTTGAAAGATAAGAAAAAAGATATTTAGATTAAATTAAATAAGGTTAAATTAGGGTGTAAAAATGGCTATCAAAATCAACATTATTTTACTGCCAAAATGAGATTGTATGAGTGATAAATGAGTACTGTCGCTATATGATCCAGCGGATCCATTTTCTAATTTTTTTACCAAGATCCACTCATTTAGCTATTCGATTTTGATTAGATTTCTTCATATTTTACCTCATACTATGTCTATTACGTCAAGTTTTATGCCGATTGGTTTTGTAGCACAAAATTTTCCCAATTCAGTATACTCTTTTCCAGATTATATTTAAGCAGATTATATTTAAGCAGAAAAAATATTTCGATTTTGATTTTGTCGAGCGATCGATCGACGCGCAGTTGAATAGATCGATTGGTCGATTGACGAGCAGAGAAAGTTTCGGAGTTCCCAGCTTGATGGACGACAGTTTTCTGGGGAAAGAGTACCTGCAGAACCATAGTGCTGACCACGGTGCCAGCGACGGGTACGAGGTTCAATTCTAGCCACTCTTCGCCCGCTCTTAGACAACCCCGTTCGAATATACTTCTCTCTCCCGTCTGCATCGGTCCGAAGGGAGCAAATGGAAATGATTTAAAAAGTCAGCAGACACATTAAGACTCTCGTTTAAGAGCTTAAAGAAATTAGATCGCCGTTTTATGCCGAGAGTAAACATCGCCTCGCTCTCGTCGGCATCGAAAGAGAATAAATGAAAAAAAAGGTTATTTTTCCTCTTAAGGGAATTCTAAGCTAACCTAAGTTTCAGTCCTGTTTTATGACAAAATGTGAGATTAGATTCAGCTATAAATCTATTTATTGACTATACGGGTTGTTTTTATCTGAAATTAGAGCGCTTCCTTCTTTGTTAATATTAATACTTTAATTTCTATAAAAAACAGATTTATCAATCTGTATAGTCTTATATATCTAGGTTACAGAATTATGAGTTTAAGAATTCAAGAATTTTGTAACCTAAATATATGAGACAATATACAGATTAATAAATCTTTTTCCTGTACAAATTAAGATATTAATATTAACAAAGGGCGAAGTGCTCTAATTTCAGGTAAAAAACAATCCGTATAGCCAATAAACAAATTTATAGTTTATCTAATCTCACATTTTGTCGATAAAACAGGACTGAAACTCAAGGACGTTTAGGATTACTTTAATCGCGATTCTCGTGCACACAGATACGTCTTTTACGCTTTACCGCGAGAATCTACAAAGCTCACGACGCCCATCTAGGGAAAAGGGAGAACTTAAGAGAGTTTATCGACTGACGCGCGAGCATAATTTAGCGGTCTAAACCACAGGGGGAAAGTAAGAGAAATGTAATAAGGTGTTCGTGATGTGTTCGCTGTTGCGTGAAGTGGTCTAGTGCAAGTGTGTTGCAACGAAATGGTGAACACGTAACATCATCAATTCTCTTCCGCGTAGTAGATTTTTGCGAAATCCGCCCATTGCGGTATACCTTATCCGAAATTATTTTTATTTGTAAAATTAGTTGGATAGATAATATCTGTCTTGGATTTAATTTCAATCGATCTAATTTTAATTTCTATTAAATTTTTTATTTACGTGATGCACACACCAACACACACGCACACATGTACATGTTCAAAGTGAATACGTAATAGCGGCGATGCTTTAATGTATACCGGTTCGGAAAAAGCTCTTTATCGTTATTTATTTATTTATTTATTCGCGTTTTATCGGCACGTAACGCATCGCGGCGCATTAACGATCGGCCGACAAAAAATTATAATTAAGCAATGAGGGAGGGATGAGGGGGGACGGGTTCTCGATGAAAGCGTAATTAGCGAGGGCGGGTTTCAAGAGCCATTACATCGGGGATGATATATCTACTCTTAAAATAGGAGCCGGCACAGAAGTTCTTATATCTCCTCCGCGCTTTCACTCGTCCCTTGGACTCGAGAGAGCATTTTCTCTCTAATTAAGTTCCACGGTTTCTTGACCCGTGCGTTGGGTCGTTTTTTACCGGTGAATGTGTATAGATACTGTGTAATCTTGCGCGCGGGCGGCCTATGCAGAACTAACTATCCCTTGCGCGAACTACCACCTTCCTTCCCTCCCTTATCTCAAATCTGAGCTTCGCGCGATAGAACGCAATTCCAAAGACAAATTATTCGGTGCCCCTTCGAGGCACGTTTCCCCACTTGGTTTGCCGTATCTTTTGCGAAGTAACGCAAGTTTCGGAATTGGAAACAAAGCGAAATTAGAAGTGGCCGAAATACTAGGATATCATTCGGAATACTAGGATGTAATGTAAGTGTGATGTGTAATTTGCGGTTGTTAATAATGAAATAAATAAAAGAATTCTGTTGTAGAATCTCTTATACGATGAAAGATTTTTGACAAGATAAACTCATAGTTAAGAAGAACATAGAAAAAAGTTTAAACAAAAATGATAAATCAATAAAAAAATAGCTATTATAGTTGAGTTAATATTTATAACTGCCAACTTTTTTTATATCTGCAAATTCTTGTTTTTTTTTTTTTCGTTAGTCATTACTCTTACCATATGATGAAAGAAGGGAAGAGAGTAAGGAAGCAAAAATGTAAATTAAAAATGTTTAAGGATGTATAGAAGATACAAGAGACACAAAAGTATCAATGCTATTCATTTTATAGAAAATCTGTACATCTTATAGAAAATCGCTATAGTTTCTAATTATTTTCAATCCGTTTCCAGCGTTGATACAACCGAATGCTCAGTAATCGGTAAAAAAGCCAGAATTAAAAAAAAATATTTTCTTCTAAACGGTTTAATGAATGTTAATGTAATTTTGCAACACTGTTCCTTAAAAAGTTGAAATACATGGTACTATTTTTTGATATTTTTAATGTAATATAATCGATCATATTTCAACGAATTTTCACAAGATTATATGTAAAACTAGCGGAATATTAAATTGCAATAATTTTTAAATGAGTGAACTAAATTCAAATTTTAACAGTAGCTTTAGTAAAGTGGAAACGATCTGTATAATTTTTATGAATTTTAAATGTCTCCCATACATCCTTAAGTGATATTAAAGTGATAAAATTAAGATATACTCACATAACTAGGCTTTCTAACATCGTAGCCACATTGTTTATTTTTAATAATTTCCTGAAACAGACAAATAAGAAAATTGACTTTCAACAGAGCAATTAATAATTTTATAGAGAAAATATTTTTCAATAGTATTGAAGATTGCATATACTAATCAGAATATAGAGTTACATTAGGTTTTCGCTTGCAACAGCTAAAAGGCACGCCGCACGCTTCCCTCGAGCCGATATCGCTCGACGAACAATTGAAATAATTGTTGCGGTCCCAATCCTTTGGGCCCTCGATGCCGCAACATTGTAACTGAAATCAGATAAAAGACGATAAATTTTATAATATTATACAATAATACATTATAATTTTTCAAGAAAAATATAGGTACATATAGCAATATTATATAGTATTGATTCATTAATTTAGTATAACATTTTAGAGAATGTTTTTATTTTAAGAAATAAAAAGATACACTTTTTCAACAAAAGTCATTATTTCAAACGAAGCATTTTTGATCTAATTGTTCATAGGAATATTTGTTCATATTTATTATCCAGGAATATGCTCACAAATTTTTAAAACATACTTATGATTCATCTTGTATAGTCAATTAGATAACAGAAAATAACAATAAGAATCGAGCGCAATAATTAAGGTATATATTTTATTATAAATAAAATATTATTGCAAATGTAAAGTCATAAAAATTGTAGATAGATATTTTAACTGCCGTGGAGGGAATTATTAATCTGTACGAGTCAGGAATTAAAATAATGAGAGGCATTAATTACATGTAACTGAGAGTATATTCACTGTGAAAGCAAAGTCCTTAAAAGTCCGTACATGAATATCAGATCGCTCGTATTTACAATGTACGTCCGTACGCGGTGACAGTCGATAACCGAATCTCTCGAACGCAAAATCGCTCTTCATATCTTTCGCCTCAAAAATCGACCTTCGAGAGGCTTCGAGAATTTTATGTTCGTTTATTTCCTTTGTCTCTTAACGTCTCGATATTTGTCTCTGTGCTTCTCGTCTTTCGTCTCTCTCTGTCTCGTCTGTTATGTTTTTATTTATATTTACCTGTGTCTCGGTACTTTTTCGCATGTGTGTGGCCGTATTCGTATAAGTGTTTTTGATCGCTAATTTTTGGGGTGTATGTGACGATGTAATCGCCACAATATAAAGATGGACACACACAGGTATATACACTTTTATAAAATTTTAGATTGACATTTTACATTCTCACTGATCCATTATATCTGCAGAGAACGCTAGAACTCGTTTTCTAGACTAGTTTTTTGTACGTAATAGTAGAGTGAAAAATTTCCTGCTTTAAAAACGTTCATACAGTCCAGAATGAAATGTTATCTATATGTATGTGAGAGCGAAGTTAAAGAATCGCGCTCACAAAGCGCATCAAGGGGATATTTTGCATTATTGGCGATATGCAGTGTCGATGTGATCAATCGTGATCGAATTTGCGATGAATACCATGGATGAAAATATGAATTTCAAACGCCGTCGTATAAATAATTCCGGCCGCGCCGGGAATTGAGGAGTGATGCAATATTAAATACGCGATTTATATAGAGATCCCAGTCGCGCGCAATAAGAAAAGAGAGAGAAAACGAATTGGCGCGTATTATCCACAGGTAATAAGAGTGCGAAAGGAAAGAGGGAATCCCCATCGCAAGCAGCCGAGTATTAAAGGAATGAGAAAAAGACCGGAGGACGCGACGTGGATCGTTGGATTCGGTCGGTGACGCTTGGTGGTCCAAGTTTCGAGACCTTCATTAAACCTCTAATATCTCTATCTTTCCTGCGAGAGAGCTCGAGGCGACTTATTCCTTCTCGGATGTGTCGCCATTGGTCAATTGAGCATTTCAATTAATTTCTCAATAATTATTGCGAATATCGAAAAATGGTAGAAGACTTTTCTATTCAGTTTCACCTCCTACTCTACCTGCATCTGTCGGGTGGAGCACGAGTTACCGCATACCCTGTATATATTTGTAAAAAAATATTACTTATGTGAACAATAAGTGTAATTTTTAAAATATTTTTTTACAGTGTATGTTATACAGGGTGTCCCACAACGTGATGTCCATATTGGAACTGTGTATTCTTGGTGTTAGTTTAATTGTAAGTCAAAAGTCTTAAGTCGAGGTGACCCGTATGTATATAGCGCGTTTACGAAATAGGTATTTGGACAAACTTCTCTTACATATTCCTCACGTCAAAATAAAGAAAAAAGTTTACATATAATATATATCCGTAGTTAAAAAAGTGTGCAAATTGGGAACTTGCACATTGCTTTCTCACCATTCTATTTCGCTTGTTAAGTTTCCTTTATGAGCGAGGTTTTTTAATTTTGACTTCCTTATAGAGAAAGCTGAATGAGTTGAGAAATAGAATGGTGAGAAAGCAATGCAAGTTTCCAATTTGCACACTTCTTTCACATAAAATAACATTTTGTCACGTATACGTATATATATACTTTTATACATACGTGTGTGCCTTTTATATATTCCTTTTGTACAATACTTGTGTTTCTTTTATAAATTTGAAAATTTTTGAAAGATTCAAAATTTCATAAAAAATGAATCTTTTTACCGATTCTCGCCAAATTCAGTATTAAGTATCTTTTAATATTCCATTTGTAAAAAAAATTTAATCCGATATGTGTTTTTTTAGACATGTGTTTGTGACGTTTTGGAACATTTCGAACACATTAATATAGAAAATCTGAAAAAAATTTTGATGAAAATAAAGCTTCCTTTATGTGTAAGATTTTTCAATTTCCTCATAAAGAAAGGTTATTAATGAGTAAAATAGAATAATAAACAAGCAATGTGCAAGTTTCTAATTTGCACTTTTTTTATGTAAAATGATATTTTGTCATGTATATATGTATGTGTAAGTGTTTATATACGTATGTATGTATTTTTTATATGTTCCTTTCATAAAATTCGTATGTTTCTTTCATAAAATTCGAAAATTTACATTTTTTTTTAAATTCAAAATTTCATAAAAAATCAATCCTTCCACCAACCCTCGCCAAATTCAATATTAAATATCCTTTAATGATACTCTATTTGTGTAAAAAGAAATTAAGTCTGATATGTTTTTTCGATGTTTTGGAATATTCTAAACACATTGGTATAGAAATCTGAAAAAATTTTGTTGATGGAAACAAAGTAATTGTAACGTTATAATAAGACAAAATTTATTTAACTGTGTACATACAAACATGTGGAAAAAATGACATATTTTGTAGTAATAGTTAAGTTATAGAGTTAGATGATAGATTATTTTTTGAAGGACAATTCGTTCAGTTATTTTGCAAGCATTAATTCGTTTGGGACAATCAATTACGTTTACGAGATAGGATAGATAATACGTTGTACCGCCAATTAATATTATTATTATACGTTGGACGTATTAATTAATCAACCGCGCGTGTCTTGCGAGTTTATCGTATAATTAATTAACCACGAGAATATTCGTATTTCTCGGTGCAACGCGACAGTGGTGTGAATAAAGTCGAAAAAATTAAATTTTACGTTTAATTAGAGATTTAAAAATAAATTACTCAGCACGTAAAGTATTATATTTTATATCGGTATTAAAAATAGACACAACCGCGTTATTGGGAATATTTGCTAATTCAATTATTATTAATAATGACGGGATTACATGTGCGAGAACGGCTCTTTTGTCATCTTGCACGTGCTTTAATACGATTCAATTACAGACGATTCGTTATGTATACCGCGATATAAGAAATGACCATCACGCAAAGCCGATATATCGAGAGTATAAGGAAGAAAGAAAAAGCTCTCCATGTTGAGGACGGAAAAGTAATATCAAGCGGATATCTCCGACCAACTGCGTAATTTAGCTGATTTGTTTTTAGCATCGTTTTATTTCAATCATTCATGTGGCAACGTTTCAATTCGTTCCAATCAAATATTCATAATAACGAAACACGAGCGCGCGGAATATTCATACGAGATGCGAATGAGAGTATATTGAGATACGGAATACGAGTTTCCGATTCTAGCTGGATTTAATTATTCGCTCGACACTGTACAGACGATATCAAGAGAAATCGACTATAGACTTCACGCAATTCGCGTGATCGATTTTTTGTCTTGGCCAAAAATTTTCCTATAATCTAAAAAAATTTCGATCAAAATAAGTATTCGTATACAGACACAAATGATATAGATAGACAATTAATAACATATATTCTCAGGTTTTAATTCATTTAATGCTTAGATTGTCATCAAATGAGTGAAGTTAATTTGCACTCTCTTTGATTAGGACGCTCAATGTCCTGATAAATCGGAATCACACGGGAGATATTCCCTGTCAAAGAAAAATCTTTGCTAGACACGCAGAAAGTATATATACACATCTCTCTTGATACGTCCTGTATATTGATCGTGCGAGCCGGGACCGACTGAGTGAGCCAATTGATAAGCGAGATGGTGATACGGTAAATACGCTCCTCGCCGCATCGCACGAAGTCGAAGTACTAAGCATTTCATTAACCGCCTATAAATGGTACCGAGTGAATCCCCGACGAGGTCAGACAATACAGTATATAGCAACTCGGCGGTATCTCGGTTTCCCCGAGGTTGATAGGATTGCCGGAATTGCACGTCGGCATACCGGGCGTCTCTATTGAAATCTCGCGAACCACACAATTGGTCGGTTGATCGTCGATTAACGAGTTCTACGAGTTCCGCGCTCCCGATAGCTCACGGGCCGAATCGCGGCTATCATATATATGTACATACAATTAGATGAGATTATTCCTGAATCTTTCGAAATATCGCTGCTATATTTTTTATCTTTCGTCTACCGAAAAAAGTATTCTCAGAAAACTATTAATAGATATATATTATTGTGGTTATAACTATGGTTATAAATTTGAACTGACAAACACTGGCTTCAATTTAGAGTTGTTAATATATGTTTATTTTAACGTTTCGACCATACGGGTTGTGGTCCTTATCAAAAATACAATTGTGATATTCTAAAAAAACCGATATTGTTACATCAGCCACGCTAATTGAACGAAACATGAATTACAATTTAAAGACTTACTCGGAGTTACAGCATTTCGTCTTTTAGATGTGAGAATAAATTATGATTCGGAGAGATTTAACTTATGTCAAAATAATCAAATTATATCGAGTTATGTTTATGTCATCATGCCTTGACATAACGAAACAGTACTAAAGTCGATAATAACGCCAATTAAGTATGTTAGAGGTTACATATATATTATTATTAGATATTTTTAAGTTTCTAGGAAATATTCTCTAAAACTAAGAATATATTTTTTGTTAGTAACAAATGATATTTTTTATGCCAACTGATCATTTGGTGTTATATGTGATCATGTTGTTATTGCAACGTGTATGATGGTTATATAGTATTGCAATTTACATTGCAGTGCAATATTTGTCATTGTGTAAATAGTTTTAGTTTATTAAGAGAATAGATAAAGTTATTAAATTCAAAAAAGAAGACTTAAGCGATTTAAGAGAAATGTTCACAAGTAAGCAACGTGTAACATAACCTAATTTAATCATTCGAAGACTCAGGTCTCATGCTCGGTCTATATATGTACTATGTTTATATTTTTTTATGGATTTTCTTCGTCTGTATGCTGTAATGTAAAATAATGTACATTTTTATTAATATAAAAATAGATCTCATTTTGTTTACATATCTTTATAAACTAGAAATATTTATTATTAATCGTTAGAGAATTCCTCTCTAAAAACAAATGGATTTTTTATTGTCTATTTTAGAACAGATTTTGTAAAAATAAGTAAGAAATTCTTAAAATAAAAATACAATTTTTTCCTATGTTTATTATACACATGCCACCTTTGGATATTTAAGATTAATTCTACAGAATCTGTCAGAAAACTATGATAGAGTCCCCATAAGCATCTTTCAGCTCTCAATTAGATTGATAAAATATATGCGCGATACATATATATTTTTTCTCCTTAGTTTTATTCTTTTATCCAAATTGTTAAAATGTCAACCGCTTTATTAATCATCGGCGACATAAGAATAGTCCACTGGGACTATTAAACGCAATGGTGAGACTGATGATGGAATTTAGTGGTCGTAATTCGATGTTTGTGGACTCATCAGCGGTCTCTGAGGCCCGCTGCCTGCGTGTTCCGACATTAACTGAATCAGTTCGCAAATGTTTTCATACGTATCCGGAATGCGCGATAATTTATGCGCGTACCTGACTCGATCGATAGATGGATCCAACGGAATATAAAATAAAAATGCATAAGCTTATTAAATAGCATATTTTGATCGAAAACATTGCAAAAATGTCATTTCTGGGATTTCTTGATTTGACAGATCATTTCCACACATAGGATTTTTTATTAAAAGATGCCGCAAACCAACAATGCTTTACGATTAGTTTTTGAGATATATTAATTTAAGTTTTCGCAATAATAACAATAATATAGCAATACCACTCTTTCGCCACAATAATTGATGGTACTATATGTACATTTAAAAAAGAACATATTTGGTGGAATAATTTAGTGTTATGTGTGTATTATAAGCGAAAGGGAGGCAGAAGAGAAGCTCTTTCTGCATCTCCACTCAGAAAAAATTCTAACTTAACCTAACCTAACTTAAACTCATTTTTTATTAAACCAAAATTAAAATTATATTAACAAAAATGAAAAATCTTTAAAATCTCTAAATCACAAAAACTTCTTGCCAAATTTTTAAATCTCAATATATAATTAAAGAAAGTTCGAGGTTAATTTTAAATATATGGAATTTAGTAATAATCTCAAACCAAGAGATACAGTTCCGAAAAATTAATTTTCGCGCTTGGTTCTATTGGCCGATTTAATTATCATAATTATATTATTATTAATACTAAGAGCTGATAAAATTATTTCTTATTTAATTAAAGAAAATTAAAACATCGATATCTCGAAGACTATTGATCGCATCAATATAGTTAGTATCGTTAGTCATCGTAGTTTGCGATATTTTTTTCTTCGGTAAAAGAATTTATCAAACACATCTATCAAATTGAGGGTGTCCCAGAAATAACATTCTCCCCAAAGTCACATTTATCGTATCTTTCTCTCTCTCTCTCTCTCTCTCTCTCTCTCTCTCTTGTGGGGTTCGTTTTCTAGTTAAACCCGTGTTCCATTGAACGCGCACCACGAATCCATCGGTTGAATTAATTCTCGCGGTTCCACCGGATACTTGGGCGAAACGTAAATCACACCCTGTCGTGTCCCGTGCTCGCTAAAGTATGGCGAATTGGATGAAATTTTCGTCAGATCTAGTAACGTGTGGAGCGCGACGCGCGCGAGAGCGACGTGTGCGGTTTACCGTCGACTAGCTTCTACTGATAGGATTACCGAAATTGCGGCAGCGTACCACCCGAGTGGTTCTATTGAAATCTCATAAACCACAATTGGATGACCAGATATCGATTGTCGAATTCTACTACTATATTACGCGCCATTTAGACGGTCGCGGAAGCTGATCTGATCCCGGCCAGATTTTCGTGCTGCGGACTCGAAGTTCGCGCAAGCTTGCGTATCGGCAAAACCGTCTAACCGCACAATTTCCTGTGCTACTTATTGTTAGGAATGCGCGAGAACGGCCGCTTCCGCTTTTCCCTCCTACCTGCTTTACGTATGCCATATATTAAGGCCGTAGCCATTTGGTTCGAGTTTGATTATTCGATACTCTTTGGCGAAGGATAGCCGTATGTGAGGGGAATGTGTGTTTCGAAATTATATTATTGAATCCACGGTGGAGGAAATGCATGCAGTATATGTCAATGTAATTGAATATATAATTTTAATTAACTCACCCAGTCTTCTTGGATCCAGTCGATGAGATTTTGTTGATCAGGATCCTCCCGATAGTGGATGATGAACGCTTGGAAGCCCCCCGTAGCTTGTGACTTTATCTGCATAATAAATAAAATATCACTCTAATTAATGTAAATTGTCTGCACTTTATACAGGATTATTTGAAATGATTTACTCGATTTCTAATGGCTTTATTTTTGAAGTTTACAAAAACATTATGATTGGTAACACATTAATCAAAAGAAAAACTTTCAAATTTAGTCTCTCACCTCATAAGTGTTCGATGACTTCTATTACAATTAATCACACCAGCAACGTCAATATGTTGTCAAATCTAATATATCCGTTATTACTGACTCTATACAGTTGATAATAATGCGACTCTCAATGTATCCCCAAAAGGAAAAATAATATCCAATGATTTAGTGCTCTACAGTTGGCTTCTTAGGTCATTGGATATTACATTCACTTAGAGATTTCAATATTACATGTATATTAAAGAAAACCTGAGATGAGTTCAAAAATTGTATTGTTATAGAGTCAGTATGAAAGGAATTTGACTATCGTCTCTCGATGTGTAACTCTAAAGGAAGTCACTTATAAGATAAAAGACAAAATTCGGGCAATTTTTCTTTTAATTGATACATCATTAATCATTACATATTACTATCACTCTATGTATTTGTTAAACTTCAAAATATAGGCATTCGAAATAGGATGAATCATTTTGAATAATATAGATATTATTATAGATATTCTAGCTATGTATTAATTATGCAATTTTTAGATTTTTAAACGAGAATGTCTATTTTAATTTATATTAATACATTAATTGACATTAATAAGAGATCCATATCTCCAACAATCTGGCCGACAAAAATAAAATAAGCAGAAATATCGAAGATGGGAATATCGTGTAAAAAGTTTCACAATCTTTCTCCGTGATGTTTTGTTACAATCGGTAATTTCTGACTCGGAATATTCCTTGCTCCCTCGACGATTGACGGCAGTTACAGGTACGCTGCAGGTGCGAATGCTCAAGGACGAAACTTAACTTTTCCGCCTGTCGTAAAGCAAAACGGCGCGCATTAAAACAGCGAGCTACGCGCGATACGATAGCGCCGTTTGTTGGTCGTTCAAATTTTCCGTCGGCGGAAGAGAAAATTCTCGTCATGTTTAAAGGATACGGTTAATGGAATTAATTAGTAACCCGGGAACTTGCTGCATAATTATACGCAAACTTCGTCGGCGCACGGCCTAGACTACTGTTCTACGTGTTCGTCTTGCTTTTGTACGAGCGCGCGCGTGCATGTATTCTTGGGCGAATGAGATTGTGAAATATGCACCGGCGAATATTGTACAATGCATTCGGCTTATTCGCTTTGATAATTTAACCAAGGCTCCCTGTAGTTACTGTATTAATAAACGCTGTAAGAAGAAACGATTACGGTGAACGAACGCGGCGAAATTGTTTTGAGAGAGAAACGAGTACACTTATATTTTACAAATATTCAATTCTGTAGAAATCTTCAGAATTTTAGCAAAGCTGTTGCAAATTTCATTTGCGTGAATAATTAAACTTCTACTACGTTATGTAAGATAAAAAAGTGATACTGAATTATAGTTGTAGTACGATATTATTTATAATATTTTACTTTAATTATTTGTTATATATATATATATATATATATATATATATATATATATATAATGGATACGGTTAATGGAATTAATTAGTAATTCTTTAAATTTAATATATAAAATGGAACATCCTATATATAGGTGTATATATATATATATATACCTATATATAGGATGTTCCATTTTAAATAACATGAAAGATCTTGAACATTAAATATACAAATCTTGTTATTTAAAAAAAAAACAAATTTTATACAAAAGTAGGATTTCGAGAGAGACGTCTTGTTGTAAACATAATCTTATTCCAGGTGAAGGCATTTTTTAAATTTCGAGGTCATCATTACTTTTTTAAACGAAATTATTATAATTTTTTTACATAAATCGAATCCTTGTAATATTTGGCGTAAAAAATGTTAGAATGAAATAGTCGAAAAATGAATGATTTACAAGATATTTTATGGTTTATTCTGACAGTTTTTGACAAAAAATATGAAATATATATCTCGTAATGTACTCATTCTTTAAATCTTAATTTTTTTGCATAGAATAATGGATAAGGAATATATACTCTTGTGATTTAAAAAAAGTGATTTGCAGGCTACAACTACATAATTAAAAAAATATAATTACACGTTTTTTATACTATTTAAAATAAGATACTCTATATACATGCATATATGTTTAATATTCAAGATTTGTATATTTAATGTTCAAGATCTTTCATGTTATTTTTCTTGCTATTTTATCATCATTATTATTATTATTATTATTATTATTATTATTATTATTATAAATTCTTAAAATGTAATATAAGACTTCAAATTAAATAAAATAAAGCATGTAGATGCTATAAAATATTTACCCAATCTTTGAAGATGAATCCTAAGACACCGGCAGTCATTTCCATTAGCAGTAGTAGCGCCAGAAATATCGCGTACTGTAACAGGATAATGCGAAATTAACTCCGAACGAAAATCCTTGGTAGGAGATCCCTGAGAAGAAATTAATTACTAGCTATTGTAATGTCGTTTTCTGTCCTTTTAAAAAACAAGATCTTTTCGACTGTCACGATCGATTGTTATTTTTTTTGTTATATAGGAACTCTAATCTCCAAAGAAAGCTGAGTCTTTTCGATCCTTAAATACTTTTAAACGTTCCATTTTTCAAAGGACGAACTTTTGTTCGATTGCACGTAGGAGAGCGATAGACCATGGATATCACGTAACGAACCGGAAGCTCGATCGAAACTTCTGAAAGTTTCGAAAGATATTGAACAATTAAAGTAATCCAACGCGAAAGCTTAATTAAATCCCATAGAGGTGCTTACCGCGGCGAGGAGGCATGTGTTCTCCCGTAAAGCGCCGACGCATCCTGTGAAACCGATGATAAATGTCACCGTACCTGCAACAGAATAAATAATATCGATTATACTTCATCACATAAATAGCGCGCGCGAAATATATAACGTGCGGAACATGTGCATTTATCAATGTATTGTATATAATCATGAGTTATGAGAGTGAGTCTCCCATCGGTGTGAATTCATTCCTGCATCGACATTCCCGCGCGCAAAATTTCAAACGCATTTATACAGACTTTGGGCCGTAAAGTGTATGAAAAATCATAAAAATCTACATAAAATCGGATATATTTATATAAAAAAGTGTGCAAATTGGAAATTTGCACATTGCTTCTTCAGCCTCCATTTCATTTATTAAGCTTTCTCTATGAGCAAGTTGGTTTTTCAATTTTGGCTTCTTCTTTAAGTTTCCAATTTGCACACTTTTTTCACATAAAATAACATTTCTTGTCATGTTTATATGTATGTGTGTATGTATGTACCTACTTTTGTATGTTTTTTTCGTAAAATTCAAAAATTATATTTTTTGAAAAATTAAAAATTTCATAAAAAAAACCCTTTTGCCGATTTTCGCCAAATTCAATATCAATTATTTTTAATAATATTTTATTCAAGCAAAAAATTTAATTCAATATTTCAAAATTTATGAAAGTTTAAAAGTGTACAAAAAAATTCTTAAAAATTCAAAGTTTTATAAAAAGTAAATTCTTTCATCAATCTGCACCAAATTTAATACAAATCTTTAATGATACTTTATTTATGTAAAAAAATTTAGTCCAATATTTTAAAATTTACAGAAGTTAGAGTAACCACAAAAATTTAAAAAATTTTTAATTTTATAAAAAATGAACCTCAGACATTTTTTGAAAAATAAAATTGCATTAAAATTTAAAATACTGTATACATTTTTATAAAAATTATAGTAAATAAAAGTGTTATTTCTATTTTATTTGTATGCCAAATTGAAGCGCTGTAACTTAAACAATTCTTGAAACATTGAAATTTTCAGAAAAGTGGGACACATATATACACACATGATTTCTCGATGTTTTTGAACACTCTGAATACATTGGCATAGAAAACTGAAAACAATTTTCTCATGAAAATAAAGTTTCCTCTATGAGGAAGCAAAAAAGAATAAACAAGAAAATATGATGATAAAATATACTCTCGAATTATTTTTTTTCTTTATTTTATATTTGCTGTTTACTTAATTTTTACATTTTTAATTTTTGATTCGCGAGAGATCGCGGGGTTTATTAGTCACAGCGAAATCGTAGCGAAATTCGTAGAGTTCTAGGGAAAATTTCATATCTGTGTAGCAACTTTGATTTATGTAGCATAAGTTGCATATCCACGTTGCTATACGCGGATTTACGCGAACGCTCGTAGTTACACACAAGTAATTATATTAAAATTCCTATGCAAGATCTCTCTCTCCGGTTGAATTTCATGAGAGTGCGTCATCAGTGGTGCCGCGCGACGGTAATGCGGGGAATATTTATAAAATTATCTACTACACACATTCGTAAAACGAACGTAATGAGCGCGCTGGATCAATTCCGCGTGTGCAAAAAGTTTTGGCGAAAGCGCAAATACTCGAAATTCCCTGTTTTATCGCGATTAATCTGAACGCAGCTTTTTTTTGCCCTAAAATTTAATATCGTTGCAACGCGAAAAACGCAAATATTAATTTTCAAATGGTATAAATAGATGAAACATTTGCGCAAAAATGTTATAAAAAAATGTTGATGGAGTTTGCGTGTTGAAGAAATAATTTTTCAAGCCAAAATTCACTTGAAGACTAAATTTGATTTGTGTACATTAGATTGCAAAAAATATGTAGTCGTTTATTATAATTATTGATAAAGGTTTTGCGAAGAAATTTAGATAACAATTTTTTATGTATAGAATTTACGGTGGCTCAATATGTGATTTAAAACAATTTAAAATAGATTTCATCATACGTTAGCATTGATGAAAATTGTTCCGGGCTGTTAAAAATTAATAGCTGCATCGAGGAAACGATTATAAGCTAAACTCAGCGAGCGCGGGCTGTCGGACTTAATGAATTTTATCTATCATCGAAAGTTATAAGATTTTAGGACGTATTCTGGAAATGGAGGTAACTTTTAATCCGAGTGGTAAAGTGGGTGCGGTATAGCGTAGAACGAAGCTTTCAAGTAACTGAATAATTAGTCCGGAGTTACTTTCGAAACTTTTGTTAAGCCTTGCCGCGAAACTGGAAGAAAATGGCAACGACGGAATGCTTTGCGCCCGTCAGACGAAAAACTTGACCGAAGAAAAAACGAAGATCGCGAGCGCGCAAAAATGCGTATTTACTTGAAAGTGCAGTTGGAAAATTTTTGTAGAGAGCGCTGTGAAGCTATTTAGACGGGGGCACTCTATGCAATCTATGTACTCTATGTCTCGAGAAAGCGTAGAATTTATTTGAATTCACATGAATATAATTAAAAGGATTTTTTTACGACTGTCTGTTTTAGCAACTATTATTTTCGTACTTCTAGTTTTTTGTTGCATTAAGAGGATGCTGATCAAATCTGTTTTATCGATCAAAAAAGTGAGGTTAGATTTTTCGACTATCTTGAAATTATGAGTTCCCCCATTTGTTAAAATTAATACTTTAATTGTGTAAAAGGATTTATCAATCTGTATAGTAAATCAAAATATAGGTACTTGAGCTCATAATTTTATGAGATTTTATAAGTTCAAGTATCTATATTTTGATTGACTATACAGATTGATAAATCCTTTCGCACAATTAAAGTATTAATATTAACAAATCGGGGGGAAGGGGGGTTCATATAATTTCAAGTAATAAACAACCCGTATATAGCCAATAAATAGATTTATAGTCAAATTTAATTTCATTTTTTTCATCGATAAAATATATTTGGTCAGCATCTCCTTACTTTAACAGAATTAAAAATGCTTCTCTATGATTGCAATATATACATCAATGATCCTAGGAAAGTTCGATTTCACATGAAAAACGAGAAATAATTACGAAATCATAGTTTTCCTTATCTACTTTTGTCTCTATATGATGTCTCGAATGACAGACGAGTTGCCAACTCATCATATTATGTGCTTTATATAAAAAACATTTTGTATGAATATAAACACAAGATCCCTGGGATTAAGATACACGAAAGAAAGCACTATTATCCTCTAAATCTAGATTAGAAATCTAGTATAAAAGTATAGTTTGTATTACGATTCGTACGTATGTGTGTGTGCGTTGTAAATATAATGGAGCGGAAAACAGCAATATATATTACTAATAAACCTATAATAGTATTATATATATATATATATATATATATATATATATATATTAAATATATATTAAACCTATAATAGTATTAAACGTAGCAAAAAGTGTTTCCATGTGTGCCATGTATACAAGAATTTCTAATACATATTTGGTCTGGATGATTTATAATGTAAAATGCAAAATATCAGTAATTATTCTTCGAAAATCAGCTAATTACTGATATTTTTAATTCCAAAATGAGAACGTTATACTATTTTGGCGGAGTTCGTCGTTTCCTAAGGAATCCTCTTAGAGGGGTTTTTGTGGTTTCTCGCTAAGTTTGCATCTTGGTTTGATGCATTCGTGTTAATATTCGGCACATGCTCAATGTTTCATAAAAGGGACAAGGTAGGTGTGAGCCAATAGTATAGCCGAAAGGGCTTTGCCGTCTCTGCAATATCGCGACGTTGCTTTATGTCATATGCTAATAAAATTGCATGAAAGAGAGACACGTCCGTTTGATCTCGGTTTGCAACACGCGAATATAACGGGAAATGTGGACCGACGATATTCGTCTCGATTTTAGATTTTTCCTGACAAAAAAATATTCAACAGAGAAAGAGAGAAAATATATACTAAATAATCCAAGTCTCTCATCTCATCTTTCTTTTTTACCGATTGGATTTTGTAAACAATTTAAAATCGATTTTTCATAGCGCCACTTTAATTGCGAACGTCATCTTTCTGTAATTATTTCATATTTAACTTGCGATATAATAACGAATATTTAATATTTAAAATCTCTCGTATGAAGTAGTATCCGATTAGAATTGGGACATATGTGTGTACACACAGATGAAAATCAAAATGTCGCATTTAATCGCGCGCGCGCGCGCGGAATCGCATTTATTTAAATACGAAAAACAAACGTAATCCGGGATTCAATGTTTCTCTTTGCGCGAGTTGCGATTTATTCGAAACGTTGCACAGTTTTAGCGGGTACGGCAATGCTAATAACTTTAGTCGGATTTTCGAACGGATGTTTCCCGCATTAGGATTGATGAACTTCGAAGTTTATACGGATTAATTTTGAGAAATGTGTATTTACGTTGTATATCAGAAACTTTTAGAGTATAATTTTGAATTGAGAGAATAATTTTATTAAATAGGACAAAAAGTAATGTTACTTTAATTCAGACGTTATTTCCGGGATTTATCAATTTAATAGATGTATTTAATAGATTTTATACCGAGAAAAAAATACATCGCAAAAACGACGATGTGGTTGCGTATTGATCATAGGATCAATAGTTTTCGAGATATCCATGTTTCAAAATTTTAATTTTATTTTTCAAATATATTGAGATTAAAAAATTTTTGGCAAGAACTTTCTTATTTTTGTAAACACTGTTTATTAAATTTTTTAATATAACAAATCTAATTTTAAAAATGGTAGTAATTTAATCAACCAAATCTAATTTTAATAAGAAATAAATTTGAGTCAGATTTTTTTGGATTGGGAATGCAGAGGGAGAGATTTTATCCCTCCCCCGCGCACACTTTTACTTTATACACATGTACACACATAATTATTCCATTAAATATATTCCTAAATGTACGTACTATTAATTGTTGTGGCAAATGTATTGTTATTATTCTGACATTTTAAAATTGATACCTCGAAAACTATGAATTATGGCGCATTGTAGTTTGCGGCATTCTTCTTTTAATAAAAAATCCTATAAAAATGACCTATCAAATTGAGGAAATAACATCTCCGAAATAACATTTTTGTTTCCCTTAACTCTTCTATCAATGCATAATTTTTCATCTTTTCTTTAATGTATGTACACGGTTATCATAAATAGCATTAGATAGAAGTATACTTATATAGATGGGTTACAGTTTCCAGGAAGAAGTGATGGTCAAATCGAACCGACGTCGAATTGATGTCAAATTGATCGAATCGACGTCGAATCGAAGTCGATTCGACCATCATTTCTCGCTGGGTGAGTGCTTATAGGAGTGGGCCTAAATTTATTATTTAATTTTAAAAACATTATTAATATTATTTTTCCTTTGTGGATGTTCTGTAATTTTAGAGTGGGTTAAAGAGTGGATCAGAGTATTTTTAAATGAGTCAGAGCTCTATCAAGCTCTATCAAGCTCATCCTTGGTTTCATTGCGTACTTTCGACACATTACACTGTGTGCAAATTTCTTTATTTTTATTCGCCGCTGCTAGGCGTCGAATAATTTTTCTCATTATATTTTAAGATTTTCAAATACAAAGTCTTTGTATTTCAAAGAGAAAAAATTTGACACATTTTTAACATTCGGATACCTAAAATTGCTTTGGAGTATTCGGGTATCCATTTGTTGACAGAAAGGTTAAATAATTTGTAATATCTGCAATATAATATCTTTATTTTTCTTTTAATCGACGGATTAACGGTAACACTGTATATTATTTTTAAAGCCGTTATAAGTTTTAGATGTATCTAAGTCTAAATTGTTATCTGGCAATTGTTACACTAAATTAAGCGCAAGCCAGAAGAGGTAGAGTTACTCGTCAAAGTAAATGGAAGTAATTGGAGCATGGGATAATCGAAAGCCTGGCTCAGGTCGATGGAGCACGCTACGCAAGTACGAAATAATTAACAAGCGCGTTGCTTTCCTAAGTATACGAGATATGTATAATGAGGAGACGTCGATTACTTAAAAAATTGCCGCCTTGAATTGCGGCTGATACCTGAACCATATTTTTCCCGAGAAAATTTTATATTATATGCAGAGTTATATCGAGATCATATTAAAAGGTAGTTTCTGTTAATATTTGGTCAACTATAGAACGAAGATTCGTAATATCAAATACTGTTGCACTGAACAAACTCTTAATGACTCAAAGTCAAACAACGAGCGTGAGTTCGCTGCGCACTTTAACTGTACGAATTAAATATTCACGCCAACTGCATATATCCACCCCTCGCTTCGAACTGCAAATATTAAACTAATAATACTTAGCTTGCACTCCAGTAGCGTAATGAATAACGAAATTAATCGAGTATATCTATTTTAAGGGTGGAAAAATACGTAAAATAAGTTCCACGGCGAATAAATTCCATTATTGCGTAACAGCAGTATCGGATATACATTACATTGGTCAACAAAAATAAACTTTTGTTTAGTTGTCAAGGATGTTTGAACAAATTTAGGGCATTTTGGGAATGCTGAATTAAAAAATGACAACATTTTTGCCTTCTTTAGACAATGGTTACTCAATTTACCTTAATACGGCTTATAGCTGCTGACATATTCAGCAGGATTAGTCTGCCTTTTTATTCCTTAACATTAGTTTTATCTTTAACATGTATCTGATGCACAGCATTTTTCTATGCATTAATTGTGATTATCTGAATCAGCTTATTTTGTTTTTATGTTATTTTACTGAATACAACACCATTAGGTGTATATACACTTTTGATTTGAACAGTTTTTATATGATTTGGGGATAGGCTACGCCTGACCATTACATTTTTTTATGTATCCATTATCTTAAAAATTAGGACCAATCTAGGAAAACCAGTGTCATATTCGGAATCAGCGACGCACATTTATCCTAAAATTAATTTAATACAATTGGCAATAAAATTAGTGTTGACCAGTGTTATTAGGGTTTTCTCTTCTTTGTATCTTTTTATATAATATTATTTACGTTTAAACTTAAGAATGTTTTTAAATGCTGTTAAAGTAAATAGAAATAATAATAATTATTATTATTACTATTATTATTATTATCGGATCCGATTAAAACAATGACGGAGAAGCGCGCTCACTCCGTCGCTCCTTCGCAATCTCCTTCAAACTTCGAAGGAGATTGTTTTCCCGATCTCGGGACAAACAAATAGATGAGCTTCCACAAATCGCTCCTTTCGCGTACCGTTCTTTCGGCGCACTACACTACCGGATCACGTGCAAATTCGATTTGGGCCGCACGACATCCCGCAGAGAACGTCTCGTATCTCGGGGGTCGGCTGTCTCCAGAACCAGTTTGGATTCGGTCGCCGAGAACATTCCCGGAAGCATTCTCGCCATTACGGCTCGGTGAAACCACGAGCGGCAGACCGCTCCGCGAGTGCGAGCGGCTTTCCGGAGCGCAGAATCTCTCGGAATCCACGTGTACACCCGGTGGTAATCCGACTTACAGCATTGCACTCTGCAACGACTGGAGCTCTGGGAAGTTCTCTCTCTCTCTCTCTCTCTCTCTCTCTTTCTCGTTGGTCGAAAACGTGACGTTAGCAACCTCGACGCAACCCAGAGGACCGGTGAAATAAATCGGACGCAAACCCCGTCCTAATTTTATGTCTGACACCTCGCTGTCGGCTCGTATCCAATTAAAACTTTGGCATCGTGTTAAAGAGATAGACAAAAAACGAGAGAAAGAGACAGAGAAATAGGAACGGAACAAGATGCGCAATCTGCGCCTATTTGCCAGATGTGTGTATTAGTTGACGGGATTACATTTATGTTGCTGAAACAAAGAGAACGAGAGTCATAGAGAGAGAAAATGTCTATGATGGTTAATGAAAATGTATCGAGGATGACGGTGCTTTCTGCGCGCACCCTTAACCCTTCGCATCTGCTGTATATTTTAATTAGCGTTCCGCTGGCCCTTCATAACTTTCGCAGGTTTTTTCCTGTGTTACGTTTGTTTTTTTTCTATATGAATCGAGTTTTTCTTGTCAATTTTTTTGTAAAGAGTTTCAATTTAAAGGGGATGTTGACTAGTTCTGTTTGATTGACAAATATTATTTTCATTTAACTTTTTATTTGCTATATAGAATGAAAAATCCTTTACTAGAATTAAAGTGCTTATAATAACAAATCTGGGCTACTATAAATGTATATTAAAAAAAAGCAAGAAAGCTAAATACATAATTACAGTTTTTCTATCAATTTTTTGCATTGGGTCAATCTAACCTAAAAGAATTCATTTGTATGTCACCAATTTTGAGTCTCTTTTCAAATACGTATATTTCATTTTACAAAATGAATTCTATATGTGTTTGAAAAGGGACTCAAAATTGGTGACATACAAATGAATTCTTTTCGAATAACTTGTGTGCTATCTGCGAGATCGTGACTCAGGATTGCCTCTGCGTGGCGTTTTTCAATTTCATTTAGAGATCATCATATTTTTCTTTGGAACCACCATATTTTTTTATATAAATCTATCCGTCGCAATATTCTGCATAAAAAGTTATAAGAGTAGGTTGGCAAAAAAGTGAATATAGTTTATGAGATATTTTAGACTTTAGTTTGACATAATTTCACATAAATTATGAAATATCTTGTAAAATATTCATCTCCGACGATTTTACCTTAGTACTTTTATGTATGATGTATAATCATAAAATAATGAGTCAATTAGTGTGAAGAAAATACATATAGTTATTTTTAAGAAACAATATGTAATTTGTAACTAGTAGCTACATATTTTTTTCATTTAGAAGGAAATACTTGTATATGCTGTTTATTTTTTAAAAATGATATAAGTCTATTTTTCTTGTTTATCGGAAGATTTCTTTTACATAAACAAAAACTCTTAACCTCAATTTGTAATCTCATAATAATATCGGTTTTCTCGTAAATTTTCTCGTATCATATGAAAATTGCCTCGACATTGAAATAGTATTGCATACCGTATTTGTCGAGAAAAATTGATTCGAATTTTCTATACCTGAGAAATATATCTATATCCTCTTTATACCGATCTTTATACATACTAATGGCCGCGAGCATCATGCAGTCGATTCACAGTAGTGTTGTGAAAATAGGTCGTTGCGATCGTGACCATCGACAAAAAGCGGGAGGGGGGAGGGAGGGGGGGGGAGCTATTCCACCTCGCCTGCGTCGACACAAAACGCACCCTTTAACGACCGGTAATGTCGCGTGCACACAGCTTATCTTCCGCCTTCATGGCAAGGAAATTGTGTCGTTACATTTGGGACTCTGATTCATAGGACCGCATTCGGCGCGCCGAGGCCGCGAGTATCATTTATACATTACCCGTTATACGGCCCCAACATTATTTTTCATCCCGTCATTCCGCCTAATTTACTCGACGTTTTATGAGCAAGCGATTCGCCGAGGGAAAACCGATCATTTCTTTTCCCTCTTTCTTCTTTTTCCACTCTTTCATGCTCTCTGTTTTTCACTTTTGCTTGATACACTTGTGTTAATTGAAAAAGGTTTATTATACTGTAAACATGTTCCGGAAAGCTTTGATAAATGTTTATTTAGCAAATAAAAATTTATTCATTTCTGTAGCAAGAAAAAGCTTGGCAATTATGTTTATTTGTTTCGGAACAATTTTAAATTAAATGATAATGTATAATGTTAATCAATTTGCGGAATGCAAAAATCTATTTTTTATATCATAAACAGCGTGGAAAACCAATAATTATCAGAGAAAATATAATTGGTAGTGGGATTAAATATCTTACAGTATTCGCAACTAGTTGATTCTAATTATTATTATTATATTATTATATTATAGTTAAATAATGGATTTTAAGAATAAAATAGATTATTATGAGAATATAAAAGCAAAAATCATAATTTTAATCTTGAAATGATAACAGAACAAAGAATGAAAAAGTACCTTTAGAGTTCGAGCAACTAACCTAATTTAACCTAACTTAATTCTAATTATACCTAACTTTGAGGGTATATACATAGAAAAACTTAAGACTTAAGAATTTTATTTATATGGAATTTGTAAAATTGCTGCTAAAGTTTCGAAATGGTTGCTTTACTGCTCGACCGTGATAGGTCGATTCACTTTAAGTCTTACTGCTTACGTTTTTCTATGTGCCTAATCTATGGTCTTAACCTTAAATCTAATTCTAACCAAGCTTAACCTACTTGTAAAAGATTTTTTACAATAGAAAGTATAATACTTACAAGTACTATTTCGAACCTTGCAGATGTACTCAATGTAAAATTTGAATATATATATATATATATATATATATATATATATATGTATAATTGTTCTAGATTTGATTACTATCTATATCTGAAATATTATTTTCTTATAATATATAAATATTACATGAATCCTAGAAAATAAAATTTGATTATTGGATTTGATTCGGATTTTAAAGTTTATGTTGAAGATTTTCAGTATATATTGAAATTTAATTTTATCTCTAATAATTACTATTTTTCTTGAAAATTTCTTGACAGAATATTACATTCGTTTTTCCAATTATTTTAAACTTAAAATAGTAGCCAGCATGGATAATATTTTCCACCGTTTTTATTACATTAATTTTCTACTATTAATCCTCCAGTGCATTAGTAAACAGAAGAGCTGTATACAAATCAGACTAGTGGAATGAGAGTTTCCCGATCTCAAACATACGCGGAAGTTGTACTCTGAAGAGCGAATTGCAAAGCGCGTGGCCGAATAATAATCAGAGATTGAATTTCAGCATCAGAGGCCAGACTTCAAAGTATCACGACTGTATCTGCTTTGTAACGATGAGTCGAATAATTATAAAAAATAGAAATACGGTAAACGAGTCTGCATTTCTATTCGATGTTACATCGATCTTAAATCTTTCTTCTCGAAAAGGAAATTATGGAATAGAATATTCCATAATTCGTGATCTCAGCTTTATAATGACAGAGAAGATGTACTTTGCCGGATCTAAAGGCGAAGAGAAATAAAAAAATATATGGGGTTATTTCAAGCGAGAAAAAGCGTTTCTCTCTCGAAAGATTTAAACTATCCGGAAAATTCACGACTATTCGGACATCTTAATTTCCGGCTTGCGTCGTGCTTCGTTTCTCGGAGATATATGTAGGTATAGTTTTCCCGGGCGTTATCCAAATTACAAATCCGTGCTATTGTTAGTCGCATATTACGACGCGAGAGAGAAACGTGCGAAATTTTCGTGAACGAATTAGAACAAATGTCGTCGTTCTCGGACTTTATAAGGTCAGCGCATCCTCCAACGACGTTAATACAGAAATTAAGTTACGGCGAAAATAGCGACGGCGCGGTCGTGCGAAATGTTTTCGTCGACGGAAGCGATAGCACTTCGCAGGCAGTTCCGAGGAAAAATTGCAATTGCTCCGAGAACGCACTAAATGTCCGGGGGTAGAGGTAGATGGAGGAGGAAGGGGCGAAACTGGTGCGATTTTGAAATCAGGCGGCGCATTATTGAAGTCGTTTTCCTCCTTTATTACGACTTGTTCTCGCCCTCGTCGCAAAAAATCTATGTACAATATTTTTCCGTAATCTCCTCTTTTTAGATATTTAACAATTACATATAATAATGTAAAAATATATATGTATAATTTTAAAATGTTATATTTAAATAATTATAGGGTTTCTTTATTATAATTATATTCACATTTGCAGAAATATATCAACAAATTCGTAGCGGTTACTCTATATATATATTCAATTACTGAATATATCGATCAATCTAAGATAGCAAAAAAGGCATTTTAGAAACATCAAGTACAAAATTCGATCCCAATAATATCTATGGATGTTGGGATCAAATTTTGTTATGTAATTATAATTCTAAGGATATTCACTTTTGGATCTTTTACAGATATCTCATAAGATGACATAAAGGTATCGTCAGTGCATCCTAAATACATCCCCAGGATTTATACGGATGTATTTTGGATATCTGAAAAACCCTTGAGAGATATCCGATGAACATACCTCGGATTAACTTTTGCTATGTGGGTTAATACAAACAGATATTGTTTCAAACTTTTCAAAGCTAATTTTTTTATTTAAGATTTTTATTTTATTTTTTCATAAATTTTTTGAGTTTTTATTTTTCTATTTTTTTATCTTTTAGTTTATTTTATTTTAAGTTTTTATTTGTTAATTCTTTTATTATTTAAATTTTTATTTCTCTAGATTATTAAACGTAAATATTTTTCTAAAATATTTATTAAAAACAACTAAGATATTTAGATAGTGAAAATCTACGATAACATTTTTCTCTTCTCTTTTTATTTTTTTAAATAAAAAAAAATTTTAAACATAAATGTATTTCTGAAATATTCAAATAAGAAATAAGAATAATAAGAACTATATATTTAAAGATTTAACGAAATAATATATAAATTGCGTGTATGTACAACGCGCGCATTTTGACAATTTAACCCCCAATTTAACACCTTCACGTTATTCTAGTATTATTTTAACAAGTTAAAATAAGTTACATTACATCTGATAATATTGTTAAATAGGGAATATAAGTGGAAATTATTCTGCGCACGAGGGTAATTAAAATCTTTAGCTGTCTCAAGCTCTAATGAAGTTACGCGTTGTATATATATAATTAGGATTTACCGCTCTTCATAAAGTTGAGCTCGTCAACGCTTGAAATCGTTATAACTCTTCATACGAGTCGCGGAGTGAACAAGAGAGAAAGAAGTACTCACCGACTAGAATGAGGATAAATGCTGGATCGAGTGCGACGTTCGTGAGGCGGGACAGGTTGTTGAAGGTGTCCTTTTCGGTCCATGCCCAGACGCCCACCGCCATGATGCCCAGACCGAGCCACTACGACATAGAAAGAGAGAAAGAAGATGAGCGTCAGAGATTGACTTAAGTGAAGATGAATATTGGCGGCAGAAGTTTCAACTGGAACTTCTCCCTAATTGTTTTCGCTCTGTCCGTCATATATTTGCGTAAACAGAGTTTTTTAATTATCTCGATGTAAAGCGAATTTTAGTAGTAATCTATTAGACTAGGGTGCGAAAGGATTTGTCATATATTTATACACGAGATCGAAAAGGAAATATATTTATGGTATTATTTTACACGAAAGAAAGATACGTAACACTGATCAAAACATTAATTTTATTGTGAATTATGTTAGATCAATTTTAGGGTAACTTTGTGTCATCGATTCCGAATGTGACATTGGTTTTCCTAGATTGGCTCTAATTTTTGAGATAATGGGTGTTTCATGAAAAATGAAAAATGCAAAAAATGTAATGGTCAGGCGTAGTCTATCCCCAAATCATAAATTGTCTCAAATCATACAAAAGTATATTATATGAAATACTTAATGGCGTTGTATTCAGCAAAGTAAAACATAATATAAAAACAAAATAAACTCCCTAACAACACACATATCCCGAAGACGTTCAGAGAACATCCTGAGGATGATCGAATGTCCTCTGGATATCCTTTGAATGTCTTTCAGATGTTAGGGCTATTAGGATTGACTCAAATAATCACAATGCATAGAAATTAATGCATAGAAAAATGCTCTTTGTACGATTCTTTTCTATGTGGATTATCAGGATCGCGTTAGAAATAAAAACAATGTTAAAGAATAAAAAGACAGAAACCAAACTACATGTCAGCAGTTATAGGTCGTATTTGGAGTAAAATGATAAGTATCTATTATATAAAAAATTAGAGCCAATTCAACAAAATTGTTGTCACTTTTGGATTCAGTATTCCCAAAATATCTAAAATCTTTCGTGATTGTCTGTTTTATCGATTAATTATTATTTTCGTATTTCTAGTCTTTTTCTACTTTTATTTCGATGTGACGTTTCGAATGACAGACGAGCTGTCAATTCATCATATTATGTGTTTCATATAAAAAAAAAATTATAACTGACTGAGTTTCATATAAATTTTGTACTATAAATACAAGATCCCTGGGATTAAGGTACACGAGAAAAGCTGTTACCCTCTAAATCTAGATTAGAAATCCAATATAAAAGTAGTTTGTATAGTGGAGCAAAAAACAGCAATACATATTTACGTTCAAACCTACAATAGTATTAAATGTAGTAAAAAGTGATTCCATGTGTGTCATCTATACATAAATTTCTACATATTTGATCTGGATAATTTATAATAAAGAATTTAAAATACCAGTAATTATTCTGTGAAAATCAATCGGTAATTACCAATATTTTTAATTCCAAAATGAGCTACTATTTTTCCAGAGTTCGTCGTTTGGTGAGGGATCCCCTTAGCAATTAAACAAAAGTTTTGTTTTGTTTAATTTATTAACTAAAATGTTTAAAACTTGTCTTAATTGATTTGGTATAATGTATCAATCCGCCAGTATAAATGTAGTAATCACCACAATTAAGTATGTAATCATAAAAAAACGACCAATACTGGACAAAGATAATTTCTTTATTGAAATCCAATTCATATGACGTTTCGACCTTTGGTTTAGATCATTTTCAAATGCACTGGAAAAATAATTACATACAACCTTAATATTAATGCAATAAAATAAGATTAAACCACGAACATATCAAAAAATATACATGCAAAAAATTCCTTACGTAATAATTGAGCTGACATACCAAGTACAGCGATGAACAAACTTATAACATGTCATAAATATAAAAATATATTAAATTAAAACGTTGTGTCTAAACAATCTCGTCAATACAGAACGTGTTCAAATAATAATACTAATTTAAACTAATCTAATAACCTTGTCATAAATAATATTTAAGTTGTAAAATGTTTAATTATAATTAAGATGTAATATATTAATCAAAATATAGATTTGTTTCATTTATAGATACAACTGTAAAACTTCAATATTTTTTTTATCTAAAAACGGGTAAAAAAACGAAAAATAAGATTATTTGTTGAATCTTTAATCAGTGGATCAACGTAATTGCTTGCGAATGAAGGAAAAGATAGCACGCACATTTATGCACGGTTTGTGCACTTCTCGGGAGACAGCTACTCGGCTAAATTGCGAGTCTCAGGGTTTCGGAGTGCGCGATTGCACCGTGGTGGATACGATTACCCGCGGATAATGAGAAAAGCGTCGGATAAGAGCGAGAAAAAGAAAGGAAATCGAAGTAGAGGGTTTAACGGCTTTCGGCTGTTAACGCTCGCTTTTGCGGCAATCCTTGTACGCGTGGTTACGTCTCAAATAATTCGTAAATGAACGTAAGTGCTCTCCTTTATAACCGGATTGTTTCCTCGATGATTCTTTTCGCTCAACGTTTTTTCATCACCAAACAATATGGAGCTTTGAAATTGTGATTTTGATATAGACTAGCGAAGAGATATATCAAATATATTGCATATATATATATATAGATTCCTTGTTTGCACAGTTTCCAATTCTGATTACTTAAAAAAAAGACAATATTTCCAAGTAGACTCGAACGAGATAGGACCCTCAGAAGAATGAATTTGAACTCTATAATTACCTTAAAAACAAGAGCAGCTTCTTTAAGTACATTTAAATCTTCATCAAGTATGTTCGAATTGTTTGAGTACTTATGAGAAATTGTAAGCCTAAGTGAATGTGCGTGATGAGGAGGAGTGTGCGTGTGTGTATAGATGTGCTTTAAGCAAGTGTTTTAAATATATTAAATTTCTTTTATCTTATAATTTAGAATTAGTTACTTACAAAATTCGATTCTTTATAAATACTATTTCAAATTTTCAAGTATAAATTTACTCGAATTCAAGTATAACTGTTCTAGACCACTTCGCAAGTATCAAGTTCAATAATACATAAAAACCTGAGTCGAATGCAATAATCAGTTTTATTTTTGGAAGATTCGAATACTCATAAAAAATAATTTTTCATATATTGTACTTGCGAAGTACTTGAATCTAGAACAATTATATTCGAATTTTAGATTGAGTGTCTGCAAGGTTCGAAATTATGTATAAGTACTTTCTGTCGTAAAAAATCGAATTTTCTGCCATTAATTACTCAAACTACAAGAAAAAAAATCCATTTATACTTGTACATCTATACATATACATATATAACGTAAAATTTTTCATAAAAAATTTAAACATACTTGATTCAAGTTCGTGAATTTGATAGTCTACTCTTGTTTCTCGAGGTACTTATGGAAAGTTTGAAACCATGCAAACAAATTCGAACATGATTGTAAGATATTTAATCCTATCGTTATACGAATATGTAGAGACTCTTTAATCAGAGTTCTGAAATAACATCCCCGATTTTGATTGGTGCCGCCATGATTTGTCTAATTGGTTTATATTATATATGATTGTATATGACCACAGAATAATGTGAATAATAAATAATGCCTGGTTGTGCGCCAAATTGTAATAATTCAAACGTAAAAGGCTATATTATGAAAGTATTCTTCGCGATGTTGAACAAAGAGCAAAATGGACAGCTAATATGGTAAGAACAGACTGGAACCTAATAACCTAATCTAACCAATAATTCATTTCTCTGTAAGATTATTTGTTGATATCGAGTTTTATATATTTTTTAAATAAAATTATATATACATATATATTAACTTCTTTATATTATATATTATATTATATTTATTTATTTATTATTATATATAGGTCCATTTTGAATCAAGCATGCGGGTAAAAACAATTGATGGTCGTCGAAAATTAAAATGTAATGCTTATGATTTTTGAATAATTTTTTAATTTTTTTTTCAATAGCAATGCATAGTAATAAATTAAAGTTTATTATTTGATTATCTATGTAATTTATTTCTTTTATTCCAAATACCAAGCTTTAGAAATTAAATTCTCCTTTGACTGCTTCCGGTTTTTGATAAGATATGCCACCCATATCTTATCAATAATGATGATTTAACTTAGGCGTTATTTCAGGACTCCGATTAAAGGGTCTCTAGTTATATGGAATGTTTCTAATCGTTTATTTTTAATAATTAAATCTTAATCGTCTTTATAATTACCCCGATTTTTTAATAAAACTGATAGATGAGAAAGAGCTGTCTCTGCTCGCGTTTGTGCATGTAAATTTAAAGTTTGCACAACATTTAATTCCGTTAATCAAGAGAGTGCGGCGCAATGTAAGCTTCAATATTATTCGGACCGACGTGGCGACCGCATTTGCGGAGAGATTGATATTCAACGTCGCGCATTTGCCGACGTTAAATCCACGCAATTACCGATGACACACGTAGAGCGCATTCACAAGACCGACTTAACTTGAAGTAGCTGCAACACCTGAGGCTGCGCCCGATAACACGCTCCTCTTCTCCCTCTCTCTCATGGGGTAATCGGCTTTAATCTCCCGGGGGCTCAGTTTATGACAGCGCGCGTAACTATTCTCCGTTTGCTTTGCGTTCAATAATTTCCACTCGCGCGCCACCCGAGATGGAATAAATGGGTCATGGCCTCGTGCAGCGCATCATATAAAATTAGTCTGCGTGTATGTGTGTGACGATACATGTACTATAATTGCATACATTGTCGGATATAAATCAGATCGTTCCATTCTATGAACTTGTATAACAAAGATCGATACATATATCTCTCTGTCTCTCTCGTGATTTAATTCGCGCATAGCAACCATCCAATTTTACTTTGTTACACGGCGGGTTTCATGGGTATGTATTCATTCGTCGAGGCGAATGTTATTTCCGGGACACCTCAATTTGATAGGTGTGTTTGATAGATTTTTTATCGAGAAAATATTGCATACTACGATGTGCTACGATCAATATAGTTTTCGAGATATTGAGATTTCAAAATTTTAATTTTTAAAAAAATATATATTGAGATTTCAAAACTTTTCGCAAGAGATTTTTTATCAAATTTTGTAACATAACAAATCTAAAAAATTATAATTTAGATTATAGAATCTTTTGGGATGAATTAAATTAGGTTAGGTTAAGTTATTAAGTTAGGTTTGATTATCTAGATCTGCATCCTCTTTCACTCATTCTTTTACTTTATAATACACACATACACATATAATACTAACACAATAAGTTATTCTACCAAATATATTATCTGTCTTAAAGGGATCTTTCACGATTGCTTGTTTTATCGATTAATTATTACTTTCGTACTTCTAGTCTTTTGTCGCAATAATTTGGCAGAATTAAAAATGCTTCTCTACGATTGCAATACATCTATGATCCCAGGAAAGTTCGATTTCACATAAAAAACGAGAAATAATTACGAAATCACAGTTTTCCTTATCTACTTTTGTCTCAATATGACGCCTCAAATGGCAGATGAGGTGTCAACTCATCATATTATATGCTTTATATAAATACATTTTGTAATATACATTTTGTATGAATATAAACACAAGATCCCTGGGATTAAGATACACGAAAGAAAGCACTATTAGTCTCTAAATCTAGATTAGATGTCTAGTATAAGGCCGGTTCTACAATATACGTCGTATGTCGCAGTCGGATGTCGAACGTAAGCGATTGTCCAATGAGGAAATTTCTTTTTCAAAAACAAAATTTCCGCATTGGACAATCGTTTACGTTCCGACATCCGACTGCGACATATGACGTATTGTAGAACGGACCTAAAAGTATCATACGGAATATACAATAGCAGTCGTAGAGTCGTAAGTCGTAGAAATTGACCAATCACAGTTGAAGTTCAGAAGAATAATCGACTGTGATTGGTTTCTACGACTGCTGTTGTAGACCCCGCATTATAGTTTGTATTACGTACCTATGTGTGCGTGCGTTATAGGTATAATATGGAGTGAAAAACAGCAATACATATTTACGTTCAAACCTATAATAATATTAAACGTAGTAAAAAGTGACTTCATATGTGCCATGTATACGTGGATTTTTAATATATGTTTGATCTGGATGATTTATAATGTGAAATTCAAAATCAGTATTATTCTTCGAAAATCAGTCGGTAATTACCAATATTTTTAACTCCAAAATGTGGGCGCTACTAATTCGTCGTTTGCTGAGGGATTCTCTCAAATACATACAGTACCATCAATGTGTGGCAAAATTATTATTACTTTTAAAAATCGGTATCTCGAAAACTATATATATGAATCGTAGTGCATTATGTTTTGCATTATTTATCTTCTGATAAAAAGACTATGAAAATAATGTACCAAATTGAAAAGTTTTGGAAATAACATTCTTCCTGGAAATAACAATCTGGTGTTTATCTGTCATTAAAATTAGATCGTAAGTATAAATTTAAAGTGTAAGACAGGCATAAGAGCCAATCGCGGAAGACGGTGCGTTATTCCAACGAAACTAAATTTTTTCGTTAGAATTGAATATCTGTGCACAAGGCACCAAATTTTACTTGGTCACTGCCACTCTTGCATTTATTTATTTCTGTAGGGGGGTTAAAGGATTATTGAAATTAAATCTCAAATATATATGAGATTATTTCATATTTTAAAAATCTTGGCAGTGACCAAGTAAAATTTGGTGCCTTGTGCACAGATATTCAATTCTAACGAAAAAATTTAGTTACGTTGGAATAACGCACCGTCTTCCGCGATTGGCTCTTATTGCCTGTCTTACCTTTAAATTTAAATTTATATTTATATGACCAAAGCTTGTTAAAAGTCTTAACTTAGATCGTGGAAGCTTTTTTAAAAATGGAATGAAATTAAACTAAGCCGCCGCGTTACACACAGCCGTGAGAATATCTCACAAACGAACTGACAACTGTGACCTCCTTTTTTCCGGGCCTACTGTGACGCGGATTTGGACGGAAGTTGCAAAAAGGGCTGGAAAGAATTGTGGGAGCCACGGCGTTTGAATTGTTTGCCGACCTATTCGCAGTAAATCATCGAAGTCGATACGTAGCATACCGAAAAAAATTAACGATTCCATTGTATAAATATAACCCGTGAAATGTAACGACGTTTGCACTTTTTTTACAACTAGACTAACCAATTACGTTAGTGTGGCGAAATCATTGAAAGAACGACCATTGTGTGATAGTGTGGTCACTTTATTTATAACTACATACATATGTATATTAAATATGCGTAATCTGTCTACATTTTTCGCATTTTTGAAAATATAATTCTATGTGAATTTATTTATTTATTGATGCATTTATTTTGAGCGTTAGTAAAAACATTTGCGAACATTTTCCATCGGATGACGCAATCAATTATTGGCCGATCGATGTGTATCGACAAACAAAAAACGGGAAAAAAAGAGAAGAGACTAGGACTCGCGCGTCAAATGAATCTTCCGTTGATTCTGCATGCATCGCTTTTTTTTTTTTTGAAAAATATATGAATAACTTTGTTCCCATTTCAACGACGGAGGTTTGTCGGTTATTTTAGTTTACGTCGATGACCAACCGTTAATAAAAAAGCGTCGCTCGAGACGATGTTTCGGCTCTCATCGCCTCCTGTATATTCGTTAACATACATCGCCGTCAATTGCAATTGCGCGATCGATGCAACTTGATGCTATAAGGTCGCTTTGATGCACGAGACGGAGAGAGACGGAGAGATCCGAGAAGTGAGAGAGGAGGCAGGCGCCAAGTAGCGCGTTCCCCCGCGCGGAGGGTTCTCGGGGACCAAGCCGAATCCCAACCCATTCTGGGGAAGGAGGGAGCCCGGTCCCCGAAGGAGAAACACCAACGGGAGAGGCGGAACGGAGGGGACGCGATCCCACCCTTAGGGTGGGCTCAAGCGTCCCCTCCCTTCCGCTGAGGGAGACTGCCTCCAAGGAGGGGAGTCTCCCGAGAGAGGGTGTCTGGCGCCGGGTCCTAACCCCCTTCGGAGGCGGAAGGGGCGCCAACACCCGAGACAGGAGAGCCGCAGAACTCAAAGGGCGGGGGCACTTCGAGTTCATTGCACGCGACTCTCCACGGAGGGGAGAGGAGTGGTGGTGGTCCCCACTCCTCTCCGCCTGGCGGGCTTGCCCGCCAAACGGGAGGGGCGCACCCGAAAGGGGGTGCGTCACGGCGCTTCGGAAACCCCGGTTGCATGCAAAAGCGATTCCCCGGGGTTTCCGAGTAGCGCCAGGAGGACCACCGACTGGCTTAGCGGGTCGGGAGTTGAGCCCTCAGCCCTCTCCCATCCCCGCATAACCCAAAGCTTCCCCCAAGGCGGCGGGTATGTGTATACACATTCCAGTCGTAAAAAAAAAAAAAAAAAGGTGTAGGGAGTAGGTGCAGTAGAGTTAAAGATAGGGAATTCACTAGCGAGTTGGAGCGAGTTGGAGCATAGAGTAGGTGAATCGAAGAAAGAAAGCAATAAAAGAAAAATAATTAAGAAAAAGAATATTAGAGATAGGAGGATAGAGACCAATAGAGATAGGATGTTAGAGGAAGGGGGAAAAAAGGGAGATGAGGAAGAAATAAAAAAGAAGGCAGGGAGGCCGAGAAGAATAGATGAGTTAGGGAAGGAGAGGAGGAGCAGTATGGGATGTATAGAGGATTTTTTGAAAAGGAAAAGAGAAGAAGGGGGAGAGGAGGATAAAGAGGAAGAGGAAAGAAGCCTAAGAAGGAGCAAAAAGACAGAAAGGCTGAATAGAGAGGTAGGGGGGATAGAAAAGGAGGAGTTAAGGAGGATGATGGAGGAGATAGGGGAGAAGATAACAGAGAAGTTAGGCGAGGAAATGAGAAAGTGAAGATAGAAATTTGGAAAAAGGAGGGGGAATGGAGAGAGGAAAGAAGAGAATTGAGAAAAGAGATAGAGAGCCTGGAGAAGAGAGTGATAGATTTGGAAGCAAGAGTAGAGGAAAGAGGAAGAAAGGAGGAAAGAAAAAGAGAGGGGGGCGAAGGAGGGAGGAGTTAAGGAGGATGATGGAGGAGATAGGGGAGAAGATAACAGAGAAGTTAAGCGAGGAAATGAGAAAGTTGAAGATAGAAATTTGAAAAAAGGAGGGGGAATGGAGAGAGGAAAGAAGAGAATTGAGAAAAGAGATAGAGAGCCTGGAGAAGAGAGTGATAGATTTGGAAGCAAGAGTAGAAGAAAGAGGAAGAAAGGAGGAAAGAGAAAGAGAGGGGGGCGAAGGAGGGAGTAAGGGGATAAACGAGACAATAATAGGAAAAGTGAAGGACATAGGAAAGAAATTAGAATGGAAGGAAAGAGAAGAGAGAAGAAATAACATAGTAATAAAAAGAATGGAGGAAGGGAAGGAAGGTGTAAAGGAAAGAGTAGAGAAATTAATGAAAGAGATAGGAGCGAAAGCAGAGATAGAATGGATAAGGATGTTGAAAGAAAAGGAGGGAAAGGAAGGTGAAATGGTGGTAGTAAAACTAGGAAGTAGAGAACAAAAAAGACAGGTAATGGAGAGGAAGAGGATATTAAGAGGAAAGAGGGTGAGAATAGAAGATGATTTAACATGGGAAGAAAGAAAGATAAAATGGAGGCTAATGGAGATCGCGGAGATAGAAAGGAGGAAAGGAAACAATGTATGGACGAGCTATGGAAGGATAAAAATCAATGATGTATGGTGGAGATGGGAAGAGGAGGAAGGTGTGCTTAAAAACTGGAAAGGAGAAATTAGAGAAGGTATAGAGAAAATGAGGGGGGAAGAAGGGGGTATGAAGACAGGAAAGGAGGAAAAAAAGGGATAGAAGAAGGGAAAAGAGAGGAAAGGAGAAAAGGAGGAGGGGAGAACAATAGTAAGAAGAGATTGATTGATTGATGAGCTTTTATTTAGCTTTCTCAGCTATTTTCTTATACATTTTAACATTTACATATGTAAGATATGCGCTTTTAATCTTCTTTTAAATAATTCGAGCCTATCGCAAGTTTTAATTTCTACTGGCAGGACGTTATACAATATACTTCCTTCATAAAACAAACTTTTCTGTGCACTCCTTGTTTTTTTTCCTCTAATACTATCTCATATTTAATATCGCTTCTAACGTATAAAATAACTCCTCCCGTATTCCTATTCTCAGCATTACATCTAACTATACTATAACCCGGAACGTTCACTTCACTGTCTTCGATATCCTCAGTCACTCTGGTCTCCGATAATGCTAAGAACGCAGGATTTATTTTCTTCATGATCTGATGTTGTATCTCATCTCTGTGCGCAATTAAACTTTGCGCATTTGTATATAGTATTATCTCCGCTTCTTCCTGTGGTTGCTATTTAGCGTCCTCCCAGCCTGCTCTCCTCTTCTCCTCCCGTAGCGCCCTCTTAAAGGTCGGACATTCCGGACTAAGGGCGTCATGGTCATCGCTTATATTCAGAATGTATGTTCGATTTTTGAACATACAATTCACACATTTCTTCTTTGTCGCTGTACAATCACGCGAGTTATGACTTCCTGCACATTTATAGCATGCTTCCTCCCGCGTACAATTTTTTGCAATATGATAATATCCCCAGCATTTGAAACATCTTTTAACATTGATGTGATTAAATACAGGACACTTCTTCCATCCTACACTTAGCTTTCCTTTCTTCAATATCAGCTCATGTGTCTCTTCATCTGCTTCTATTATTATTGACCCTTCTTCATTTCCTTTTCTTTCAGATTGATTATTTCTCCTTTCTTTGATCATTCTCTTCACAATTCGCATATTTGCTGTATCTATTTTATTCTGCATCTTTATCGTATTTATAAGTTCATTATCATCTAATTTCATCTCTTCTACACCTATATTAATAATTTTTATCTTTGGTTTTGATTGAGGCGACTCTATCACTTTATAATTTTCTCCCAGCTTAGCTTGAACTGTCTCCTTCAATTTTTTCACCTCCTCGCCGGTTTCACAACCCATGATCACTGTTTCCTTGCTACCTTTCCTTAATTTCGTTATTCCCATAGCCATACTCTTAATATCCACCTTTTCTTTTATCAATTTTTTAGTGGCTTCACTCTCTTGTTGCATTTTCGGCTTAACAATTATAACGTTTTCTTTCTTCTTTCTTTTAACCGCTTCACTGTAGCTTATCTGCGATCCTTCCTTTGATACACATGTTACTCCCTGTATCATTTTCTTCAAGTTTTCCAGTTCTTGCTTAACATGTACTAATTCTTCTTGAACTACTTCTTTAATCATTAGTTTAATTTCATTTTTACAGGCTGTTTCATTTTTTATTTCCTTTACAGTTTTTATGATCCAGTCTACTTTTACATCAATGCCTGATCCTTTACTTGTGAACGATCCTGCAGATCCCACGGATCCTGTAGACGATGTCCTATCTCTTCCTGCCGTTGGCGTCGCTTTCTTCATGTTTGTTTCTTTCCCACTATCAATCAAAAACTCCTCAAATGGGCCTTTACACGGCACTAATTCTTGTCTACTGTCCAGAATTTTATGCTTAATTACACATCCTGGATGGTAAAAAAGCTTATTTATACAAGTTTTGCATTTGACGACTTTATTCTTTATTGCCTTCCTACATGCCGAGCATCGATACTCTGCATATTCATCGTCCATGCCGATAATTACCGGCCGAAACCGCTAATATCAGCCTAATCGATCACTCACCTGTGATCCACTTTCACACGTCAGCACTATTGTGTCCACGTATAATGTCTACTTGTCTTACGAGACTTCAATGTCCCGAAGAATAAATTCACTGCTCACAGTCACAGATCGCCATATCCCGGCTAGATAACTTTCATAGCTATCCCCTTTCTATGGCAGCGTAACTTGAATAACTTATTATACTTCTTTTCCACTGTTTACCGGTGAAAACTCAGTATTTTGACGGAGCGATGTGACACACGTCTTCTCCACTTCAAAGAGAGAGAGAGAGAGAAAGGAGGAAGGAGAAAGGGAGACAGAGGCAGAAAGGAGAAAGGAACAGGAGAGAAAGGAAAAAGGAGGAGAAGTAAGAGAGGAATGGAAGATAGGTTTTTGGAATGTGGCAGGGCTGAAGAATAAGGAAGAAAAGTTCTGGAAGGAAATACAAGATTGGGAGGTGGTGGTGATGATGGAAACATAGATAGAGGAAAGGGGGTGGGAGGCGATTAAAAAGAGGTTACCGAAAGGATATAGATGGGAGAAGCAAGCAGCAAAGAAGAGAAAGAAGAAAGGAAGACCGATGGGGGGAATGATCATGGGGGTAAGGGAGGAGAGGGGGAAGATAAAAGTATCAGGAATGGGAGAAAAGGCGGAGGGAATAATGATGGCGGATTTAGAAGTAGGAAGAGAGAAGTGGAAGATAATGGGCGTATACAACAACGGGGACATGGAAAGGAAATTGGAAGAAATGAAGGAATGGATGGAAGAGAAAGAAGAAAATAAATGGACGATTTTGGGAGGAGATTTCAACGCAAGGACAGGTAGAAGGGGGGGAGTGATAGGAGGGGAGGAGGAAGAAGAAAGAAGATCGAAGGACAAGAAAGTTAATGAGGAAGGGAAGAAGTTGATAAAAGAGTTGGAAGAGGTGGGATGGGGAATTTTTAACGGAGGGATAAGAGGGGATAGGAAGGGGGAGTACACATATACAGGAGGAAGAGGGGAATCGGTAATAGATTACGTGGTGGGAGAGGATAGAGTAAAGGAAAGGATAAAAAAAATGGAGGTGGGAGATAACATAGAATCGGACCATCACCCATTGATTGTAACGCTAGAAAGAAGAGGAGCTGAAAAAGGAAAAAGGGGGAAGGGAAAAGGAATAAGAAAAAGAGGGAGATGGACAAAGAGGGGAGGAGAAAGAATAAGAGAGGAAATAGAGTGGGGAGAGGGGTGGAAGGAGGGGATTGAAGAGGAGCTAGAGGAAAAAATAGGAAGAATAGAAGAGGAATTGAGAGAAGGAGAAAAAGAGAGTGGAGAAGGGAAAAGGAAAGGGTGGTGGGACGAGGAATGTGAGGAGAAGAGGAAAGAAGTGAGGAAAAAGTTAAGGGAATAGAGGAAAAAAGGAGGAGGAGGAGAAGGATATAGAAAAGTAAGGGCGGAATATAGGCTAATGTGTAAAGGAAAAAGGGAGGAGGAGAGGCTAAGATGGTACAAGAAGGCGATAGAGGCAAGAACGGAAGGAGAGGTATGGAAGATTATAAACAGGGAAAGGAAAAAGAGAGAAGGGGTGAATGAGGAGATAAAGGCGGAGGAATGGAAGGAATACTTCATGGACTTATTGGGAGGGATAGAGGTAAAAGTTGTAAGAGGAGGAAAAGAAAAAAGGGAGAGAGATGAGGAGCAGGGAATAAGCAGAGAGGAAGTGAAGAGGATGCTGGGAAAACTGAAGAAAGGAAAAGCAGCGGGGGAGGATGGGATACCGAGTGAGGTATGGAAATATGGAGGGGAGAGGGTAGAAGAAGAGTGGATATGGGAAATGTGCAACAGAGTATGGAGAGGAGAAGGATGGCCGGAGAGGTGGAAAGAAGGGATAATAGTGCCACTGTTGAAAAAGGGAACGGGGAATAAAGTGGAAAACTATAGAGGAGTGACATTGATGCCAACGCTATACAAGGTATACGTGGGGATTTTAACTGAAAGGTTAAAGGAAGAAATGGAGGGGAAGAATATGATACCGGAGAGTCAGACAGGTTTTAGGAAGGGAATGGGGGTGATGGATAGTATCTATGTGTTGAATTATCTGGTGAATAAGAGGGTAAATAAGAAGGGAGGAAAAGGTAGTCGCGGCATTTATGGACCTGAAGGCGGCGTTTGATTCGGTAGATAGGGAGGTGTTAATGGAGGCAATGAAGAGGAAGGGGAGTGAGGGAGGGTTTAAGGAGTAGGATAGAAGAGGTGTACAGGGAAACGAGGAGTAAGGTAAGAGTGGGGAAGGAGAAGGGAGAAAATTTTTGGACGGCAAGGGGGGTGAGGCAAGGTTGCCCAATGAGTCCGCATTTATTCAGTTTGCTGATAGCGGATATAGAGGAAGTGCTAAGAAAAGGAGGTTGGGGGGGGTGAAACTGGGAGGGGAAAAGGTGCATTGTTTGGCGTACGCAGATGACATGGCGGAGGATGAGGAAGGGATGATACATATGTTGGGGAAAATGGAGAGTTATATGGACAAGAAAAGGTTAGAGGTGAATGTGGATAAGACAAAGGTAATGAGGTTTAAAAAGGGAGGAGGAAGAATGAAGAGAGTGGAGTGGAGATGGAAAGGAAAAAGATTAGAGGAAGTGAAAGAATTTACATATTTAGGGTATAAGTTACAGAGGAACGGGGGGCAGGAGGCGCAGGTAAAGAACAGAGTTAGGAAAGCAGGAGCGGTGATAAGACAGGTGTGGGGAATGGGAAAGAGAAAGTTTGCAGGAGACTGGATGAAAAGAGTATGGCTAATGGAAAGGTTGGTGGGAACGGTGTTGGAATATGGGGCGGAAATATGGGGATGGAAGGAGAGGAGAGAGGTGGAGGCAATGCAGGAGCGATGGATTAGGTGGACGTTAGGAGTAGACTGGTGCACGCCGGGGTATATGGTAAGAGAGGAGATAGGAAAAGACAAATTTAGGATAAGGGCAGGAAGGAGGGAGGTAGGGTATGAGAGGAAGTTGGAGGAAGGAAGGGGAGGAAGTTTAGCGAGGAAATGTTTTGAGGATATGAAAGAGAGGATAAGAGGAGGAAAGGAAAGAACGATGTGGGAGGAAGAGAGGGAGAAATTCTGGGAAGAAAGAGGAATAGAAGGGAAAGAGATGGAGGAAAAAAGGGGAAGGGGAGAGGAAGTATATGAGGGGTGGGAGCAGAAAGACAGGGAAAGGCAAAAGGAGGAAAGATGGGAGAGGATAAGAGAGTCGAGATATAATAGATGGTATGGGGAATGGAAGGAGGAGGGTTTACCGGAATACCTGAGAAAGGGATGGGGGGAAAGTAGATGGAGGATAGTTAGGTTCAGAATGAACAATGAGATGAGAGGGGCAAGATACTGGGAAGAAGAGGAGAAAAGAAGATGTAGGTTATGTGGGATAGAAGAAGAAACATGGGAGCATGTGATAGGAGAATGTGGGGGAGAAGGGGAGAAGGGAAACTGGTGGGAAAGAATGAAGGAAATATTGCAGGAAGGAGGAGAAGGGGAAGGATGGATGAGAGAAATAGAAAAAAAAGGGAAGAGGGGAGAACGGAAGAAAAGGGGGAGGGAGGGGAAAGGAGGAAGTATGAGGAGGAGAATGAGTGAGGTATGAATGAGATGGTGGAGAATATATGGGGAATCGGAAGCCGAGCGAAGCGATAGGTAGGGACGGCTCTTTCTCTCTCTAAAGTAGTAGATAAGTAGGTTAAGGTAGAATTAAGTTATTTGTAAATTAGATGTAAGAGTAGAGATAAGAGTAGATATAAGTAAGATTGGAAGAGTTTTGTAAGGTTGGGGGAACGCTCCTTCAAAAGCGCCTTCAATCCTTAGGGGACGAATAAAGAATGGGAATGGAGGTAAAAAAGAAAGAGGACAGGGACGAGCGCAGGAACGAAGGGGCAGAGGGAGCGAACGCAGGGAGGGGGGAAGCAAGAGAGAAGGGAAGGAAGGAGGGGGAAGAAACAGGGAAAGGATGAGAGGGAGGAAAAAAGAAAGAGGAGAGAGAGGAGAGAGAGAAAGAAGGAAGAAGGAAGAAAGATGGGCGGAAAGAGGAGAAGAAGGAGGAAGAGAGAGTGAAAGAGAGGAAGAAGGAAAACGCGAGGGGCGGGGTAGGAAAAGGGGGTAGGGGAAGAAAGAAGGAAAGGGGAAGGAAAGAAAGGAGGTAAAAATTAAATAGGGAAAACAATTTAATAATAAAGATTTATAGATTTGTATAAAAATTAACCATATTTTTTTATAACCTTTGGACTAACCATTTATTAATGATTCACCACCAATGAAAACCTAAATTTCCCCATATTCCCCTTCCTAAAATAAATTTCTTTTTAATTCCCGTTACGGGAAGCGCGCAGGAGGTTTGCGTCTGGCGGCGCGCTTCTGCGCCCCTTTTCCTTAAACTTCCTGCCCCTTAAATTTTTGTTGGCCCCCACAGCCCCAGGAGGGGCGGACAAGAAGGGGCAGAGGACGGGGCGGCGAAAACGGCCCCCCCCAATAGTTGTTTAAGATATATGATACTTAGAATACATAAATAAATTACACATTATATAATTCTTCCCCCTTTATTGAATAAACACCTATAGATAAAAAAAATTTATAACCCTAACATATTATGAATTGTTAAATAAATCGCAAAACATTATTCATACTATAATTATTTGGTGAATAACATTATTGATAATAATAAAAGAAATAATAGAAAATGGTATTGTGATTGTGATTGAAACAAACATTCTTTCTAAACAGAGTTCGATTATAGTATAAGTTTCTTGATTTAATATGTGCTATATTTAAATCATTTAATTATTTTTTTCGTTCAAGTACATTTAACAGCAAAAACTGCATATACGTAGGTATGTATTTAACTCTACTGCCATTACTTAAAACAAATACATTATTCGATATTATCAAATTGGAACTCTGGAATTACGAGTAATTATTTTTTATTGTACAGACTAGGTTTAAATTTTTGAAGACCTTTTTTTGAACATGGCTTGACCTTTTCATTTTTATAATTTTTTGGAGATAGGGTGAGAGAGGACGAATGAGGGTAAGAGAAGACGAGATAGGCGAAAGAGGGTGAAAGAGGACAAAATTGGGTGAAAGAGGGCGAAAGAGGACGAAAGAGGACGAAAGAGGGTGAAAGAGGACGAAAGAGGGTGAAAGAGGATGAGAGAGAATGAAAGAGAGTGAAAGAGGACGAAAGAGGGTGAGAGGGCGAAAGAGAGTGAGAAAGAATAAAAAAAGGTTAGAGAGGACGAAAGAGAGTGAAAGAGGACGAAAGAGGGTGAGAGGGAATGAAAGAGGGTGAAAGAAGACGAAACAGGGTGAAAGAGGGTGAGAGGGAATGAAAGAGGGTGAGAGAGAATGAAAGAGGGTGAAAGAGGACGAAAGAGGATGAAAGAGGGCGAAAGAGGTGTGAAAGAGGACGAAAGAGGGTGAAAGAGGACGAAAGAGGGTGAAAGAGGGTGAGAGAGGACGAAAGAGGACGAAAGAGGGTGAGAGGACGAAAGAGGGTAAAAGAGGACGAAAGAGAGTGAAAGAGGACGAAAGGGGGTGAGAGAGAATAAAAGAGGGTGAGAGAGGGTGAGAGGGAATGAAAGAGGGTGAGAGAGGACGAAAGAGGATGAAAGAGGCGAAAGATGGTGAAAGAGGACGAAAGAGGGTGAAAGAGGGCGAAAGAGGGTGAAAGAGGACGAAAGAGGATGAAAGAGGACGAAAGAGGGTGAAAGAGGACGAAAAAGGGTGAAAGAGGCGAAAAAGGGATGGGAGTGGGGGTGGGGGTGGGGGCGGGATGTGGAAGTGAAAGGGGTTGGTGAAAGTTGAGGGAGGTGTGAGTGAAAGGTGAGAAGAGATTTATATCAGGAGACGCGGGTAGTGTCTCCGGCCATGTTCAAACCCTAAAAGACCTTATAAGGACACTACAAGTCTCCTTATCCTGCACCATCAAAGTCCATTCTTTGGGGGTGTAGAACTACTAAAATATAAAAAATTTTGAATTGCACGTAATATAACCTGAAAGGCGGCATCGCCACGAGTAATTTGAGCCAAGAAAAAATAAAATCGGTCAAGCCGTTCTGGAGATACAAGCGGTCAAAAAGTGACGTTTTTCATGAAAAATGAAGTAACGTCGTCTTCTTTTTCTTCTTCTTCTTCTTCTCTGTCCGCGTATAAATCTCTTCTCACCTTTCACTCACACCTCCCTCAACTTCCACCCACCCTTTTAAAAAAAAGAAAAAAAACCAAAACACAAAAAAAAAAAACAAAAAAAAAAAAAAAAAACACCAAGGGGAAAGTTAAAAAGAGTAGAAGAAGAAAAGGGTAGGAAGATAAAAAGTGAAAAGTGGGGCGGATTACACTTGAGTAAAGTGGGAAAAAGGGAATAGCCACAGGGAAAAAGGGGGGGCACGTTTAAAAAGTGAAAAAAAACAGAGTTCAAACCCGGGGAGGAAGAAAAACTTAAAATAAAAACATAAAAAGTCAGCATAATTTTTAAAAAGAGGGAATAAAAAAGGGAGGAATTAAACACATTGGAAGGGTTAAAGATGGAAAAATAAAATTAAACAAAAGGGGGAAAAAAAAAGTCGCAAACTATTTTAATTTTTCACCCTTTTTGCCCTCTCATCTCTTTTTGAACTTTCACATCTTTTGTCCTATTCACCCTCTTCGTCCTCTTTCACCCTCTTTCGTTCCTCTCTCACCCCTCTTTCGACCTCTTTCGTCCTCTTTCACCCTCTTTCGTCCTCTCTCACCCTCTCTCACCTCTTTCACCCTCGTACGTCCTTTCTCACCCTCTTTTGTTCTCTTTCACCCTCTTTCGCCTATCTCGTCTTCTCTTACCCTCATTCGTCCTCTATCACCCTATCTTCAAAAAATCATAAAAATGAAAAGGTCAAGCCATGTTCAAAAGAAGGTCCTCAAAAATTTAAACCTAGTCTGTACAATGAAAAATAATTACTCGTAATTCCAGAGTTCCAATTTGTTAATATCGAATAATGTATTTGTTTCAAGTAATGGCAGTAGAGTCAAATACATACCTACGTATATGCAGTTTTTGCTGTTAATTGTACTTGAACGAAAAAAATAATTAAATGATTTAAATATAGCACATTTTAAATCAAGAAACTTATATAATCGAACTCTGTTTAGAAAAAGGTAGAACATTTCATTTGCCTCTGCCTTTACAAGAAACATTGGATAAGGTATGTCCTCCGGAAGATCCTATAAATTTGAATCACGAGTTGCACATTCTCGTTCGAGGTATACCCAAGAAATCTAAAGTGGTTTGGGAAAATTTGGTAGATATTAATAAAATGTATAAGGCTTTACAATGGTTGAAAGAAAATAATCCTCATTACTCAAAAATTCGTCTTCCAGCGTCATCTAATGATCTATTAAAGGATAAGTTGCAGGAAACAGAATATAGGATTGTCGATGAGGAAAGCGACAATGACGAAATAAATGAGGTGGTTGAGGAATTACCAGCATTGAATTTGTACAATGTACAGCAAAACAAAAATAATAATGATCAAACCGTTTTAAAACGTACGGCTTTTCTCACACAAATCACTGAACATTCGGATATTAACGATCAGTATACAATATACCCAATACACGCAAAAAGAATCGATAACGAATCTGCATTGAAGCTTTATCAAATGGTGAAAATTGAAGATTTTCCAATGGATAATCGTTATAAATATCTGGATGTCATGTGTTTCCCTGATTTATATCCTGATGGTGTCAATGGACAACGAGAAGATAGAAACTTTGCATTGCCGGAATATTTATTTATTAGAACACGATTGATGTCGAAACATAGTAGATTCAGGTTGAATCTGCAGTATCTGTTCATCCTTCTCAATGATGCTAACTACCGACAGTTGAAAAGTGGTATCTATTATACGATGATGGTTACTAACCCACGAGAGAGATACACTGCTGGTAGATACTTGAACGAATTGAAAGGTTATCAATTAGAATCGAATTTAAAGAGTATTTTCGCAAAATTGAGAAATACGGATCAATTTTGGCGACAACCGTCCAATAATGTAAAATGCATGACTTTGCATTACGGTCCAGCGACGTGGTTTTTGACTTTGAGTCCTAGTGAATGGAAATGGTCCGATTTGGGTGAATATTTACGAGATATGAATCCCGATAAAGAGAAGTTAGGCATCAACGAACTAATCGCATACGATCCTGTAAGTACTTCTAGATTCATGTGCATAAAATTCAAAGCCATGATTGATTTTATTTGTTCGTCCGATAATCCTATAGGAAAGATTATTCATTACTTCTGGCGACTGGAATATCAACGTAGAAGTATGCAGCACATGCATTGTATGATTTGGATAAAAGATGCTCCAGTATTAGGAAAATCGCCGGATGAAGAAGTTACTACGTTTATTCAAAAATACGTAACGTGTGAAATTCCAGATGAAAATGTTTCGCCAACGTTGTACAATACGGTAATAAGTGATCAGAATCATAAACATAACTCGTATTGCATGCGTACGAAAAAAACGGAAACTAATATATACAGAAAGTGTCGGTTCGATTTTCCTCGGCCAGTTACTGAGAATTTCGTTTTAAGAGACGTTATCACTTCGATAGTCGGTAGAAAAAATTTACGCAGTAAGAGCAGATTGTACGATCTTCCTCGCAAGGAGTCGGAAAGGTTTATAAATGATTATAATCCGTCTATCAAATTAGCCTGGAAGGGAAATATGGACATACAATTTATTAGAGAAAAATCAGAGTTTTTAAACTCATATTTAACAAAATACACGACAAAGTCGGAAAAATGCAATACAGACTTTGAAGTGATAGATTCGAATAAGTCCTTGGCATTTTGCAATGCGTTCATTAAATAACAGAGAATGCGGTGCTTTAGAAGCTGCGGATACACTATTAGGGAATCCCTTGTACGGTACGGATAATGATACCATGGTCAAATGGATCGATGTTAATGAGGTGAGAAATAGAAAAGTTAAAACATTTAATGAAATTTAAGCTCTTGATGAAAATTCTACGAATATTTACTGTTCGTCACTCATCGATGATTATTATCCAAATAGACCTCAAGAATTAGAATCATTGAATTTGTACGATTTTGCCAGATTCTGCATTACGAAACAGATGTCAAATAATGACGAAGTCAAGTGTTACAAACTGGCATCGGGTTTATTTAAAAAAAAACGAAAAAAGGGTTATTTAATTAACCATTATCGATTTAATATAAAAACTGAGCCCGAAAAATACTTTTACTCGTTGCTTCTTCTGTTCAAACCATGGAGAGATTTGAGTGAACTCAAAGGTACATTCGAGACTTACACGGATGCCTTTAAGAATTCAGAGTCTGTTTTAACGAAGGTAATGAAATATCACGAAAGGCTCGAAGAAATACAGAAAGTTTTTGAGAACGTTGCTGAATTAATCGAGAAGCGCGAAAATGATCTGAAAACAGCAGACAGAGACAAATCCGATGACGATGAACTGGATTGTAATCCGATAGAAGCTGACGACGCGATGAAAGATCTGGAAGATTTTGGTAAGATTGACGACCCGATTGATTTATCGCAAATGATGTCGCAATTGAACAAAGACCAGAAAGAGTCTTTGATGGAGTATGCCAAGTTTTACAAGATAAGAATCAGATTCTGCGACTGTACGTAAGTGGCGAGGGTGGTACAGGGAAAAGTTTTCTAATTGAAACGATTAAACATTGGATCAGAATAAATTTGGAAAAAACGACTGCCATATCTGCTCCCACGGTTATCGCAGCATTCAATATCGATGGCTTGACAATCCATAGAATGTTTCAACTACCGGTTAGTCATGAATCTACACCAAAATATACGCAATTGTCAGACATGGTCTTGAAAACTTTGAGAGACAAATTAAAGAATGTCGAATTATTTATAATCGAAGGAATTACATGTAACAATGCAATGATGGATTTAGGAACGGCTGTATTCAGTGATGGTCAAGCCTATGTAGGTTTGTCACGAGTAAGTAAATTGGAAGGCCTACATTTGATAAATTTCAATCCAGCATCAGTTAAAGCAAACTCGAGAGCCATTGTAGAATATAATCGACTGAGATCTATATTCAAATCTGAACTGCTACAAATCAATCCGTCCGAGAAAAGGGTTGTGAAAATGTACGATCGTCGATGGGATATCCCTAATATCATTGATGATATGCAGAATTATGATTGTGAGGAACCAGAAAGTATAGTTACGTGGAAAATATATGGCCTTTGCAATAACGATGCTGTTTCGTGTTACGCTAATGTAATATTACAATGTGCGTTTCATTGCGTACGTATTAGGCAACAAATACTGAAAAATAAAGCATCGAATGTATTGACTGATGCTATCTGCGCGTATGGTAAACGTAAATATTGCAACATTCAAGCGGTTAGAAGATTAGTCGGAAAACGCTTCGAAGAACGAACACAACAAGATGTTTCGGAATTTTTTACGGCTCTAATGTCGACGTATTCCGACATCAATGATGTATTAAAACTCGAATTAAAGCACGTAACATGTTGCTCGAATGTCAAATGTAATTACAATGTAACTAAGCTGGAAAGCAGTAGTTTGTTAATATTACCTATACATTCGACATTAAAAAGGAAAAAAGGTGTCATTCTACAAAGTTTGATTAATGTAGAATTTTCTAAATGGGAAACGATAAACGGCAATTGTAACGAATGTAAGGGCACCGTGTTGAAAAAGAAAACCGTAATCGAATCAACTTTATCCGTCGTAGTAATACAGCTCAATTTATATACTTTTCTAAACGGTGCTTCTAAAAAAATTATCAACAATCGAATGACCGCCGTGCCGACGAGTAATATCACGATTAATAAAAAAAAGTACAAGCTAATAAGCGCTATATTTCACGAAAGTGAAGAAATGAATCGTGGTCACTACACGTGTATGTTGAGAGCTGACACAAAATCGGAATGGTATTACTCTAATGATATGGAAGTGTTGAAGAAAAAATGGCCCAAAGGAGCACAAGGGGCATAAATATTGTTCTTAGAACAGATTAAATAATGGCGCTGTATAAAGGCTGCCGTAAACGCTACATTAAAACATCAACTGTTCTAGCGCTGTATAAAAGTTGCCGTAAGCGCCAAAATAAAATATCGGCTGCTCTGGCGCTTTATAAAAGCTGCTGTAAGCGCTGCATTAAAACGAGTGCAATAAGTTTCTAATTTGACCTAGGCTTCATGACATTTCAAAAAGTATCATCAAGAAAAAAATTATCAGACAGAAATATGTATGTCGTGTTAAAATCGGAGAGACGAAGAAAAATATATGGTTGCGTTCTCACGAGAATGGGCGATGGAGGGGCCCATTCTTTATTTTCAATATTCATACAAGAATATAAATTCATTCTGTTGCAATTGAAATAAATGTGCAATGTATCGTTAAAAGTTATTACAATTATACAAACATTTACATATATGATTAAATAAAATATATATGTATACTATAATATAATTATATATTTTATATATGTACATATATACCATATATTTCAATTATTTTGAACTGTATTGCATAAATTGTTACTTATACAAAGTTATGTGATAAGAATCGAAAATACATATATTTGTAATACTTGAATTACTAGAAAACTGCTCTATATATCTGTACTTTAAAAAGTAAGTGATATCCTAAAAAAATCATAAAAATGAAAAGGTCAGGCCATGTTCAAAAGAAGGTACTCAAAAATTTAAACGATCTAATAATAAATTATCACGAAAAGTAACTGATATGTTATTCAAGGTGCCAGTTCAAAGTGAACATACGTAAAGTGTATATTATCTAAATTTAGTAATAATATATTACCATGAAAAGTAACTGTGATATTTTATTCAAGGTGCAAGTTCACATTGAATATACATACATATAAGTAAAACTGATTACAATTTGATTCTAGAAAATAAGTGCGTTATGTTATTCTTAGTGCACAAAATATAATAGTCGTTTATAGAGATTTGATTTGAAATTCATACTAGCCCGTACAATGAAAAATAATTGCTCGTAATGCCAGAGTACCAATTTGTTAATGACTCAGAAAAATAACATGGCGGCCTGCTCTCAAAAAACTTTCGATGGGTAGAATAAATAATTGAAATAAGAGTTGTGAAAATTGTATAAATTAAAAACCTCCAATCTTTCTTTAGTAAAATTTCTAATTTTCGTATCAACTTCCGATTTGTGTTATACCGTATTTTCAGGGAGTAAGTTATTGATCAGAAAACTTTGCCTTGTTGCTCGAAACGGGTGTATATTAAGTAAAATTTATAAATGTACAGTTCTCAGGTCAACTACAATAAAGCTATACGCTTAAAAAGTTTACTGATTATTTGTCGTAATATACAATAAAAAATTACATATTAATTATTCAAGATACAAGTGAGAAATAAATATCATTAAAATATACAAAAAAAATATATCAATTTGACTCTGAAAAGTAAGTGACATGGTTCTCAAAGTGCAAGGTTTCATTTGACTTACAATTTTCTTCAGAAACACAGAAGAAAAAGGTATTTGTATATAGTTTTGTATATTCACTTCGTTGTGTGTGTAGAGCTTTTAAAAATACGTTGAATTTTTATTCTAATCTAATCTTCTTCTAATGTAATACTTTTCGTATTTCAAATGTGGTAGTAATTATTTTGTAAGAGCTTTGACATTATTTCTAAATGGACATCGAAAAACATCATAGTTTTTTGAGAGCAGGCCGCCATGTTATTTTTCTGAGTCATTAACAAATTGGTACTCTGGCATTACGAGCAATTATTTTTCATTGTACGGGCTAGTATGAATTTCAAATCAAATCTCTATAAACGACTATTATATTTTGTGCACTAAGAATAACATATCGCACTTATTTTCTAGAATCAAATTGTAATCAGTTTTACTTATATGTATGTATATTCAATGTGAACTTGCACCTTGAATAAAATATCACAGTTACTTTTCATGGTAATATATTATTACTAAATTTAGATAATATACACTTTACGTATGTTCACTTTGAACTGGCACCTTGAATAACATATCAGTTACTTTTCGTGATAATTTATTATTAGATCGTTTAAATTTTTGAGTACCTTCTTTTGAACATGGCCTGACCTTTTCATTTTTATGATTTTTTTAGGATATATATAATCCTGATGACGTCAGCGGACAGAGAAGAAGAAGAAGAAGAAGACGACGTTACTTCATTTTTCATGAAAAACGTCACTTTTTGACCGCTTGTATCTCCAGAACGGCTTGACCGATTTTATTTTTTTTTGGCTCAAATTACTCGTGGCGATGCCGCCTTTCAGATTATATTACGTGCAATTCAAAATTTTTTATATTTTAGTAGTTCTACACCTCCAAAAAATGGACTTTGATGGTGCAGAATAAGGAGACTTGTAGTGTCTTTTAAGGTCTTTTAGGGTTTGAACATGGCCGGAGACACTACCGCGTTTCCTAATAATGTTAAAACATAAATTAGCAATAATTAAATATTAAACGGCAAACATTCAGGGGCGGATTTCCCATTAGGCTGAATAGGTTATGGCCTAAGGTGGCAGATTTTAGGGGGCGGCAAATTTTCAATTTTTGAATTAAAAAAAATTTTTGAATTAAAAAAATTTATTAACACTAGATTTATATTCGAAATACATTCTGATTTTCATTAAAAGAGTCATAATATAAATATGTTCGTGATCATTACTGTTAAAGAGCGTTTAAAGTGCTACTTTTTCCGGCGTTTTCGGCGAAAATTATTTCCCGTTTTTCTCCTCCAATTCTTAACCGATTTTACTGAAATTTTTTCTTTGAGTTTTTTTATTATTAAAAATTTTTTTACATTTTTTGCATTTCTGACTTTATATGCTCGGGGTAATTAAATTTTATAGAAAAAAATGTGAAAAAAATCGGCTGAGAATTGGAGAAGATAAACTGGAAACGCGCGCGCGCGAGAGAGAATGTGCATGTGCATATGAGTTTCATTTGTTTGGCGCGTGCTTGAATTCGACCACGCGTCCAACAAATGAAACTTACATGCATATGCAGATTAACCTACAAAAGGAGCGAGCGACTTGTGACTCGATTGTCATTGCAAATAGTGAATGAACAGCGTCGAAATACATTTTTAAGAATCAACCTTTTTTTTGTGCCTTTTTTCCTCAGTACATTCAATAGCATAAATATATGGTATTATTGTGCGAATTACGTTCTAGTAAATAGTTCCAGAAGTGTTTGAGGTATGTATAATAAATCAGAAAAAATTTAGAACATTTTTTTTAATCTGAAAAAATTAATTTTTTAAAAGTATGTTTTGTGCGATTATTAGAAACTGATATATATTTATAAATTTATATAGATCTACTTTTTACAAAGTTCAACAATGAGTGACGGAAGAAAACGATTAAGCGGTTATCAATTCAGAAAAAATGCTAAAGAAAAAAAGAAGAAAGAAGAAAAAGTATTGAAAAAAACTGCTACACTCGAATCATTTTTTTCAAAATCTAACAGTACTAGTGTTGCTTGTGCTAGTACAAGAAATGATAATAGTAAAACAGAAGCACTTGAACGTGATATTATAATAAATCAGTCCACGACTACAGTTCGCGAGGAAGAAAATGACATGATAATAAAAGAGGTAGAAAAAAAGACAACAACGATAAACAAAATCGTAAGTACGTGCGATAAAGACCCGGCTAAATGGATATTAAATGAATCAACTCGCGATTATTTTGCTGTCAACGGATTTATACAAAATAAAGATGCTGATTTTAAATTATCGAAACGAGAATATTCTGATCAAGCACGCTATTTTTCATCGAGTTTATTTCAACGTAAATTATTAAATGGTGAAAAAAGTTCAAGAACGTGGCTCATATATTCTGAAAGTACAAATCGTGTATTTTGTGAACCATGTCGATTATTAAATAATTATTTTGCAAAAAAAGATTTCAATGACTGGAAAAATATGATCAAATCTATAGAATGTCACGAAGATTGCAGTTTTCATAAATCATCTATATTAACCTTAAAAATAAGAGGAAACAAAATAGCACAAGTTGATAAAACGTAGATAAAGCAATTAGATGAAGAAATACCTTATTGGAGAAAAGTGTTACAAAGAGTAGTAGCTGTTGTGCTTCTCGTGCACTTCCACTGAGAGGTCACGAAGAAAAGTTTGGATCACCCAAAAATGGAAACTTTCTTATGGCACTGGAATTGATCTCACAATTTGACCCTTTTTTGGCCGAACATATTAAAAGATATGGTAATCCAGGTAGTGGGCACACTAATTATTTATCTGCAACGATTTATGAAGAATTAGTTCAGTTAATGGCCAAGAAGACACAAGAGACTATTCTTGCGGAAATTAAAAAAGCGAAATATTATTCTGTGATAGTAGACTCTACCTCCGATATATCACATATCGATCAGTTGTCTTTTATTATAAGATATGTTCAAGAATGTGGTTCACCAGTAGAACGTTTTATTACGTTTCTTCCAAATACAGGACACAAATCACAGGAATTAGCAGAAACCGTCAGTAAAATACTTATTGATTTGGAAATTGACATATCTAATTGTAGAGGCCAATCTTATGATAATGCTGCTAATATGTCTGGTGCTTATTCGGGACTTCAGATGAAAATCAAAGAACTAAATCCTTTAGCTGAGTATGTATCATGTGCTGCCCACTCTTTAAATCTCGTAGGAAACTGTGCCGCAAGTTGTTGTACTGAAGCAACAAATTTTTTCGGTGTCCTCCAGGAACTTTTTAATTTTTTCTCGGCATCCACACACCGGTGGGAAATATTACAATCATATATGAAAGCCAAACTAACACTGAAGCGATTGTCAACAACACGATGGTCTGCTAGAGATGACGCTTGCCGAAGTTTGAATGAATCTTGGTTGGAGATTATTGAAGCTTTATCCTTCATTGAAAATAACGCAGCAGAAAAAAATATAACCAGAAGTGAAGCAAAGGGATTGCGAATTCGTTTAGAACGATTGGAAACCGCGTTTATGGCTGTATTTTGGGGCACTTTACTTTGAAGATTAAACGCATCAAGCAAGAAACTACAAAGTATAGATATTGATATTGTAAAAGTCTGCGTTACTATTTTCAAATGACTCGAGAGTTAAACGTTAGTCTCTTTCCTTTGGATCCTCGTCTGGAAACTTCTCGAATGTTCTCTGTACGTCAAGTAACCGATGTTTAAGACTAAATTTTAAAGGCGAATTGGATGCCACAGGAGCCCGTACGCACTGCAAAAGGTTCTCGCCAGGATTGGAGCGTTGTTAGGTGAAATTCAACTGACACTGATTTTAGTAATAAAGATTTAATAACGATCGGAATGCTTCTACAATTTGGCACTTCTCGAAAGTACTCTCATGCGCACGATTTACTAACACGTCTGCTCGTTCGCACTTCTCCAAGGAGAGTCGTTCTCCTCGACTTCAAATCTAACGGCCTCCGGCCCGCGGTCGCGCTCGCATGCGCGCGCATATCTTTTGGCCACCCTATATGCTACGGTGGCAGCACCGCACGGGTGTCGGAAACGACGCTAACGCCGGACATTGCGTATCGCGGTAATTATTTACGCGCCGCTTACAATATCTCCATTGTTTTAGAATTGTATAAGTCTCTTATTAATTTCGTCCGAAGGATTAGAAACGACTTTGATGAATTTGAGAACAAAGCGAAATTATTGTCAAATGAGCAGAAATATGAAAGATGTAAATCCCGAATAAAGAAAAGAAAATTGCAACTTGACGAATCACGAGATGGCGATGCTGATGAAACGTTCAGCAGCAGAGATCGTTTTCGAATTGAAACATTCCTCGTAATTTTAGATAGTTTACGAACTGAATTAGAAAAACGGTGTTCTGGATATGAAATTATATATGATAGATTCATTGTGCTCATCAAATTAAGAGAGTTGAGTTCAGCAGAAATAAGAAAACATGCTATCCGCGTCTGTGAAAGCTTTCCAGATGATATTGAAGTCAGTATTGTTGAAGAATTCTTACATTTGCGTGAACAATTACTCTTGCCCGAAAATATATCCGTGTCAGTGCAAGATATATGCACATGGATGTATAAAAATGACTTATACGATGTGTATCCGAATGTGAATATTGCAGCAAGAATATTTAGAACTGAAGCATCCTCAAACTGTACGGCTGAACGTTCATTTTCGTGCTTACGACGAATAAAAAATTACTTGCGATCTACATTGTCAAAAGATAGATTAAACGCATCGGCAATTCTGTCAATTGAGTCGGAAATAATGTCAAGAATATCTTTTGATGACGTTATTCATTCGTTTGCCAAAATAAAAGCGAGGCGACATTTTTTTTAAACTTTGATATTCTTTTTTTAAACAAGAAAATTGTTTTGTTAATGTAGTTCCTGATTTCCAAAGATTAGTTTAAGTTAAGTTTAAGATTTAAGCTGATTATTTTATATTCCAAAAAAGATTTTTTAAAATTAATGGAGTGTGTTATTTACTATTATTCAGAGAATCTTATATATAAGATACCCGTTTCCTATTTTATTATCAATTTCTCATTTAATAAATAAAAAAATTTTCCCTTGCTCTATTGTCATTAAGGGGCAGCAAATTTGATTTAGCCTAGGGGCGGCAGAAACCAAAATCCGCCACTGCAAACATTAGAAGTAAGAAACGTTAAACAAGACAAAGAACAAGGAAATCTTTAGTATAGTATAGAAGATCATTCTTCACGATACATCTGCTCAATGCAACAGTCTAAAATATTGCATAATATATTACGATAAGGTTCTAATATTATACAATTGATTTGGCAATTTTTATATCGTAAATTATAAAAAGTGATTTTTGAACATAATAACATACATTTAATTGTCATTTACTAAAATAAAATTAAATAATATATAAATAATATATAAATATATATTTTATATACCAAAACATTATCAATACATATTAGATAAGAGCTGCATCTATAATAGATATAACATTTGATATATATAAGAACGTAGATATTTAAGAAACGCCAGACAGAATTTAAAAAAGGTATTTGATATATATACATGAAATTTTTCTCAGTACAATAAAAAGTTTATTTGACATTGAATTTATTATTTTATATAATTTTTAGTTTTATAAGTCATACACGCAATGGAATTATTAAAAAATAGATGATCGAACAGTAATGTCGATATCATTATTGTACTTCCTTATTACAATAAAGAAACGTAATAAAAAAAGACAAAATGTGTACTTACTGGAAGATCAGCCATTATATATATATTTTTTTTCTTCTCTCGTATTTTTATTAATGGCACTTATGATTCCTCAAACGGGCTAGATACAGACACTCTTAATATAATCTTTTGTGATATAACAAACTTGTTATGAAAGCACAAATATCGATGATATTAATCAAATACGAAATCTGAAATACAAAGTCTGAAATTAGGTTATGCGTCGCTCTGGCGAGTGTCCGCAGCAGTGACGAATTCGAAGTTGACAAACCAATATATTTGTTATAAGCTCAAAGGTATGTGCGAATTAAATCCTTTCTGCGGAAACTAAATGTATTTCAACTATAAATACCTACCTCAGATATAATAAAATACCACAGATGATATACGCATTTCAACACTCTGCGTCACACTCTGGTATCATTGCAATGGACCGTACACGTATTTATTGTTCACTTGTCAGCTTAGGGTAGAAGCATCGATGCAAGCGCCATGATGCGATATATATATAGTCAAAACAGTGATATATATATATATATATATATATATATATATATATCCAAATTCGAAACCAATATATATATAAATTATTCAAAGAACAAATTATAAGCGTTATAGATTATAGTAATACTTGATTTTCATGAAACGCATAGGCGTATATCTACTTTCAAAATTAATTCCTCTCCAATTTGTCAATAAATAATTTTTTTTTAAATTTATTTATATATATTAAAAATATCAAATATATATATATATTCTAGATTTTGTAATTACTAAAAATATGATCTTATTAATAGTTATAAAATCTAACATGTGTTTTAATACAATAAATTAGACGACAATTTAAAAAGAACTTATTTATTAACAAGTTCTAAAAATCAGAGCAGACGTCTAAATTGTTATTATTTCTAGACGTACATTTAGATTAGACGTAATCTAGATTTCTTCGACGTCGGTTAGATGTTGAATCGACATCAGCGTTCTGGCTGGGTAGTCAAGACAAGATCCGGACACGATCCAGCCAGTCAAAACAAGATACGAACACGATCCAGCCAGTCAAGGCAAGATACGAACACGGATCCAGCCAATCAAGGCGAGATACGAACACGATCCAGCCAGTCAAGGCAAGATACGAACACGATCTAGCCAGTTAAGGCAAGATACGAACACGGATCCAGCCAGTCAAGGAAAGATACGAACACGGATCCAGCCAGTCAAGGCAAGATACGAACACGGATCCAGCCAGTCAAGGCAAGATTTGGACACGATCCAGCCAGTCAAGGCAAGTTACAAACACGGATCCAGCCAGTCAAGGTAAGATCCGGACACGATCCAGCCAGTCAAGGCAAGATCCGGACACGATCCAGCCAGTCAAGGCAAGATACGAACACGATCCAGCCAGTCAAGGCAAGATACGAACACGATCCAGCCAGTCAAGGCAAGATACGAACATGATCCAGCCAGTCAAAGCAAGATCGTTGATGGTTCTGTCAACTAAAATAAGATCAAGAAGAATCCTGCCATCGAAGGCAAAATCGAGAACGATCCAGTCAAAAAAAATTTATCGAATCAATTGTTCGAAGTTGTCTCCATTGGCTTGAATACATAATGCCAACCTATCTTGGAAATGTCTTACTGTCTTGAGTAACATATCGTGTGCGTTATCCTTCTGCAAGCTTCTCGTATCCTTTCTATCATATTTTCTGTAATATTTAAATGAGAGGGGGTCTTTAATAGTGACTTATAATTTTTCGGCAAAGTAGGATGCACTACATGCAGTCTTAATAATAAATCGTTAAGTTTTTCCATGGAGAGAACTCCCCTTTTTAATGCCCATTCACGGATTGTTTCTGTAACATACACTTCTTTAGCTTCATTGTTAGGAAATTGAAAAACATCATCATTATCACTCGTAAACTCAGACTGCTCATTTTCATTGTAATCAGTTATATTATTATTGCTACTAGATTCACTAGATAATTCTTCGTCACTATCAGCAACAAAGTTATCATTATTCATTTCATACTCAGAGTCATGAGATTCTCTTGCATGTTCATATCTGCTGTATAAAAATCTATTGGAAGCAATCACAGTGTCTTAGTAACTAACTTTGTATTTTTAACATTTAACTTTGTATTTTAATATTTAACTTTTATGTATTGATAAAGACTGTAGTGCAGTCGAAACGTTTACAATTTATATCGATTCTGTAACGGAATGTTAATTTAATTATTTAACTATTAATAAAAATTTTTACACCTTATTTATTTGCTCGTTCAGTTGGCCTACTATATATGATTTGTTTAATTTTGTTAAATTATACGAGCCTTTCATTAATTAATACTTGTAAAGTTATTTATTTTAATTCTTTTATTGATAATATGTATTCATGATTACAAGTGCAACATACTATTATACATATATGTATTAGGTTTGTGTTTTTATATATATAATATACATGTATATGCTCATATGTTCATTGTTCAATTATTATTTTTACTAAATATATTTCAAATTGCTTTAAACAAATATAAAAGAATACTTTTTTGTGACTATACATAGAAATATATTTTTACAATTCCTATTATCTACATATTTAATGTTTTATCCTTCTACTTTTTACATAACATTTATATTCATCAAATTGTAAAAAAAAAATAAATCAGTAAAATTAATATTGATACTAATTATTTAAATAATTGTCCTAAAACAGACAATTATATGCTTTTTCTGATTAACTTTTAAAACAATATTTTATACAATTGCAACTTCTGTAACATTATTATTTTCCATT